>NC_044927.1:14275238-14393650 GCF_003576645.1 Ipomoea triloba
TGATAAGACTCCGAGATACCCTTATTTCAGGCACATTTTAGGGTGTTTTATCGCGTCTATAGCATCCTTATTTGGTAAATTATGTGCGTAAATGCTTGAAAATCACTAACTGATGCACAAAAGCTATTTTTAGCTTAAAAGAAGTAAAACAGGGGCCCCGGGAGCAAATAGGACCAAAAGATGAGCTTAAAGAGCAAACCAGGCAAAAGCGGAGCCCCGGAGGACTAATCTGGAAGGCCACACGCGTGTGAGCAAGCGTAGAAACTTTCTAGAAGCTCCCCACGCACGCTCACACGCGTGTGAGAGGCGTGGAGGCGTGATGCGCGAATTTTAGCTAGGGTTGTCATTTCAGAGACTATTTAAACCCCTTTGATGAATTTCCAAAGGAGGATTTTCTAGAATTTTAGTTTTCCCTTTCCTTAGTTTTCCTTTGGAGAGTTTTCTCCATTTTTCTTAGTTTTTAGATTAGATCAATCTCCATTGTAGAAGACAACAAGCTTGGATTGAGGATCTTCTTCTCTCTAGGTGATCTCTATTTCATTTCTATAATTTTAGCTATCTTGTTCTTGGATTAAATTAGCTTTTACTTTCATTCCATATCATGAGTAGCTAATTTAGTCTAGGGATTTGGATTGTGTGATTGAATATTGCTTTTGTGATGATCTTATTTCTATATCTTGGATCTATGAGTTTGTGTTGATGGATTATCTATTCTTGTCTTTTGATTGTTGTTTTGATGAGATCTCGTTGGATTTGGCCAATCTAGATGAGAGATTGAGCTCTTGACTCTTTCATGTCTTTGATTAGAGTTAGGATTTGAAGCTTTACACAATCAAAGTTCTTATGGACTTCTTAAGAATAGTAGGATAGTGTGTAGCTTAAGTGTTTGATAAAATTCCTCTTAGAACTTTGGATGCTTGAAGGCACTCCTAAGTCAAAGAAGCCTTAGTACACAAGGTGGAAAAGGACTAAGACAACACACTCTTGAATAGACAATATCCTAGCAATCCTAACCCATGACCTTAGACTCTCACTATGCAATATTCATGAACACTATCCAATCCCTACCCCTTTTACATATTCCCAAAATCACTTTTACTTTACTACTCTCTTGCACTAAAACCAACCAATGAACTACACTCTCACTTGCAATTCCACCCTTCACCACACTCAAGTCCTATGCATGATCCAATCAAGTAAACTCCCGAATGTTTGACACACCTCCACGTCCCTCCTTCGAGACCGACACTCGAGGAGTCACAGACTTTCCGTTTTAACATAAATATCTTTTGACACTCCAACCCTACGCAAAACCGCGATGTCAAAAGTTACACAAGCCAAATGGCATACGCTTGAAAGCATAAGTGCCATATTGACATGTGAACGTAGTCATCTCTTGATCATCTGGGTGGACTGAAATTTGAAAGTAACCTGAAAAACCATCTAGAAAACAGAAATATTCGTTACAGGACATTCTCTCCAGCAACTGGTCAATGAAAGGGAGGGGGAAGTGATCTTTCCTAGTAGACTTGTTTAACCTTCTATAATCAATGCACATGCGATGTCCAGTGACAAGTCTAGTAGGGATCAACTCATTATTCTCATTCTCAACAACAATAATACCGCCCTTTTTCGGAACAACATGAATAGGACTAACCCACTTGCTATCCGAAATAGGGTAGATAATACCATTATCCAACATCTTAAAAATTTCTTTCTTAACAACATCTTTCAAATTGGGGTTTAGCCTCTGGAGGGGCTCCACACTAGCATTGGCATCATCTTATAGATAAATTCTATGCAAACAATACATAGGATCAATGCCAACTAAATCCCCAATCGAATACCCAATGGTCTTCCTGTGCTTTCTAAGCACAGTCAACAGTTCCTTAACTTGTTCCTCTTTCAGAGAGGAACTGATGATCACAGTTCCTTAGATTTGTCGTTCCGCTGAGGATTGGCATTTATGGCACGTAGTTGTGCAATTATTTACTTTAGAGCTTATTAACCCACTAACGAGAATCCAAGCACAATCATAAACATAAATTGATAAATTGACAAACTAAAAATAGGAAATAAATACAATAAGAAAAGATAGGATTTAAGCTAGGAATTATTATTATCAAGATGCTATATATTCTTATGGATTAGGAAGAAACATAATCATGGATCAAGAGGGCATACACTATAAGAATTCAAGATCATTTCGTGTCTTAAATTAGAGTAAGGGCATTTCCTAATTTCTTAGTACTCAACCCCGAACTCTTGAGGCTCCTCGGTATCAAGGACCCCCCAATTCGTCTCCTACTCTCGTAGCGAGATATTTGGGTTGTACAAGAGGTGTCTCGAGTTTTTACACAACTTTCGTTGTAGCAAATACTCTCCAATTACTTGCCAATAAAGATAGCTAGTAATTACTAACAAGTTGCAAACAAAGCCTCTTGAACATGCTTATGATCCATAATTATAATTCTACCCTTATGAAATTAAAAGCAAGGTAGCATTAAGATAAATAATAAATTCCTACCTTAAATCCAGGTAAAATTAATTACATAATGAAAGCATAAATGATAAAGAAAATAAAGGAAGTAAGAACATAAAAATAAATAAGAGCATACGGAAAGGAAATTAACAATACATAAGGAAATTAAAAGAATGAAATGTAAATTACGAAAGAGGGAAACGAAAGGAAAAGGAACTACAAAAGAAAGAAATGAACATTCTAATCTATTCTACATTATGCTATGCTTCTCCTCTTCATTTGGGAGAGGAGAGGACCTTATATAGGCAGCAAAGTATCAGAAATTGGAGTATTATGTAAGCCCTGATGTAATTGAGCAACAAATAATGGAGCAGAATTGAATTATTCGCACTCAGGACGTCACATGGACCCAGCTTCAACTTCCAGGCTGTTTTTGTCCCTTTTTTAATCAGAATTACAATTTTTGTATTTCTGGTAAAGTTGTAGCCCTTGAAGTCTTCTTTCCAACGGTATATATATGATGTAATTTGAACATTCCTAGGCTGAGATATGATCAAAATACCAAGCAGTGGACAAACTGTGCGAAACTTCCAGCTTATTATTATTTTGTTCCACTTTTGCCTTGATTTGTCCTTGTGATCAAGACCATTGAAAATATTGTTCTTTGACTCCATTATTGGCTGATCTTGATTAATTGCTTGGGCATCCTACTTGAGCTGCTTCACGTGATCATCATTCCATTGTCTAATTTGCTTTCTTTCTCCTTTTTCTTTTTGCCTCACTGCAATATCATATCTTCTTGTCCCCATGCATTCATTATCACCACTACAATTGTTTAGGTGGCTAAATAATAAATCTAAAAACAACAGAATTAGCACTTCCTAAACAATAATTACGTTCAATTGTAATCTCTTCATCAACTTTGATCAAATTGCAATTATTTATCTCAATGAAGAAATTCAATAAAATTATGGACATAATATTAATATTTAGTGGTTGAAATGAGCTTAAATATGGGGTAAAAATATGATCAAATATGCACTTATCAAAATACATACCTCAAATTGGAAGGCAAAGGTTTCAATTCTACCTTCGGGGCTTGCTCCTCTTCGAATGGAGTAAGAGAAACCACTATTTCTAGTGAATCCTCCAACTCCTCAGCAACTGGTTCAGAGGAGTCCTCATCCTCCTCTTCATCCACCTCTGCACTGCACTGCTCCAACACTTCAATCACATGACACTCATCGATGTAAGAGGGTTGGTGTTTGGCCATCTTAAAGATATCAAATTCAATTTTGTGGCCAGCCACCTCCATCACAAGCTTTCCCCTCTTTACATCTATGAGAGCCCCAGCAGTAGCTAGAAAAGGCTTACCAAGGATAATGGGAACCTTGGCATCCTCTTCCATATCTAGAATCACGAAATCACCCGGTATGAAGTACTGATCAACCATCACCGGGATGTCTTCAAGAACTCCCACTGGGCGCTTAATGGATCTGTCAGCCATCTGAAGAGTCATAGTAGTAGGCTTTGGAATGCCCAGGTTAATTCCAGCCAAGAAAAATCGCGATTCGCGACGGAAAAATTCCGTCGCAAAACAGCCAAATTCCGTCGCGAAACTGGTTTTGCGACGGAATTCATTCCGTTGCCTATCGGCTTGTCGTATCTTCGTTTGCGACGGAAAAATTCCATCGCGAGATATGGCGACGGAATCGCGACGGAATTATTCCGTTGCGAAATACTGCGACAGAATAATTCCGTTGCAATTCCGTCGCAATTTGGCAAGGAAATATTTAAAAAATTAGGGTATCCGCTTCTGTTCTTTGTACAACAGACGCGGATACCCTTTAAAAAATTAAAAAAAAATTAAAAACAAAAAACAAAAACAAAACAAAGCAATATGGGGAAAAAATTATCCACAGCAATAGGCAAGGACATCCTCAGAAAGCCATTGACCTACGGTAAAGAAAGTTGAGCACTAACTGATATTAGTACAAATTCATGCAATTATTTACTCACAAAATGAAAATGACAAAAAAAAAAAAAGCCAAGACAAATCAAGCTATGCCTACAAAAACTTTAAAAAAAGCTAAGCATGGAATGCTGGGCACTTATGTTTCAGCTATGCACAAGAGTTGAAACTCCAAAACCCCTTAAAATATGGGGAAAAAATTATCCAAAATCACCACAAAAGTCATGAGGGTACTTAGTATATTTCCTAGAACCTCCTATTGTCAGACTTCACTCTCAATTTTCATCAGTAACTGAACTTTATCATTTACTCAAACACAAGATTATAATATCCGCCTATTACACTTCATAGTTCATATAGTAACTAAACAAATAAAAAAATAATATCTACCACCAGATCTATAAATGCTAGCAGTTATTTGAAAAGAAAGCACATTCCAATATATCTTTTTTACCTTACCTCTCAAACCCCTCTATATTACCAAAATTAACCATCATGATCTCATATATGAGAAAAGTTGTGATACCAAAATTTTTTATAACAACCAAAAGTGAAGAAAAAGGAAGCTTACAACAGTAGACCGAATATACATATAATTTATCCGAGTTGATACCTTGAAATAATTAAGTCAAATCTACGACATACATCTTTCGGGAAACATTGTCCATTTGTTTTCTTCATCAGTTCAGCCCTATAAAAGTTAAACCAGTAACTCAATTAGGAATCTAGGTTAAATAATTTTAATAGATTTTTAACTATGTTGCTATGCAATCTTCATAATACAGGCACTATACTAACATAATACATGCGGATTCCTATGCAGTATACATAATGCATTTTTAACTTAGAATTTCTAATTAAAAGAATTAAAATTAAAAGAAAGAAAAGGCAATTAACATAATTTCTAATTCCTAATTCCTAATTCTAGCTTATTCATGCTTACTGCTTACAGGCAATCAATGCCATAGTGCAGTACCTCATTTGTTTCCTTCTTAGCAACAACCGGCTTCTTCTTCCTACCAATATCAATGCCATAGTGCTGAAGGTACCATTGTTTGAATGGAGCAAAATCCATCTGAACAGTGACACTTTTCACATAATAATCACATAAATATGGAAAAAACACAAAATGTTCAAAGTTTCTAACAATAACAGTCATTTAATATTCCTTATTGAATGGTAGAAAAGATTGCACATGAGCTAAGCCGACAAAATGTCTAGTAAATGCAGGCATATCATTCTCTAGTGCCAACGCAAAACTAGAATAGTATATCTAAATCCAAGAAATAATGGACTTTAAATCCAAAATTCAATATTATACACAATGCTATTGAAATACATAGATACTTAAGACCATTAAACTTTTGTTTTAAAGTTTCCTTCTGAAATCATTGCCATTTTGCAATGCATCAAACCATTCACCAAATACACAGACCGAAAAGCATAGGAAAAAGTTTATAGTTTCAAGCAACAGAGACTGAGAGACTCAAAAATTTGAAACAATGAGAGGTTACCTTTGAAAGAATGAAAGGTTTTGATTTGAGGCGTTGGGGGCGAGCCGCGAGCGAACAGTGAATCTATGAGACTCAGAGATTTGAGGGCGTGCTCGGGTAAAGACGAGCGGCGAAAGACGACTCCAAGCTTCGGCGAGGTCTGAGAACTGAGAAGATGAGCCGCAACTCGATGAGGCCGGCTTCACTGGTTGAGAATAGACGAGCGGTGAGGCTTGCCTGAGGCGACGACTCCGACTTCGGCGAGTACTGAGACTGAGAGCGAGAGGGAGAGGCAGAGACTAGAGGCCAGAGTGAGATTAGCGATTTAGGGTTTCCATAGGGGCGAGGGCTGAGACAGTGAGACTGTAGAGAATGAGGCTTTAATTTTTAACGTTTATAATTATTATAAGAAAATAAAAAAGGCGGTCGTTTTGAAGTAAAATTAAAAAACACAATTGCGACGGAATAAATTTTGTTGTTAATTCCGTCGCAATATTTATTCATCTACAAAAAAAAAATTCCTTCTTTTCGCGACGAAATAAAATCTGTCGCAATTTCCATCGCTATTTCGCGATTGAAAGTTAATCCGTCGCCTTTTCCGTCGTGAATATTTTGCCGCCAAGTTTTTGTGGGATTTATTTTCCCTTTGCGCCAAAAATTGCGACGGAATTAATTTCCGTTGCAAATTCCGTCGTTAGTTTGCAACGGAAACTTTTCCGTCGCAATATCCGTCGCTATATTGCAACGGAATAGTTTCCGTCGCGAATTTCCGTCGCGATTCGCGATTTTTCTTGTAGTGGAATATGGCATCAGGCTAACACTGGCACCTAGATCACATAAAGCACTACCCACTACAAATCCCCCAATAATGCAAGTGATGGTAAAACTACCTGGATCCTTCAGTTTGGGAGGCAACTTTTGTTGAAGAGCTGCACATGCCAATGCCCCCTCACTGAGATCCACCACAGCACTCTTCTCTAACTTCTTCTTATTACTCATAATATCCTTCAAGAATTTCTTATATGAAGGAATCTGAGTCACTACATCAACAAAGGGCATGGAAATTTCCAACTTATCCAGCATCTTCTTGAACTTATTCTCTCTCTCAGTTTCCTTGGATCTCCACAACCTTTGTGGGAATGGCAAGAGATTGCAAGGAACAACTGAGTCTCCAATCTGCTTATTCTTCTTCTCAGGCTTTTTACTGGGATCACTCTCATCTAGTATAGGGGCTTTCCCCTTAGCACTGTCTCTCTGTAACTCAGGCTCCTCTTCACTGTCATCTAGAACATCCTCAACCTGAATGCCCTCATTGTCCTCATCAGTTTTCTCAGGCACTGGATCATGCGAAGGAAAAGGTGGATCCTTCAAAGCTAATCCACTTCTCGTGGTCACTGCATTCACCTGCTTCCTTGGATTTTCTGTGCTTGCTGGCAGCCTACCATTTGAAGATGAAGGTTGATTAGAAAACTGATTACCTCCTCCTTGTTGCTGAGCCTTGAGACCATCTATCTCTGCTTGAAGCTTGCTAAACTGAGCCATCATAGTGCTCATGAGAAGCTGCATATCAACATCCTGATGTGGTTTAGAAGAACCTTGGCCCTGAGTGTTCCCAAAATTCTGATTGCCTTGCTGGAACTGCCTTTGAGTTATATTCTGATTATTTTGCCCAAAGTTTTGATTGTTTCTCCACTGGACTAGGTTTCCACCCCTATTCCCTTGGTTACCATGAAATCCTGGTGGATTGTTTCTCACTTGATTTCCCTGATTGTTCCAAGAGGGAACAACCTGATTCCTTCCTTGTTGCTGATAGTTCCCATAACCTTGTCCCTGGCCCTGTGGTCTAGAATAACCAATGAGGTCAACTTGCTCCACATTAGGTTGAGGAACTTGGTTACCGAAATCTAACAATTGACATGTCTGAGCTGTATGATTTCCACCACAAATTTCACAACAGGCTATAAGAGGTACCTGTGGCACAGAATAGGGGTTAGAACCATAAGGATTCTGTGGAATCAGTGGAGGCTGGGCAACTGCCTGGACACTCTGAGTGGGGCCCTGTACTATCTGTTTTAGCATGTGTTGTATTGTATCTAGCTGAGCCTGCATTGCTATCTTGTCTTCAACTTCAAACATCCCAGCTGTCTTCTCTCTCTTGGGTATTATTAGAGGTGATCCTCTCAATCATCTGCTCTCCAGCTGCCGGTCCCATATCAATAAAAACACCCCCAAAGGATGAGGTATCTAGAATAATCTTTGACCGGTTAGACAATCCCTCATAGAATGAGGACATAAAATCACCTGGGGTTATCAAATTCTTCGGGCACTGCCTCCTCAACTCTTTAAATCTCGCCCAAGCCTCAGGAAGATCTTCATTGCCAAACTGCTGAAAATTTTGAATTTGCTTCTTTAGCTTGGTAGCCTTGGATGGAGGACAGTACTCCTGCATGAAAGCCTTGTGGAGCTGTTCCCATGTAATGAAATGGTTGGCTAGAAATGAATTCAACCAACGTTGTGCTTGATCTCTCAAGGAAAAAGGGAACAGGCTCAGCTTGATGGCCTCACTTGGAACACCATTAATATTGATAGTTTGGCAGATACGGTTAAAGTGAACAATGTGGGTTTTCGGGTCCTCAACCCGAGATCCTCCAAACTGATTATTCTGGACCATCTTAATGAGCTGAGTCTTCAACTAAAAATTATTCGCTTCAATTCCTGGGTACACAATGCAGTCTTCTTCAGTGAACTCAGGGGCAAAATGTGCTGCCATTGGCTCTGCCTGTGGGAAATCTTGTGCAAATTGCTGAAACAGGTTGGGATTCATCTAATGGAGAAGATTTTGCATCCCAACCCCATAGCCTGGCTGCTGGTACACAGGCTGCTGCTGCATGAATTGAGCACCCAATCCTCCCCCAACATTGATATTTGGGTTTGGATCAGCCCTGAAGTTCTGTGCTGGATCCTGAACATTTGGAATTTGGGGATCAGCACGAACTCCAGAGTTGTCCCCAACTACCTCTCTCTGCCTCGGGTGTTGCGTGTTAACACCAGTATGGGCAGGTTGCCCGGTATTACTACTGGCTCCGGTCTCCATGTCAACTTCGAAGTCCTGAAACTCTCGAAGCCAATCAAATAACCTCTTCTTCTCCCTCCTTAACTTCCTCTCAAGATTTGGATCGTAGGGACGAAGATTCGTGCTCCCTCTCGTTCTAGTGTGCATAAATGGAGGGAAACCTAATGTCAAAAACAACCACAAACACTCTTGGAAAAGATTGGTTATGGTTTAGTGCAAATAAAAATGTATTTTTTTCGTTTTCTTAATAAATAATAAAATAAAACTTGATCTCCTAAAATTCACTAACTCTAATGCTAGTAAGAAATTAATCACACAATCAAAACGAAATAAGCCAATCCCCGGCAACGGTGCCAAAATGTGATGAGCACAAATGATGAGTGTAAAAAGGGTGTAATGTCGTTCCGCTGAGGATTGGGGTTATGGCACGAAATTGTGTGAATTACCAGGCACTAGAGTATGTGAATTTATAGAATCCAAGCAACAAAGACTGAATCGTGTAGAAGAAAGCAATTGATTAATGTGTAAACAGTATGGTAAAGGTATGGGCCAGATTAGGGGGACTGTAACCTTGATGTTCTAACAAGCTCAGGATTAGGGAAAGAATAATTAACCATGGGATATATGGGCAATGCACAAAAGAATTCTACTCAGCTACTTTCGTAATCAATAAGAGAATTAGGCTAAGATTGCCCCACTGTCGTGATGCATCAATCATAACCTTAAGCACCTAAGCATTGTAAGCCCCCAAAATTACCTCTACTTTCATAGCAGGAAAATTAGGTTGAAATTGGTAAGGCTCGAGGTCTCCACCCAACTGTCGTTGTGATGAATCCCTCTCCTAAACTAGTAATTAATTTTGGCCACAAACCAATAACTAGTGCAAGGAAATCCCCAAATCAACATAAACCCTAGGCAAAAGATTCAATCCCTTTATGCAATAAAACATAAATCGAACATCAAGATTAACAATGGACCCTTAATCCAAACCCATAAACGAATTACTCCCGCATAATGGGAGTAAACACAGCGAAGCAAGAATTAAAGATGGAAGACATAGCTGCAATATTAAAGAATAAAAATGTAAACCTTACTAACAATTCTTCAAAGTAAATTTGATCCGAACGATGATTCCAAGCTTTAAACTGAATTCAATGATGTAAATCTACTGTATTCTATGCTATGGAAAACTCTAAAGGAGGTAAAACTGCACTGAGCTAAAATTAGGGTTCGGAATCCCCAAAATATCAGAAAATGCGACTTAAATACTGGACAGCAGCCGGGTCACGGCTGCCATCACGGCCGGGATCGTGTCGTGATGCGGCGTGGCCGATTACTTGTCCGTGGTGGGGATCACGGCCGTGAGGCAGGCCGTGATGCGGCCCTCTAGTCCTCTTCTGACTCCTTTTGTGTTCTGTTGCTCCTTTCCGGCCCGGGGTGTGTTCCTTATGTCTCGAAAATTGGTCCAAGATGACTGAAAATCCTTCCTTTGCTCCTCATTTGTGAATAAACTAGACATGATCAAATATAACACACAAACGAGCCTAAAATGTATCAAGGTAAAGAAATTATCAACAAAAACTCTTGATTCGTGGGGCAAATAAAGGTATAAAATCATGTGTATCATCTACCTTCAAGCCCAATGGGCTAAAGTCTGGTGTGTTGTGATTACTGGATGGACACGTCCTACAAATCATGGACCCGACAATACTACTGTGGTGAAACCATAAGAAGAGTTGTCATAGGCTCAGATTACTCCGTCAGATTACAATAACAAGACTCTAAACTCGATTGTCGGATCTCTACATGAATATGTATTCACTCTTGTCATTGGAATTGGTGAAGCTAAGAGAGTTTGGCAGATACTTCAAACCAGATTTGAAGGGACTAATGATGTTAAACAATCCAAATTGCAGATGGTTCCATATGAATTTGAAGGATTGAAGATGAGTACGAAAGAGACGATTATTGATTTTCATAGTCGTGTTCAAGATTTGATGAACCGGGCTTCTATTCTTGGTGAACCCTTCACTAAGCCTAAAGTTGTGAAGAAAGTCCTTCGCTTTTGCCCAAAAGATTTCGAATGAAGGTCACAACTATCCAGGAAAATGCAGGATGGGAAAACAAAGTTGTTGAAGAACTTATGGGAAGCTTACATACTTATGAGCTGCAAGTACTGGCAGAGGACAACCCTGGTGCATCTCGAAAGGGTAAGTTAGTTGCTTTCACTGCTGACGCAGATACTCACTCAAACACTGGAGGTGTAGATGACGAAACCCTTGCTCTACTTACAAAAAATTTCAAAAATATTATTCTAAAAGTGTTTGGTCAACCTAGACAAGGACATACTAGAAGAAGTCAAAAATCCTCACAAGGTGCTAGCACGACATCTAACACAGCAGGCTCAAAGCCAGGTTAATCATCACGTACATCTGGTCAGCTGAAAAACTCCTCATCCAACACTAGGAAGAATGCAGAGAATGTGAGGGATATGGTCACATTCAATCAGAATGTGCTACATATCTTAAGCGAACGAGGTCTATGAAAGCCTCAAAATGGAGTGATGATGAGGAAGAATATGAAAATCATAATAATGAGGAAGTTGATGGTAACTTTGTGGCATTCTTTGCTCCAAGAACTGACCTTTCAGAAACTGAAGAGGTCAAGAATAAGTCATCAAATGAGTTTGATGAAACTACTATAGAGCTTGAAGAGGAATATGCCATGTTGTTGATCAGCTGGGAACAACTTGTTAAAGTCAACAAGAACCTAAATGATGAGTTGAAAGCATATAAAGACATTGTTAAAAAGCTGAATACCTCACTAGTACTGAAAGATGACCTGATAAACTAGATACGCACCAAGGAAGGAAAACTGATGAAAGAACTAGAGGAACTGAAACGGAAGATCAGGATGATGGATACCACTTCTACTTTGAATGAGATCCTTGAATCAGGAATAAATGTTCGCATCAAAACAGGTTTGTCATAACATGTAGGGAATACCTCTGGGTCTTTGTCAAAGGTAGTACTTCAAGAACCACTAAGCCAGACACTCTACCAGTGAATCCAAGGTTCAGGAGAAGATTTAGACAATACACTCCAACTTGTCACTACTGTCAGACTAGAGTTCATACTCACCTTGAATGTTACTACTTCTACAAAGATCAACGAGAAAAAAAAGTACAAACAAAAGAACATTGCACCATTCAAGAGGCAAATCTGGGTTAGAAAATCTAAGATAATTTGACATCTTACCATTGTTTTGTCAGCAACCTTATCTAATTCAAGGTGGTATTTCGATAGTGGCTGTTCCAGGTATATGATAGGAAACAACAAGCATCTCAAATATCTCTAACCTTCAATGGATCAGTAACCTTTGGAGATGAACAAAAGGGAAAGATTCTTGGAAAAGGCATTCAGCACGTTCCTGGATTACCCCACCTAGAAGAATTATTACTGGTTCAAGGACTACGTGCCAACTTGAGCAGCATCAGTCAGCTACGTGATCAAGACTGTAAAGTCTGCTTCAACAGAAATAAGTGTAGTGTGATGGGCAATGCTAATCAACCAGTGATGGAGGGAATTTGATCTTATGACAATTGTTACATTCTAACAAATGATCTGGTATTCAACCAAACTAAAGTTGATGAGGTGAAACTGTGGCATAAAAAATTAGGCCATATAAATTTTCGAGACATGGAAAAGTTGATCATGTAGGCATATGTGGAGCCTGTGCTATTAGCAAACAGACAAGGACACCACACAAACTAGTCAAAACCATCACTACTAAATGTTGTTTGGAACTGATTCATATTGATCTGATGGGTCTAACTTGTGTGTGTGTGTGTGTGTGTGTGTGTATTGATGATTTCTCACGGTTCTGCTAGATAAAGTTTTAAATGGAAAAATCAGAGGCATTTGAGGTATATAGATCTTTGTGCATTAGACTATAAAAGGAGAAGGATGAACCCATCATTAAAATTCTAAGACTAGCAAGTGATTATGACAAAGAATTTGAGAATGTCTCATACTCAAATTTCTATTCAGAATAGGGTGTTGCACACGAATTTTCTATCCCTAGAACTGCTCAACAGAATGGTATAGTAGAAAGGAATAATTGTATTCTACATGAGATGGTCCGGGTCATGCTTAATGCCAGTTAACTTCCCAGCGTTTTGGGGCAAAAGTTGTTCATACAGCATGTCATATAGTGAACAGAGTCTACATACGTCCGAGTAATTCAATGACACCATACGAGATATGGAATGGAAAAAAACCTAACTTAAAGTACTTCTATGTCTTTGGATCTAAGTGTTTTGTTCTGATAGACCAAGAGCAAAGAGGAAAATTTGAAGCAAAGAGAGTGATAATGGAGTGTTTCTTGGGTACTCACCAAACAGCCTGGCTTATGGAGTGTACAACAAGATAACAAAATCAATCATGGAATCAGTAAATGCAATGATAAATGATCAACCTAGTCGTTCAGAACATGAGCATACCTCTAATGTAGTATTCGATGTACTAACTAAGCCTTCAACAAATCCTGATGAATCACTAGCTGAGGCTTAGTCTGTTGGGTCCTTAGATGAGTCACAAGATACTTCTGATGCAACCACTAGCCTATCTGATAGACAGGGAAAGGGATAAACCGACTCAAACGGGGAAGAATAATCCTTCGACGAATATCATTAGTGATCCTTCAGAAGTATGCTAACTCATAGAAAAACAAGAGGAAACTTGGTTGAACTTGTAGGTTGTGCTTGCTAAACATCACAAATAGAGCCAAAAAATGTGAAGGAAACATTGCAAGAAAATTTGTAGAATAAGGTGATGTGGGAGTAGCTAAATCACTTTGAAAGAAATCATGTCTGGGATCTAGTGCCTATGCCTAAAGGGGTCCACATTATAGTTACAAAATGGATCTTTAAAAAAAATTGACGAAACAGTTAACGTTGCTAGAAACAAAGCCAGATTGGTGACACAAAGATACACATAGGTTGAAGGAATAGATTATGATGAAACGTTTGCTCCAGTTGTAAGGCTAGAATCTATTCGTATCCTACTGGCTATTGCATATATCATGGACTTTACTCTATTTCAGATGGACGTTAAAACAACATTTTTGAATGGATATCTGCATGAATACATCTACGTAGCTGAACCAAAAGGGATTGAGGACCCCAAATGTTTAGAACACGTCTATAAACTGAGGAAAGCACTATATGGGCTCAAAAAAGCCCCCAAGGTCATGGTATGAATGACTGATGCAGTGTCTATTGCAACATGGATACAAGTGAGGTGGAGTTGACAAAACCTTGTTTGTTAATACCACTTGATAATACATCACTATTGCTCAAATATATGTTGATAACATTGTATTTGGGTCAACTCTTCAAAAGAACACTGATGAACTAGTGGCAATAATGAAGGAGTTTGAGATGTCTATTGTTGGTCCACTTACATACTTTATGGGCTTATAGGTGAAGCAAACTACAAATGGATTTTTCATATCACAAGAAAAGTATGCAAAGAATTTAATCAAGAAATTTGAGCTGGAGTCATGTAAATCTCCTAGAACCCCCATATCAACCTCTTCAAAAATCTTAAAGGATGATTCTGGTCAACCAGTCGATTCGATAGTGTACAGAAGTATGATTGGTAGTCTTCTATATCTGACAGCCAGTTGACCAGATATTATGTACAGTGTAGGGATCTGTGCAAGATATCAATCTGCTCCTAAAGAGTCACATTTGATTGCAGCTAAGAGGGTTTTGAAGTATGTGAAAGGAACATAGACGTATGGAATATGGTATTAAACTGAGAGTGAATTAAGCTTAGTTGGTGTAACACCCCGAAATTTTGTAAGTATTTTTGAGAAAATATTATTATTATTTTCGAAATATTCATGTTTTATTGTTGCCCAAAAGAATTTTTGGAAATTATTATTTATTACAAAATATATATTTTGGAATGTATATGTATATATTTATTTATTTCGAAAATAATCAATAAGAATTGGTTTGGCTTGCTGGACAAAACTTTAACTTTTTGTGAGAAGTCTTGGTTTCGAATCTAGGCAACAATTAATTTACTTTCAAAGCCTATTATATTGCTCTTCGTATATAGTTATATATTTTTGTTGCTAAAATAATTTTTGAAAGATGAAACGGTTTGGTGGTTTGGGATTTGAGCTTTGGGCTTTGGACAGGAGTTCAACTCTTGTTAGTCGTAGAATGGTTATTTTCTTTTGGTTCAGCAGAGAAAAAAGAAAAAATAAATAAATAAAAGAGACCAAGATGGCAGGAGTCTGCCTGGATAAGGAAAATTGAGGAGTGAGACGCCGGAAAAAGAGGAAAGAAAAAGGGAAAAGGGCAAAGAAGAAAGAAAAAGGGAAAAGGGCGTGAATTGGGGGTGGTTATAATATTATTAATAGCCTGATTTGTTGGAGGTGTTATAATTAATAATTAATAGCCTGATTTGATGGAGGTGTTATAATTAATAATTAAATAATAGTAAACCGTGTGTGTTGTGTGTATGTATTAGGTAGATTAGATATATTTATATTCATAAGGGAGGTGCGTAACTTTGGAGTTAGGGGGAAAGCTCACAATTTTCATTCTGCTTTTTGGCCGAGAAAAAAAAATAGAGAGAAGAAAGGGAAAGGAAGAGAAAAGATAGAAGGATTGTCAACTTGTGCTGTGGTTATTAGGTAGGTGTCCATTCAAATTTTATTTAAATTATCTAATATGTGCTTATATGATATTATATTACTATTATTATAGAAATTGTTAAATATTTGTGAGAACATATTATTTGTACATTTGATTTATGGTGGGCGTATGATGATTAGTAAGAATCTGTGTAAAAGAATTGTTAGAGATTGAAATATGGGTTTACTGATGATGATGGTGTGAAGATAATTTAAATGATACTCATGGAGATAATGCTTAAGTGATAATGATTAAATAATGTGAGTAAGTGGGTTTGTGGTTTTATGCCTTCCCCTTACCCTTATGGGTTTTAGACTATGACTGAAACATGATTTTTTTCTCTTGTGTGGATTAATCAAATCATAGTTGTCTTACATAAATTCTTGAAGCATGTATTACCTTTATAATACAAGTTATCTCTTGTGGTAGAGATTATGGTATTTGAGAGTATTAATGAACAATTGTACTTAAAATCTTGTATATATACATATATATTAATTCTTCTGTGTATGGATATATAAGTATATATTATATGTATAAAGTATATGTGTAGTACGTACGTAGGTTTTCTAAAAAAAATAATAACAGTGAATATATGATTATATGTAAAGAACCTTACCTAAGTACGTATGCTTATGATTATTATTAGTTTATGGGTATATATATATGTATAAGCATTACATTTAATTTCTTATTGAATGTACATAATTTATTACTCGAGTTAGTATTGTCAATTAGTATGAATTTTCTATGTATCACAATTAGTATATGAATATGTTTGATTAGTAAGGTTATGATATGTACGTACGTTATTTTATTAGTAATAACAATACTAATAATAATAACGAAATTTATTATTTTGTTTCATTGTTAAATGCCGTACGACGTTTTATAAAAAAATAAAATAATAATAATCATTATTTGTTTTTACTTGAATAAGTGGCGTACGAATTATGTATGCATATGTACATTCCTTACAAATTTAAATTTTACTTATATGTTGTGTGTACATAGGACTCCTCCTTATTATGTAGAACGCATGTTAGTGACAAATGAAAAAAAATTGACCAAAATGTAGATTTTGGACTCTTGGTTGCAAAATGAGTTTTATTGAGCTTTTCAAGGAAAAGAATTAGCCTAATTTTATTTTGGAAGAAAACCTCATTTTTGAGAGATTGGATGTACAATGCAAGTAATGATTAATTTTACAAATATTATTATTCTATCAAATTTATGAACAAGCTTTTATGCTAAGTCTTGATTTCAAAACTTATGGAAATATTATGAGGTGTAATCTATATTAAGAACTCAAGTTTGGAATTTTTGATAAATTGATTTTGGTTAATAGATTTTGAGAGCCTAAGGGCTAAATTTTATTACATAAAATATTTTGTAAACTTATGGAAGATATGTGACTTGGAAATTGTGGAGTATTCAATTGTATGCTGGATACTAGGGCTATGCCCTGTTGTGGAGTGGTTAGGGTAATCCTACCACTAGGGTTCATACCTTGTTTTGAGGAGTATTCGGTAGGAACAATCCCCGGATACTATGGCATTTATTGTCCTGTTGATTTGAGGAGTGGTTAGGTTATGCCTTCCACTAGGGTCTACGTACCCTGTTTTGAGGAGTATTCGGTAGGAAAAATCCCCGAATACTAGGACTAGTAACTTCCCGGTGAGGCTTGGAATCCTCACTCGGGGGTGTGCACACGTAAGGTTAGAGTCCTGTTTCCATTAGAAATGGGAAATATGTGGAGTGTTTGGATGTGTGGAAAGCACCGTTCACTAGGGCCTAAGAATAAAGGACTTTGTCCCATTTATGTGTGATTAATGTGCTTCCATATGTATTTTTATAGTGTGCGAGTATGGCACAAAGTTAAATTTTTAAGAAATTTTAGAATATGACTTTTTGAAAAGTATACTATGGTAAATAAAGGATTGAATCCTATTATGAAAATGGAAAAAATGTTGATATTATGGAATTTTATGTGGAATTAAATAATTATTTATGTGAGTGAATTAGTATTTGAATCCTATTATTTATGAAAATGATAAGTTGTGAATGTATAGTATTTTATGAGGAATTAAATGATTATTTGATTATTATTTATTATGAAATGTTATATGAAATTAGAATCCACCATAAATTGATTGATTTGAGAATTAGTATATTCTAATGGACTAAAAATGATTATGTGGTTGAGTATAAAATATTCTATGGGGTTAATATGGAATTATGTGCTCCAAAGTGCTATGTGAAAAATGATTTATGGGGTGGAGTAAGTCTTACCAGCCGTCGTGCTGACTTTGTTTTCCCCCTTTTTCCTTTTTCTTTCCTCTTTTTCCGGCGTCTCACTCCTCAATTTTCCTTATCCAGGCAGACTCCTGCCATCTTGGTCTCTTTTATTTATTTATTTCTTCTTTTTTCTCTGCTGAACCAAAAGAAAATAACCTTTCTGCGACTAACAAGAGTCGAACTCCTGTCCACAGCCCAAAGCTCAAATCCCAAACCACCAAGCCGTTTCATCTTTCAAGAATTATTTTAGCAACAAAAGTATATAACTATATACGAAGAGCAATATAATAGGCTTTGAAAGTAAATTAATTGTTGCCTAGATTCGAAACCAAGACTTCTCACAAAAAAGTAAGTTTTGTCCAGCAAAGCCAAACCAATTCTTATTGATTATTTTCGAAATAAATAAATATATACATATACGTTCCAAAATATATATTTTGTAATAAATAGTAATTTCCAAAAATTCTTTTGGGCAACAATAAAACATGAATATTTCGAAAATAATAATAATATTTTCTCAAAAATACTTACAAAATTTCGGGGTGTTACAGTTGGATACTATGATGTTGATTGGGCTAGAAACATTGATGATAAAAAGAGTACTTCTGGTGGATGTTCTTTTATTTGGAAGAATCTTATATCGTGGCTAAGCAAGAAACAAAATTCCATCTCACTGAGTACAACTAAGGCCGAGTACATTGTTGCTGGTAGATGTTGCACCCAACTCCTATGGATGAAACAGATCTTCCTGGATTACGGAATTAATCAAGAATCAATGACACTTTATTGTGATAACATAAGTGCTATAGATATCTCAAAGAACCCAGTGCAATATTTCAGAGCCAAATATTTAGACATTAGACATCACTTTATAAGGGAACTGGTTGAAGACAAGGAAACTGAGCTAGAGTATATTCAGACAGAAAAGCAACTGCTGGACATACTGACTAAGCCACTTGATGCACATCGGTATGAGATTCTCATATATGCTCTGGGAATATGTCGAAGGGATCTCTAAATCAGTCAGTAAGTCAAGAGGTTAGATCATACCATTACTTACCTTAAGTATATCCATTTATTAATGGTATTGATCAAGCTACTTGCCTTAATTCTTGACTTCCCATACAGATTTTCTTCCAGATTCAAAACCCCCTTGATATGACTAAAAATCCAAGATTTTGAGATAATCTTACCATACAAACCTTTTGCATGCCACAGTGCGTCATGTTAGCCATAATTACTTTTGTGATCCTAAAGGCTAAGAGATATCTATTCATCTTCCCATTTAATCTCTCATACCAAAAACAATCCGAGAAACCAGTTTCCACATAGGGAAAAATTCTCTTTGTTTTTTTACCTCCTAAAGAGCTACTTTAATGGCGAAATCAAACCGACTTGTAGTTCTAAGGCCATCTCCAACCAAGGCACCAAAACACCAAAACACCAAAAAATTTGGTGTGGAAGGGCTCCAATCAACACTCCAAAACACTAAAAATTTGGTGCATTGTGAACAGTGCAGCACCAAATTTGGTGCTGCACTGTTCATCCGCACCATTTTTGGTGTATATATTTAATTCCCATTTTGCCCATCTTTTGTACTTTATCTTATTCTATAATTACTTTTGTATCCTTTTTGTTTTTTTATATATTTACATATTTTGTTAAATATTTAAACAAAAATTGTATATTATTAAAAACAAATTATATCATCTGAAAGATCTCATTAAAACGATTAAAACAAGACTAATATTGAATACTATTTAATTGAAAAAAAAAATTTACACAAACCATAATTAAATTTTAATTAATTAAATACAACTATATGTTAAATAATAAAAGTATAAATATAAACTTTTTGTGAGAATATAAATTATTTTAGTGTACGAATAAAATTTGGTGTAAATGGGTTGGAGATGAAAAAAATTTGGTGTAAGAATATGCTGGGAATATTCCTTTTAGTGTAAAATTTGGTGCAAAATTTGGTGTTTTGGGTTGGAGATGGTCTAAGGTCATCTCCAACCTTCCCTCTAAAACACCAAAACACCAAAAAATATAGTGTGATGGAGCTCCAAACCCTCTCCAATCAACACACCATCCCACCAAATTTTTGGTGCAGGGTGAACAGTGCAGCGCCATATTTGGTGCTGCACTGTTCATCCGCACCAAATGTTCTTTTATTTTTTTCCCATTATGCCCCTGGTACCTTATTTTAGTTTTAGTATATTTTTACATTTTGTTAAATTGTTAGATATAAACTTCATATTATTAAAAATAAATTATATCATTTGAAAGATCTCATTAAGACGATTAAAACAAGACTAATATTGAATATAAAATAATTAAAAATGAAACTACATAAATTATGAATTTAACAAAATTAAATCTAAAAAATTACTTTATATTATTTGCATAATATTGCATTATGATTATATTTTATATTAAAATATTTAAAGATAATGTAAAGTCTTAATTTATCATAAAATAAATTATTTTAGTTAAGAAATAAAATTTGGTGTAATGGGTTGGAGATGGAAAAAATTTGGTGTAAGAATATGCTGAGAATATTCCTTTTGGTGTAGAATTTGATGCAAAATTTGGTGTAAATGGTTGGAGATGGTCTAAAACTACATACTGACTAAGGAACATACTCCATAGGAAGCCATAAAGTTAATGAAACTCTTTATTAATCTAATAGCAAAGAAGAAATTGAAGATGGATCCTAAACCGATTGAGGAGGCTATGGTGACCCTGATTGAGTTCTACCCAAGGGTTATTAGTGATATTTCTTGTGAGGAAGCAGGAGCCTTGGTAGAAATTGCTGAGGATTCGAAGGCGACACCAACTTAAATAGATGTCCCTGCAGACGGAAATATTGTCAAAGCTATTATCCGGTACTTTGGTGAAAGGGGTATTGTGAGGGAAAATGCACATGTGCAAGCCCAAGAACTGATCCAACAACGGGCTCAAAATTTCCAAGTCAAGTCAAGTGTTTCCACACCCATTCCTATTATTAATTTATCTTCTAAAAAACTTAGTAGCTCTAATGTTCTATCTGTTGTTGAATCTGTCTTACCGGTTGTTTCTGAATCTTTAAATGTGTTGAATGTTAATTTACCTTCTGTGCCTATTTCTAAAACTTTGATTATGAAATCTATTGATATATGTTCTCTTGAGTCTGTTACTACTGAGGTTACCCCTGTTGTGACTATCACTAAGCCTGTCATTTAAAATGTATTACCCATCCAGTCTATGAACAAAAAAAACCTTGGGTGATCACCATATGGCTGCATAGATGTACCCATATCTTGAGCCCATAGTGAATCTGATGAATATAACCTCCTTTGCTACTAGTCAAAGATACTTTGTTGAAACTTCTATTGTTTTTTAATCTATGTTGTACTCGCAAATTGAATATACTATTCCCCTAGTGTCTGAGAAACCTTCTGTTCTTGATGCCTCTACTGTTGATCCCCTAAATTCCCAAAAACTTATTGATATGATGGATATAGATGTACCCTTGACTGAGTTTATCATTCAACATGTTATGAAAGCCATCTCTGATGCTGAAGAGACTATGGTTGATCAAAATGCACATCTAATACTTCTTCTTTCAAAGTCAGAAATCTTGAAAGTATACTATCTGTTTCACCGGTTGTTACTCTATCAGACCCTATTGTGACTACTACTCCAGTACCTGGGTCACTAGTTGATTTTGAAGTTTCAGAGGTAATCCCTCAAGTGAAACAGAGGAAAAGGAAGGGAAAACTTGAAAACTTTATTGATATATCTTTTGATCTTGTTGTTTCTCCTAAAATAGAGAGGAGAAGAAAAGTGCCCTCAAAATCTGAATTGAAACAGAATCAGATGTTCCTGTCAACAAGTTTTTTGAAATCTCGGATCCGCATCCAAGGGAAAATCTATTGTTCTCCCTAAGTCAAAGAAATTAGTTTCCAAACCTGCGAAGAAGCAAGCCCTAAATACTGAGTCACGAGAGCCTAAGCTAGAAACTGAACTAGAAGGAACACAACATTTTGTACCTATAATGGTTAATGAAAAAGCAGAGAAAAAGTGGGATTCCATGGTGCACCATGATATGATAATCTAGAGGGAGGTTGGCATCAAGCAACTGAACTCTATCTATGACATTGTGCCACTCCTTGAAGAAATTGGTTTACTTTCTACTGTGACCAACATTGGGACATACTCCAAATTATTAACCATCGATTTTTACTTCAATCTCACTGAGTCAGTGAATGATGCAAATAACCCCAATCATTTCAAGATCTTTATTTGAGGGAAGAGATACAAGATGAGTCCTCAAGTGATAAATGATTTCTATGGGATTAATCCACAGCCAATGGAAGACATTACTGATTGGGATGAAGTTGCTAGGACCTTGATTGCTGGAACGTACATTGGCTGGCCAAAGAATTCGTTGAACTCAATTTATAATGCAGAATTGAGCTCTAAGTACACTATCCTTCACAAGTTGGCTACTAATAACTGGATTTCATTCTGCACATTTGTACTCAATGTCATAGGATCCAACCAGTTCTTGTACCGTACTAGCACGAGGTAGAGAGTGGATTTGGGACACGTTATCTTCTCACACATGCTGACCTGCATTCATCCTTGAGAACAAAAGATCAAATTACCCTATCTTAACCTCATTTATGGCTTATGGCTTTCACAGGGACTCTATGTTTTCTCATGAAGTTACATTGAAAAACATGATATATTATCATGTTGATAATTGTCTTTTGGGCGACAAATATGTTAAAGATGTCACTTTAGTCACTCCGATCACTATTCCTGCTTCGACTGATGTTGCTGATATAATTCATACTCCTTATGTCTGGGATACCCAACTGTCTCTTAAGCTAAAACGCACAATCACTAGTCTTGAGATGGCACACAAGCTGATTGGGAAACAACTTGATGCTGCTCGTACTGAATTGGCCTCTGTTTCACTTCGTCTAAGTCTTACAGATGTTGAGGGGGAGCATTTGATAGTTTATGATTACTGACTGTGGATGGTTGTTACTTTACATTCATACTATTTTGATATGACTTCTTTTTATTTATGATTTATGGTTTATACTGGTTTAAACGTTATGTTTGTAGTCTTGGGTATTTTAATGTTCAAACTACTCATTATGAGTATTCTATGGTTAGCCGGTTGGTTTGTTTTTTAAACATTGTTAGTCTTTTGTCAAATTACAGTCAAAGGGGGAGTTTGTTAGTGTTTATGATTGTAAATCCTTATTATATAATTGGCTATATTGTGACAAATTAGATAGGTTTAGGTTACTATTACTGAATAAATCATTGACGGACCAAAGCTTACACTAGTGAATATTTGGAAACATGTTACTATCTTCCCTGACTTACCTTCAGAACCGGCGGAACATAATTTCGTATTCATGTAATGGAAACTAGTGTTTATGAAGTTAGAATTTCTTAAGACGACTTACCTAAACGATTACTTTCCCTTCAAGATTTAGAGATCTATTATTTATTGGTAGAAGTTTGCAACCTTGAGACTTTACACACGAGAGAGCATTCTAAGAGGTTTCTTCTTCCATGTGTGATTGACAGTTTATTCTTCGAATCATCATCTTCTCAATACGATCATGTTTAGAGCTAAGCTACTTTATTAAGAAGACAAACTTGATTGTGCTAAATTGTGGACCGTACTTCATACAACTATGGTGTAGTAGTGAGTAAGTCAATGGGATGGATAGTGACAGTGTGGATCTCCAAACGAGGAACTCTTTAAACTGTTGATTGCTTGGATCTCCGCCTCAACAATCCCCTATGAACTTCGTCAGATTGGGTTGCTACCGTGTGAGGTATAACACACATTGGGTTGCTACCATCCGTATGATTGATTGGTTAAGATAGTGGATTAGACTCACTAATGGTGGTCTCCTAGATGTAGATACTATTGTATCGAACTAGGTAAACAATATCATATATCGTTTACTTCTATTTGTTTTAAATTCCGCATTTAGTCATTTCACAAGTCCACTTATACTCTAACGCACAAGCTAAAACCAACTAATAACTATCACAACTTTTGTGCCTGCAAAATAACTAAAGAGGGGAAAACAATGTCAGCACGACGGCTGGTAAGACTTACTCCACCCCGTAAAATATTTTTGCACATAGCACATAGCATCTTGGAGCACATAATTCCATATTAACCCCATAGAATATTTTATACTCATCCACATAATCATTTTTAATCCATTAGAATATACTCATTCTCAATTCAATCAATTTATCATGGATTCTAATTTCATATAACATTTCATAGTAAATAATAATCTAATAATCATTTAATTCCTCATAAAATACTATTCTTTCACAACTTATCATTTTCATAAATAATAGGAATCAAATACCAATTCACTCACATAAATAATTATTTAACTCCACATAAAATTCCATAATATCCACATTTTTTTTTTCATTTTCATAAATAATAGAATTTAATCCTTTATTTATCATAGTATACTTTTCAAAAATCACAATTTCTCAAATTTCTTAAAAACTTTAGGGGTCGTTTACCTCATTTCTCTGTTTTTCCATTTCCAGTTTTCCATTTCTCCAGTTTTCCATTTTTCCTTCTCCATTCCTCCAGTTTTCCATTCCTCCAGTTTTCCAATTTTCCTTCCCCATTCCTTTGATTTTCTATTTTTTTTAAAATTTTAGTGCATAGTTTGATTACAAAACAAAGTACTCAAAACTTCATTAAATACAATCATCACATACAACATTTGATATTTATACAACAGAGATAATAATAATAATAATAATAATAATAAAGATATAAAGATGATGATAATAATAATAATAATAATAATAATAATAATAATAATAATAATAATAATAACATCAATAATAATAATAATAATAATAATAATAATAATAATAATATTATTATTATTATTATTGGGTGAACCCCTTCTAGTTTGATCTATAATAATAATAATAATAATAATAATAATAATAATAATAATAATAATAAAAGGTAAGAATAGAATGCGCAGAAAGGCAAGGGAAAAAGCTGGAGCAAAATGAACCAAAGTAAAACTAATGCGCGCAAAGGAGGATTTGAACCAGAGACCTCAAGCATCGCTTTGTATTGTTCACCCACCTACTTTCCATTTCTCCAATTAGAGAACTCCTTTTTGGTTCTCTCCAAAATCCTAGAAAAACGGAAGATTGGAGATGGAAATATGTTTTGGAGAATTGATTTTAGTGAACATGTTTTCCATTTTCCATTCTTCCACCCTTCCATTTCTCCATTTTTTTGGAAAATTCTCCATTTTTCCAAGTTAGTAAATGACCCCTTACTTTGTGGCATACTTGCTGATAAGACTCCGAGATACCCTTATTTCAGGCACATTTTAGGGTGATTTATCACGTCTATAGCATCCTTGCTTGGTAAATTATGTGCGTAAATGTTTGAAAATCACTAACTGATGCACAGAAGCTACTTTTAGCTTAAAAGAAGTAAAACAGGAGCCCCGGGAGCAAATAGGACCAAAAGTTGAGCTTAAAGAGCAAACCAGGCAAGAGCGGAGCCCCGGAGGACCAAACTGGAAGGCCACACACGTGTGAGCAAGCGTGAAAACTTTCCAGAAGCTTCCCACGCACGCTCACACGCGTGTGAGAGGCGTGGAGACGGTGATGCGTGAATTTCAGCTAGGGTTGTCATTTCGGAGACTATTTAAACCCCTTTGATGAATTTTCACAGGGGGATTCCAGAAATTTAGTTTTCCGTTTCTTAGTTTTTCCTTTGCAGAAATTTCTCCATTTTTCTTAGTTTTTAGATTAGATCAATCTCCATTGTAGAAGACAACAAGCTTGGATTGAAGATCTTCTTCTCTCTAGGTGATCTCGATTTCATTTCTATAATTTTAGCTATCTTGTTCTTGGATTAAATTAGCTTTTGCTTGCATTTCATATCATGAGTAGCTAATTTAGTCTAGGGATTTGGATTGTGTGATTGAATATTGTTTGTGTGATGATCCTATCTCTATATCTTGGATCTATGAGTTTGTGTTGATGGATTATCTATTCTTGTCTTTTGATTGTTGTTTTGATGAGATCTTGTTTGGATTTGGCCAATCTAGATGAGAGATTGAGCTCTTGACTCTTTCATGTCTTTGATTAGAGTTAGGATTTGAAGCTTTACACAATCAAAGTTCCTATGGACTTCTTAAGAATAGTAGGATAGTGTGTAGCTTAAGTGTTTGATAAAATTTCTCTTAGAACTTTGGATGCTTGAAGGCACTCCTAAGTCAAAGAAGCCTTAGTACACAAGGTGGAAAAGAACTAAGACAACACACTCTTGAATAGACAATATCCTAGCAATCCTAATCCATGACCTTAGACACTCCACTATACAATATTCCTAAACACTATCCAATCCCTACCCCTTTTACATATTCCCAAATTCACTTTTACTTTACTACTCTCTTGCACCCAAACCAATCAATGAACTACTCTCACTCACAAATCACCGTTCCCCACACTCGAGTCCTATGCATGATCCAATCAAGTAAACTCCCGAATGTTTGATACACCTCCACGTCCCTCCTTCGAGATCGACACTGGGAGAGTCACAGATTTTCCGTTTTAACATAAATATCTTTTGACGAATCAACCCTTACACAATACTGCATCCTTCAAAATGGCGCCGTTGCCGGGGAGGGCAATAGGTTGTCATATGTTTTTGTTTACTTTGATTGCATGAATGCTAGATTTGAGAAATGTTAATCCATTCCACTTAGTTTTGTTTTGTTTTTACTTGTTTTTGCTACTAACCCAATTGACTACTTCTAGTCAATTGTGGAAATTTTTGTTTCGTTGATAATTTTACTAGGTGAATGCACACGAGAGCAAAAGGAAATTAAGGTTTACTACCCTACATTCCTGAAATTAATAGAGCAACTAGAAGGAAAAATACCCAAGGATCACTAATGGCTTCATCAAGCGCAACAAGAAATCCACAAGGAAGAGGCACAACAGTACCAAATCCACCCCCAGTTCCAATTAATCCACAAGTACCGATTAACCATAAAGAACCAATCATTGAAGAACCACAAGCTAACAGAGCAAACAATCAAGAGAACATTCGTGAAGAGGAATATTACGAAAATCCTCAAGAACCACAAAGATCAATTGCAGATTACATGACTCCAGATTTTAACATGCACAACTCAAACTATGTACCTCCAATGGAGAACGTCAACTTTCACGTGCTTCCAACTATTCTCACATTGGTTCAGAACAATCAATATTCGGGATTACCATCTGAAGATCCCAACGCACACATCACAAGGTTTATACGAGCATGAGGGATGTACAGACAAGAAGGCGTTAGCGAGGAAATAGTACGACTCAAATTATTCCCATTTTCAGTTATAGGAGAGGCAGCACGATGGTTGGAAAGCCAAGACGACAATCATTTCAGAACGTGGTAACAGTTGCATCGTGAATTCATGAACGAGTTCTTTCCCATTACAAAAACTATGAGGATTAGAAGGCTGATACAAGAATTCAAACAAGGAAGACTTGAAAGTTTGGGAGAGGCTTGGCGAAGATTTAAAGTTCTTAAAAGACAATGCCTACAAGATTTGATGCACCCATGGGACATGATTAGCTCATTCTATGGAGGGTTAACGTATGAATGAAAGAAAGCCCAAGCCTTGCATGGCATTGGCACATTATTGTAATATCTGTGGAGGACCTCATGACACCAATATTTGCACTTCTACGTCTGCACCTGAACAAGTTGAGGCGGTAGATTATCAAAGGAACTCCAACTTCAATGCTTATGGACAAAACCAAAGATCAAACAACAATTGGAAACAGGGAGAGGGTTGGAACAATAGCCACAATGACGGATATCAAGCGCAAAGACAATACAACTATGGACACAAGCCTGCATATGGACAAAATGAAGAGAACAGACTGATGTACAATCAAAACCAAGGAAATGGAAATCAAATGACCCATTTCAGGCCACAATATGACTCTCAACTTGATTTTACTCAACAAAGGAGGGATGACATCCGTAAGGTAGATGAAAGACTTACAAGGACAATCATGGAACTCAAAAATGATCGGGCAAATCTGAAACAAGATATTACTCAAGAGATTAGACAAGAAATTTCTAGTCTTCGACAAGAGTCTAAGGCTACACTTAAGACAATTGAGAATCAAATCTCTCAAATGTTTAAGATGAAGTCAGATCGACACTACGGACAACTCCCGAGCAACACTGAAAATAATCCGAAAGAGAGAGTCAACGCCATTGATGCCAAAGAAGAAACACATGTGAAATGTGATCCGATGGATCCTATCTGTAGAACATGTCAATGTAAGGTAGATGACCAAAGAAACAACACTACCTCTTGTAGTCCGAATCTTGAATTAAAGAATGCGAACAGTTCATGCACCATATCAATGAAAGAACACAAGGAGAAAACCACTTCGGAAGAATGCCCGAAAGAAAAGGAGCTACCACGAGACAACATCAAAAGTTCAAAAGAGAAAGAAACGTCTCGAGAAGGTACAATTAAAGCTTTTAACCGAAAATTTTTCGATAGCAAAGAATGCCGTGAATTGTTTGAGAATGACATTTGTGATAATTTTACCTGTTTAAGCCAAGAATCTTCGGCTTGTTTAACTGAGGGAAACCCCAGAAAGAAGGGTGACCCTGTAGCTTTGTTGATTCCTTATTCTATACAGAACATGGAACCTAGAAACGCTCTTGCTGATCTTGGTGCTTCTATTAATGTCATGTCTTCAAATCTGTTTGAAAAATTGAACTTACCACGTTTGAAACCGACGAGGCTGACTCTACACTTGGCTGACAGAACCACACGGTATCCTGAAGGCTTAGCGGAAGATGTTTTAGTAAGAATAGGAAAATTTCTTGTGCCTGTCGATTTTATTGTTTGTAAGATGGGAGATGATGATCCCCATGAATCCTTAATTCTTGGAAAACTATTTCTGGCTACTTGTCGTGTACGAATAGATGTTAGTTCAGGTGAAATTACTCTGAGATTCGAGGGACAAGCCACGAATGATGACAAGGAAAAAGCAAAAGAAGGAACTGATGACGATGAAAGGGTAATGGTCAAATCAAAGGTGAAACCAAAACCGAAGCGGAGGAATGATAAGCATACGTGGAAGAACACGTGGGTACCAAAATGCTTTCTACCCACTACCAAGGAATATGGTTGAATTTTAACCAATGTATGATGCGTCTAGCCAATGACGTAAACCGTGGCGCTACTTGGGAGGCAACCCAAGGTTTTAATAAAATGTTTTTACATTATTTCTATGCTTTAGTTTTTGATGTTTTTGTTCTAATAATTTGCTACAATCAAATGGAACCATGTTTTGAGGACTAACTTGTAGGAGTCGGGACTGAAAATTACTTTGAAAAGGCTAAGTTTGGACATAGGTATGGAAGGCAATGCCAAAAATCAGAAGAAAACAATACAGTGGACCTACACGAGGCTCACACGTGTGTAGCCGTGCGTGGGAACGAGGCAGTAGCCTCCCACGCACGCTCACACGCGTGTTGCCATGCGTGGGAGCGAGACAGAGGTAAGATTCTTGTTCGGCCACTCCACGCCATTTAGCTCCAAAACACCATTTTTCTCTTCTCTTCTCCACGCAAGGAAGAACCAAACTCAAGGTTTGAACATATTTCTTACTTTTTACCTTCAAAGGAAGATCAAAACATCAACATCAAGGTAATTTCTCCTCTTTTTAACTCTTTATCCTTGAATATTCATGAGTTTGGAAGAGCTTGAAGGAGAAATTTATTCTACATTGCCTTGCATGATTTTGAATGATTTTGAATGTTTAAATTGGTTATAATGCTTCATAGAACTATCCTTTGATGTTTTCTTTCACTATTGATGGTTACATTGATGGGTTGTTATATATTTTTGAACTTCAAGTGTGAACACCATTGATGAACAAACGGGTTTGTTAGATTTCTTGTTGAAATTATGAAATTGATGCTTGAATTGATGAATAAACTTGTTATAGAACTATTATATGTCATCAATTTGACTTTTCACATGCTACATTGCCCAAATTGAATTTTCAATTTCAAACCCTAATTTTGAATTTGGGGAAGAAGATGAAGTTGACTTTTTGAAATTCTTGACTTTTGTAGTTGACTTCTTATTTGACTATCAAATTGATATATCTTATGATGATTTTATGCATGTGTATGATAATGGAATGATATTGTTGATATTCTTATGCTAGAATTGTCCAAAATATCGGGGAAACTATTGCCCAATTTTCGAAAATTCTTAGCCCTATATGTTCGAAATCCATTATCTTGACAAGGAATTTTACAAAAATATGATGGTGACTTATTTAAAGCCAATTACCATGAATGATAATTTCTATAATTTGTAGGATGGGACGCTCGAAAGAAATTGCGAAGAAATCAAAACGTGATATAGGAGAATCGAGTCGATCAAGGACATAGCAACAAGTTACAGCTCAACAGGCTATACAAGAGTCGGGGTCAAGGTCATTGCGACACTTGACACCCATTCAACTTGCAACAGTGGATAACTATAAAGGGAAGCAGCTTTTGGCCGTCACTTTGAGGATAATGTTTTAAGAGAATTTGGTTGTTTGGACGAAGTGAATAGGCTTCTTAGGCACCCACAGCTCCGCTATCTGTTTCAGTGGAGAGAACCCACCTATGCGCCTATCACCTATGAATTCTTGGCGACCTTGGAAATTAGAAGGGAGGTCAACGATGCGAGAGAGTCTATTTCATTCACTCTTTTCGGCAACCATTACTGTATGTCTGTCAACACTTTAGGAGTTACACTCGGTTTCATGATGCAGCAAGCGTGTCCATGCCATATTTCAGAGATTTCAAGGAAGATTTTGATACAGACGAAGTTGCTAGACAGTATTGGAGAAGAATCACAAACAATGCCCCATACAACTCTTCAAACTTGAAAGCAAAGCTCATGACCCGGAATGCTCTAAAGGCTATCAGATTAGCCTTTGCTATAAATCTCTCAGGAAGAACCACAAATCGCAACAAGGTATACAAGCAGGATCTATTCTACATGTGGTGCATGGAGAATGATGTTCGCATCAACATGGGTGTGTTAGGAACATATTGTAATAGGTTTTGATGATACCAAATGTAATCTATAATCCCCTATGTCTCGAAAGATAGGAAATTATATGTAAGTTCGACAAGTAAACTAAGAGCGAAAATACAACCGGGTAACTTGAGCTCAACTCGGAAAATATTTAAGCTTAAGGTAAACTTGTGTGAACATCTTAGAAGTCTCGTGTTGTAATCTTATAGACAGATCAGAAGAAGGCACGGGACAACACTGGAGGAATAAGGGTATGCGAGACATCAAGTAAGTCTCGAGACATAAGCAGAGTTCGAGAGATAGGATCTCTCGATACAACGATCCAGTTCGAGACATAAGCAGAGTTCGAGAGACAGATCTCTCGATACATGGGATCGAGACATCAAGTGGTCGAGACATCAACATTGGTCTCGATGAACTGGTACTTCTCCAAAGGGCTGAATGGCAGTCAGCATGGATAAAGTAATCTAAGTTTGGAGAAGAAGAATATCATGGAGATAAAATATTAAGGAGGTGCCGATAGAAGTGGATGCCACATCAGAATTCCACAACAAACGGATAGAAGGTGAACCAATCCAAAGTCGGTCTTATTCCCTAAAACGAGGATCAATGGGAATATAAAAAGAGTAACTTTTACCAAAAGTAGCAAGTGGAGCATGGACTCAAGAAAGTGGATTATGGAATATTTACTACCAAACAAAAGGTTCAAGTTACAAGACCACCACTCCATGAAGAATGCTGAAAAGATGCAAGTCCCATACACAGCATGGGAGACAGATTTCAAACGGAATAATTTTCCCTCCAACGGAATTATTCCTCAACTCTCATATAAAAAGGACGTGAAGACACAAGTTCTGTAGTTAGTTGGTTCATTCGAAAATCTTAAGAGGTGTCTGATTCAAACGTTCAAAAGTGCAAGTGCTCAATTTGGAATATCATCCTGATATTCAAAACAGCGAGAAAAACACATCTTAGTGTTTGAGAGAGTTACAAAGCTTAAACTGCTATACATCTAGAAGGTGACCGAAGCTGCTCTACATCGAAGTTGATTCAACGATAGCTTTTGGTCAGATTGGAGCTTGTTACACTCAACTGTGACAACCAAAGGTCCTTGCTTTGGATTAAGCAAGAAGAGGCGGAGTAACCTGGCAGCTGTCTAGTGAAGATCCTGAGGCTTGAGGCGGGCTTCGTGATCAAAGCTCAAGCGCTTGATATTGTACTAAAAAAGGGAAGTNAGACATAAGCAGAGTTCGAGAGATAGGATCTCTCGATACAACGATCTAGTTCGAGACATAAGCAGAGTTCGAGAGACAGATCTCTCGATACATGGGATCGAGACATCAAGTGGTCGAGACATCAACATTGGTCTCGATGAACTGGTACTTCTCCAAAGGGCTGAATGGCAGTCAGCATGGATAAAGTAATCTAAGTTTGGAGAAGAAGAATATCATGGAGATAAAATATTAAGGAGGTGCCGATAGAAGTGGATGCCACATCAGAATTCCACAACAAACGGATAGAAGGTGAACCAATCCAAAGTCGGTCTTATTCCCTAAAACGAGGATCAATGGGAATATAAAAAGAGTAACTTTTACCAAAAGTAGCAAGTGGAGCATGGACTCAAGAAAGTGGATTATGGAATATTTACTACCAAACAAAAGGTTCAAGTTACAAGACCACCACTCCATGAAGAATGCTGAAAAGATGCAAGTCCCATACACAGCATGGGAGACAGATTTCAAACGGAATAATTTTCCCTCCAACGGAATTATTCCTCAACTCTCATATAAAAAGGACGTGAAGACACAAGTTCTGTAGTTAGTTGGTTCATTCGAAAATCTTAAGAGGTGTCTGATTCAAACGTTCAAAAGTGCAAGTGCTCAATTTGGAATATCATCCTGATATTCAAAACAGCGAGAAAAACACATCTTAGTGTTTGAGAGAGTTACAAAGCTTAAACTGCTATACATCTAGAAGGTGACCGAAGCTGCTCTACATCGAAGTTGATTCAACGATAGCTTTTGGTCAGATTGGAGCTTGTTACACTCAACTGTGACAACCAAAGGTCCTTGCTTTGGATTAAGCAAGAAGAGGCGGAGTAACCTGGCAGCTGTCTAGTGAAGATCCTGAGGCTTGAGGCGGGCTTCGTGATCAAAGCTCAAGCGCTTGATATTGTACTAAAAAAGGGAAGTNCTAGACTTGTACCCCATCCCCTTGGGACCAACAGGGTGTTCAAGCTAAAAAGTGGCTCCAGACCCAGCAAAAGCCTAAGGTTCAGACTGTGTTCATTGGACTTTTCGTTACTAAACTGTGCATTGGGTTGGGCCTACTGAACCGGTTGATGGGGGAGAGATCCGATGGTTGTACAATCTCTTTTTCCGTGGGTGAGTTCTTTGCTGCAGAACTAAGGCTTGGAGGTGATGATGCACCTGATCTAGAGGCTTCTGATGATGATGATGAGGACGAGGAAGAGAATGAGGAGGAGGATGCTGCACAGGAGCAAGGCCCTATTCCAATGGATTGGGCCACGACACAGAATTTTCATAGACAGCTCCATGAGGAACAAATGAACTATTGGCGTGAGGAGCATACTTGGTAATAAGGCCACTTCACATCCATCTCCGCGAGACAGGATGTTCACACCGAGGACCTAAACCACTTGAGACAGGCGGTGGAGGATAATGATAGAAGAATTGCCGCTCTTGAAGCTAGATTCGACAGGCAATTCCATCCCTTCGGTGATGAGTGATGCCTTCCTTCAATTTTTCTCAGTCCTGACCTATTGACACTTGATTTTGAGTTCCTTGACTTTGGTTACTATGGTTGCTAGCCCCATCTGAACATTAGGATCCCTATGCGCGGGGTTCCGACTTTTATTTCCTTTATTTCTTTACTTTGCCTTACTTATCTTTATCGCTTTATGTTATTTACTTTCCAACTGCTTGACTTTTCTGCATTTCTATTCAAATAATTCTACTTATTTTTATGCTTTATTATCTAAATTTTTGTTATCTTTATTGCTTTTATATTTCTATCAGTTTATAATAATTGAATAGTGCTCCGAAAACCCTTTTTTTGTATGTTATGTCTCCATTTCATATAGAGCATCTATAACGGGAGCAGGCCTACGCTGGAAGCTAAAGTGTGGAAAGAGGGATGCATACTTGGTTTATCCTCTTATCCCTTTTCTAATTTTAAGCCTCGTTTTGATCTTTAAAGTGTGGAAATATTTTCTTTATAGCTTTGTGTATGAGTATATTAGAGCTTACCATGATTAATAGGATCGTTTGATGCATACCCTATATCCCAGAGCAATTTCCAAAGTGTGGAAAGGGATTCTCATTTTTTTATCCTTAGAATCCCTGTTTCGTTCCTTTACCTTGTACGTATGGAAACATCGGGGACGATGTTTACTTTAAAGTGTGGAAAGGACGCACTTCGTGCTTTACATATCTACATGCTTAGTATTAGAAGTTGAAGCTCTTGGGAATGATAAGCGGGTGCATTTGCAGTATTGAAAAGAGAGTTATTATTTGTGTTATCTAGGGAGAATTTTGACTGGATGCCCAAAAATTTTTACTCTCGAAATATCTTTGAGGAAGTTACTTTTCGCACCCATGAGAGTGTTTAGAGCCAAATAAGTTTATATTCTTGTCTGCTTGCATGATGTTCACCTCTTATTTACGTAGGACCTTAGTCAAGGATCTCTCGAAGTGGGAGTGTGCACTCTTTAATTTGAGAAAGATAAAACTAGCGAGGCCCATAATTGAACTAACCTTGGTAGGGCATGGGGCAAAAGGTGAGCCTAATGGTGAGCTTAATGAGAAAACAAAACCCTTGAACATTAAATAGAAAAAGGCATGAGGGGTTGACACGAGGAGAAGTCGAAAAGGCAAAAGGCCAATCACCAAAGAGTTTAAAATTGAGGGAAGCCAATTCGTTGGGTTGTGTCCAAACCATAGTCTTCGGTAAGCAAAGAGCTTTATTTGGAGTCGGTTGTTCACGTAAAAAGATCCCAAGAATTGAGAAAATAGAGCTGAGGTGAGCCGCTTTGATAGGATTCGAGTACCCATTGCACTGACCTTCGAAAAAGCATGGAGCTCCATGTGAAGTCGGGTGGCTCGATGTCGTTATCCTAGGAAGTGAGAAGAAAGAGGAACCGCGCTAAGCCAAAAGCGGTGAGTGGTCCATGCCCCTACCCTCATTTACATTTACGTTGGGCTTTGGCGTATAAGGATGGAAAGTTGATTAGCTAGTGCACATCGTTCCCACTAGTAGGATCGGCTAGAGGCCCTATTTAAATAGAAGGTGAACCAAAACTTTGGAAATGCATGCTTGCGTATAGTGCGAGAAGTGTGATCCCTTGTTTTATTTATCTATCTACGAAAGGTTTTTATTTCCCGAAAATATTTCTTGAGTTGCTGACATCCGACCAAAATCCTTTATAGATAACACAAATGATTTCCCCCGTTTCAACAGTCTTAGACACCCATCATTTTAATTTGCCAAAAGCTTTGTTTTGCATGAGAGAGTATCTCGGAGACTCATATGCTTAGAGAGTCAAATGTCTTGCTTGAGGACAAGTAAGAAACAAAGTGTGGAAAATTTGATAAGACTCCGGGATACCCTTATTTCAGGCACATTTTAGGGTGATTTATCGCGTCTATAGCATCCTTGCTTGGTAAATTATGTGTGTAAATGGTTGAAAATCACTAACTGATGCACGGAAGCTACTTTTAGCTTAAAAGAAGTAAAACAGGAGCCCCGGGAGCAAATAGGACCAAAAGTTGAGCTTAAAGAGCAAACCAGGCAAGAGCGGAGCCCCGGAGGACCAAACTGGAAGGCCACACGCGTGTGAGCAAGCGTGAAAACTTTCCAGAAGCTTCCCACGCACGCTCACACGCGTGTGAGAGGCGTGGAGACGGTGTTGCGCGAATTTCAGCTAGGGTTGTCATTTCGGAGACTATTTAAACCCCTTTGATGAATTTTTACAAGGGGATTCCAGAAATTTAGTTTTCATTTTCTTAGTTTTTCCTTTGGAGAACTTTCTCCATTTTTCTTAGTTTTTAGATTAGATCAATCTCCATTGTAGAAGACAACAAACTTGGATTGAAGATCTTCTTCTCTCTAGGTGATCTCTATTTCTTTTCTATAATTTTAGCTATCTTGTTCTTGGATTAAATTAGCTTTTGCTTGCATTTCATGTCATAAGTAGTTAATTTAGTCTAGGGATTTGGATTGTGCGATTGAATATTGTTTGTGTGATGATCTTATCTCTATATCTTGGATCTATGAGTTTGTGTTGATGGATTATCTATTCTTGTCTTTTGATTGTTGTTTTGATGAGATCTTGTTTGGATTTGGCCAATCTAGATGAGAGATTGAGCTCTTGACTCTTTCATGTCTTTGATTAGAGTTAAGATTTGAAGCTTTACACAATCAAAGTTCCTATGGACTTCTTAAGAATAGTAGGATAGTGTGTAGCTTAAGTGTTTGATAAAATTTCTCTTAGAACTTTGGATGCTTGAAGGCACTCCTAAGTCAAAGAAGCCTTAGTACACAAGGTGGGAAAGGACTAAGACAACACACTCTTGAATAGACAATATCCTAGCAATCCTAATCCATGACCTTAGACACTCCACTATACAATATTCATGAACACTATCCAATCTCTACCCCTTTTACATATTCCCAAAATCACTTTTACTTTACTACTCTCTTGCACTCAAACCAATCAATGACCTACTCTCACTCACAAATCACCCTTCACCACACTCGAGTCCTATGCATGATCCAATCAAGTAAACTCCCGAATGTTTGACACACCTCCACGTCCCTCCTTCGAGACCGACACTCGGGGAGTCACAAACTTTCCGTTTTAACATAAATAACTTTTGACGAATCAACCCCTACACAATACTGCATCCTTCACTTGCACACCACAAAATACATATGGAAGCACATCAATCACACATAAATGGGACAGGGTCCTTTATTCTTAGGCCCTAGTGAACGGTGCTTCCCACACATCCGAACACTCCACACATTTCCCATTTCTATTGGAAACCGGACTCTAACCTTAAGTGTACACACCCCTGAATGAGGATTCCAAGCCCCTACGGGAAGTTACCAGCCCTAGTAGCTAGGATAAGGGTTCTACTGACTACTCCTGAAATTAGGGTACACAGACCGGCCTCAACAGGACACACCATAGTGCCCTAGTACCCGTGGATTGTTCCTATCGAGTACTCCTCAACATAAAGTAATCACAATTTCACAATTTCACATAGCTTCCAATTTTTACAAAAAATATAATTTCTTAAATCATTTTTCCATACTCAAAATCTCATGAAATTTTGTAAAGGAATATTTAAAACTTTACTTTGCTCAAAATTCTTAATCTCATAAAATAATATTTTAGTAAAAGAATCTTTTATTCATATTTCGTCCAAAATCGAATACTAACGAACACAAAGAAAAATATTTGCATATAATTCCAACTATTAACACATACCACTATATAAATTAAAAATTATTATTTAATTAATTCAATTATATATTAATCACACACAATTATGTACTAATCACACACAATTCGAATAACTAAATATAGCACTTATTAATTTTTTTTTTTACTATAATTAATCACATGTTTATACACCACACACAAACATACGGCAATTTAAATAATAGAAAATAAAAGAACATATACACGGTATATATACTTACATACCTAAAATTCCTACAAACCACACAAAATCCCTAATTTCATGTAATACTAATAATTAATTAAAATATCAATTATACACATTTATGAAATAAGCAATACTCCATACGGCATACTTACAATCTAAAAGAAAAATAAATCTTTCAGAAAATATAAATGCATTTATACTTATAGTGAAACACATACATAATAGCAAATAATACTAATACACTTTATAATACACACATTACTACTTTTCGGCAATTACACTACATATACATACATTTATAGAATATAAAATTTACAATCATACACTTACTGCTACACTCATATAAATATAGGGATTTTAGTATATATAATTTATACACATACATACGTACATCATACAATTATATATATAAACATATTACACTTCAAATCATCCCCTTTATACATATATACTCTATATACGTATATTTACATAAATTTATATATACATAACATCACACACATAAGCAAACATGATATATACGTATGAACACAAGAAATTACATATCTTATTTCATACATACTTATACTTATAATTACCTTCATAGAAAACAAGAATTTATTTTACTAAAATAATCCTGGATAGGAATATAAAATTTTCTAAAAAAAATATTACTTGATCATCACAAGCATGATATTCATATAACAAATTATACCACCAAACGTATTGTACAAATTTCATAATCTCTACAAGAAACTTTAGGGTAGCAAGTAGGAAAATCAAACAACTTACTCACATTCAATATATAACAATTTATATAATAATAATAGTATATAATATCACATAAGCACATATTAAATAATTTAATTAGGATAAATAATTTTTGAATGGACATAAATCTTACCTCAATATCTCAAAATCAACCTCATGAACCACCTAAAATTGAAGGGTCAACAAGAACAAGTGTTTTTTTTCTAGGGACTTCAAAACATGAATAAAGCTAAGAGTGATTCTATATTCATAGAGCTGAGAAAGAGGGATGGTGAGAAATGAAGAAGGAGAAGAGCTATATTTATAGGCTCAAGAGGGAGGTATCTCATCATCCACTAATTAATTTGAAATAATTTTAATTCAATTTGCTTAATGGTGATGGGTGTAACTCCAAATCACCTATCCAATCATCCAATCCAATCCAATCCAATAATAATAATAGTATATGTACGTACATAGCCCAACATATATATATATATATATATATATATATATATATATATATATATATATTATAATATTAATGATAGTAATAATAATAATCTATCTATATATAATAACATTATCCTCCTTCTAAAGTTTCCCGCCCAAAGTTACTAACATTTTGGTAAAATCTATTATTTTATTTATTTATTTATTAATTTATTTCTTAATCTATTAATTATTAATTTATTATGGTTAAATGTTGGTGATTGAATAATTGGATTTATTAATTAATTAAAATGTTAAAAAGGTAATATAATATAGTAATATTAATTGGTGATTGAATAATTGATGATATAATTGGTATGATATAATTGGTGTGATATATTTGGTGATATATTTGTAATATATGTAATCTATCTATCTATATATAATAACATTATCCTCCTTCTAAAGTTTCCCGCCCAAAGTTAGTGGCATTTTGGTAAAATCTATTATTTTATTTATTTATTTATTAATTTATTTCTTAATCTATAAATTATTAATTTATTATGGTTAAATGTTTGTGATTGAATAATTGGATTTATTAATTAATTAAAATGTTAAAAAGGTAATATAATATAGTAATATTAATTGGTGATTGAATAATTGATGATATAATTGGTATGATATAATTGGTGTGATATATTTGGTGATATATTTGTAATATATGTAATATATGTAATAGTATAAATAGAATGAATATGTTATATATTTGGTGATATATTTGTAATTTCGATTAAGTTATTTCAATCAAATAAAATTTAATACATAATTTCAAGATGTATTCTTCATCCAGTACATTAATAATTTTTTAATAACATAACATAATTATATATGTGATTTAAGATTGAAATAGATTCCTTTTTTTTAAAGATATATATAGTTGTATGAATTTCACCTCTGAACATGGTATTTTAGTAAAATCAAATTAAGAATTAATTTAGTAAAATTATATGCCATAATCCCACGAGAATTATTTTAGTAAAGAAAAATAAATATATGGTTATTTTATTAATTAACTATATATATTTCCATAAAATTTATTGTCATAATCCCAAGAAAATTAAAACCTCTATTCCAATAACATTCTTCCTAATTTTATTCCATAATACCACGAGAATTATTTTAGTAAAACCAAATATATATATGGTTATTTTATTAATTAGCCATTTATATATTTCCATAAAATTTATTGCCATAATCCCAAGAAAATTAAAACCTCCAGTAGCATTCTTCCTAATTTTATTCCGACAGGATTAAATTGACGCCAATTTCTTTCATATAAGTTCCGAGCATGAGAGATTGCTCCCTCACAACTTTTGAACTCGGCAAAGTTGGCATTCGTTTTGTAGGTTTCCGATCACAACTCTGATGGACAAGCTCAAGACTCAAGAGTAAGTGAAAATCTTTTGATTTCTTTCTTTAGATTCATGGTTATACTTTGTTGTTCTTCCTTTCATTGTTTAGTTTATGATTTCGTGTTAACAATTGTTTTGAAATTTTTTGTAATTCAATTTGGTGATGATATACTGTTTCCTAGCGATAACGAAGCCCCATCTAACTCCTCTGAGAAAGCTACGGTGGTGCATGCACCAAGAATTGCACCGACCTACTTGAATCGGTTGAAAAAGATGATTTTTTATGCGTAGTCACCCGCACCTGTAAATCGCAAACATTCACCGATGTCATCTAGGGTAAATGATAGGGGTTAGCGGAGGAAGAGGAGAAAGAGCATACCATATTCTTCCTCGCAAGTGAAGCGGAAGAAAGATTTTGTTGACTACGAGATAGTGGATGGGAAAAAGGTAAACGTGGTTCAAGGCCTTGAATTACATATTGGGATTTTTGGCGCAGAAGAACTGATGAAGATTGTTGAGTGCTTTTACCACCAGTATCAACAATTAGATCAGAAAGGGCAATGGATGAGGAGCAAATGGCGTGCAAAGGTTCAATTCAATTGTTGTTACAATTATGCGGTGGTAAAATTACATATTTTTCTATTTCTAAAAGTAATTTTTTATGGAGAAGTTTCTATGTATTTTCTTTTTTGTTTTGGTTTGGTTGTTGTTATAAATATGTTGTATTAAAATTACTTGCTATTTCTATCCCTTAGTTGTGTTTCTTTTGAAAAGTTTATCTTATACTCTTGCATATTATTATGATTTTGGGATAGGATAAAAATAGTAATCCTCTTGGTATAATGAAGTGGATCTATTGCATGAGTAATAATAATATAAATTTTATACATTGATATAATACTGCAGCTGTTAAGATCATAATAATAATAAAATAATAATAATAATAATAATAATAATAATAATAATAATAATGTTGGTCCCGATAGGGTAGGGAAAAGTCTAGAGGGGGGGGGGGTGAATAGACTTTTCCAACTTTTCAAAAATATTATAACACTTCAACAGAGAGAATCCAAGTGAATAAATTCAACTTGAATTGCGCAGCGGATAAATAAACGGTAAAGTGCTATAATCAAAGTTACGCAAAAACGAAGAGATTCACAACATGCAACACGTTAGAAAAGTCAGATATAACTCAAATAATGAGTACATAAAGTTTGGCTCGCATGCGGACGTGGGAACTATCAAACCCAGATCAAAAGATATAACTAGTGAATAGTTGGGTTCGTAGCATAACAACAAATATAACTTTCACAGGATGAGGTTGAGTATGCAAATATGTCTTGCATGCAAATATGATGTCACGTATACCAATAAAGTTTAGGAGTAATAAATGTGACAAAATATGCAATGCATGTGATGCTCAGATAGATAAATATGCAAGCAGATATATGAGCAGATAAAGTAAATGACACAGGGATTTATAGTGGTTCGGAGGTGATGTAATCCTCCTACTCCACTTTCTCCTTCCTTCAGGAGAGATTCCACTATTTTCAATCACCCAGATACAATAGTGAATCTGTGCTCTTCTAGCACTCCTCTACTCCGAATGCACTTTTGCTACAGCAACACTTAAACCCGAACGTCTTGCACCCAGCTACGTTCACGAGCGTCTCGCACCCAGCTATGCCCTTCAACCAAGTGTTTTGCACCCAGCTACACTTAGTCTCCACAAGTGTTTTGCACAAAGCTGCACTCCTCCGATTAATTCGCACAAAGCAATCAACCAAGTGTTTTGCACCCAGCTACACTTAGTTTCCCCCGAGTGTTTTGCACAAAGCTACACTCCTGCAATTTCTTTTCAAGAAATAAAATATTTCTTTTCTAAGACTTGATTTCTCTCGTGTATAGCTCACTTCTCAGCACTTTCAAATTTGATATCACTTTGTTGTGTATTCAGTGCTAATACCTCATCCGTATTTTTTATTCTCTTTTTCGTTGTGTCATTCACCGTGCTTTGTATCAAGTCTTCTTGGGTTTATATAGCTAAATTAGCTATTTGCCCGTTGTAATTTTTCAGAGCATTAAATGCTTTTAGATGGTCTTTGTCAACTTTGATGGCTCCGTCAGATGAATTTGAATTTTTGCTTCTGATAATCCTTCAACGTTCTTCTGCAATCACTGATATGATTTTCCTTGTAACTTGTAGTCATCCATCTTTGACTTTGGTAGTGTGAACACTTGACTTTGTTCATGACCCATAAGTCAGGCTGCTCTGAAAATATATCCGTTCGGTGACTCTTGCTTGAGCATAATTGATGCCCTCTGAAAAGTATACCGACTTTTCTCATGATGATCTTCAGCTCCTTGTAGCAAATTTGAATTCACCTTTCTTGAATAAAAAAATAGTCCATCCTATTTTCCTCCTTGGTTATGTCAAACTTAGCCTCAGAAATGATTTTTGTCTTCCCCCTATTGATTTGGGTTTCACGTAAATCATGCATGGCATAATAGGTTGACCTTTAAGTGTAGGTCATCCTCATCCTCTTATTTTCTTCAAGAATGTGCATAGTTAGCCTCATCCTAAAAATGACTTGTAGTTAAGTCATCCTCATCCTCCTTGAATTAATTCCAATAGGCTAAGTCATCCTCATCCTCATTCTTGAACTTAAATTCGGTCAAGTCATCCTCATCTCCCATCTTGATTTAATTCAAGTCATCCTCATATTGATTTTCAGCCAAGTCAACCTCTTCTCCAAACTTGATTTAGTTTTCGGCCAAGTCATCCTCAATGAGCTAGTCATCCTCATCTTCATCAATTAAAGAGGCAAGGTCATCCTCATCACCAAAAATATTTTCCTTGCATGAGTTAGTCTCTAAAATATTTTGAGGGAACTCATTCGAGATTAACTTCAATTTTGACTTTTAATTGCAACATCTTCATCACGAATTAATTAATTCTCTCAAAGAATTAATTCTTTCAATTCGAACGTTGACTTGCTTCGGGATGTCTTCAAGTCTTGATCAATCTTCCAAATTCTCCTCCATTTATAAAGTGGAAGCGAATGACTTACAAGTATAAATTAAAAATTTATACTATTGTAATTTCCGCTTAACCGATTCGTCTCGTACTCGACGTAATCCTATACTAGACTCAAAATAAAATTGGGGGCTCTAAAATTACATTTTTGGTTCATCAAAACAATTACAATATATTCCTAACAATTTCCCCCTTTTTGATGATACCAAAACCTATACCCGAACATTTTGGCTATAGTCCAATCAAAAATTGATTTTTCATTTTTCGAATTTTATTTTGACTAGCCAATTGACGAGTTTACAATTTGACTGACCTACTTGCTTTATATTTTAGACACGTACGAAAATTGCAAAGTTTGAGGTTTCAATTTCAATTTTAACTTTTGTCAATAATTTCTTTCGCCCTCAATTTTGCATGTTACAAAATTAAAACTTGTGTCCAAAAAATTAATAAAGCAATAAAACAACTATAAAACAATTCGTACCATATCATATCAAAATCAAAATAAGCTTCATATTGTTATAATGATATGTACATAACATACTAGAACTAGAAATCAGTAAATACCAAGCATATCATTTATTCTAGCTCTAAGCTTCTTGAAGTTACCTTTGCAGTCATCATGTAGAAATTTCTCATTGATTCTTCCTTCCAAGTAATGCTTGATGACTTCCTTTGGATCACTAGCAAGAAATACTCCTCTAGTGTACCATTGAGCACACTCCTTTAGAGTCCTTCCTTCGGTGAGTATCGTCTCTTTGGATAGGTGAAGCTTGAACATTTTGATCACCCTATCTTCGTCAACGCACACGGGTGTACCTGAAAAATCAATAATAAATCGAAATGTCGGCGGTACCCATTCTTCTTGTGCTTCCGCCTGTGAAGATGATCCACCAAAATGAGAGGGTAACCTTTCTTCCCCCTTTTTGGTAGCATCCAAAACCTTCCTGAATATCACCGTGTCTCCTTTTTGTTGTGCTCTCATTTCTTTGATCAGGAGTGAGTCATCTTTGTGCCTTGCGTCCATTTCCTCCATTTTCTTCTCTAATCCTTGGACGGTGTTGACTAGCGTGTGTAGGCACTCTTGTAATACATCAATACTTGCTTCATGTGACAAATTGCTCCTTGATGTCACATTTTTCAACTCCTCCACTTGAGTCATAACATGCCTTAATTTGCCATTCACCACACGGTCTTTTTTCTAAATTATTTCCTTTTGAGATGTCACAACATCACTGACTGCTTTCCTTTCTTTCTCCAGCATCAACATCATCTTGGCAATGAAACCATTTAATTCCTCCTTGATTACTGGATTTAATCTATTCATGCCTCGTTCCATGCCTGCAATCTGCTCAAATAATTTCAAGAAATTTGTGTATAAATTATTGTCAGAATTGCTTACTGCTTCCTTGAATTCCTTGAGAGCTGCAATGATCATTTCATTCGAATTATCCTTTGATAAATTCGAAATCACCCTGGCTTGCTGCATTCGGTGTTGTAAATTTATTGGCACAGGTCTAGGTGTAGGAGTACTGGCCTGTCCAACATCTACAGCATCATCATCATCACTATGGCTTGGATTAATTTCTACTCCTTCTTCTTGATCTTGTTCGGCCTCAACACCAAATATTTCATTAATTTCTCCTTGTGCATCCACACGTGTGTTGGCCTCAACATTGTCATTTGTGGCATCCAAGTTAGCCACAAAAATGTCACTTTCTTCATTTTCACCTTGATATGCATCACGGTCACCGTCACCTTCATCTTCATGTGTACCACTTTTTACTTGTAACACAAATTCATTGCCTTGGTTAGCCTCATCTACACCAATATTTGTGTCCAAGTTAGCATCAACCTCAAAAATGTTGCCATCATTATTTTCATCATCAACTTCCCTTGTGTTGACCTCAACTTCAATTTCTTGAACATTTCCAACTTCATACTCCTCATTCTCGGCCTCAACATTTATATCAACAAAGTTTGTTCCAATTTGATTTTCATCCATGTCCATTCGGCCTTCTTGATGTTCTTGAACATTCACTTCTCGTGTGACATGATCATACAACAACACATCCATAAAATCACCTCCAATGTTACTAGTTGGATTTGTCACCACCAATTCCCTTCCGGTCACAACTTCTTCCTCATTGCTTCAAATTTCTACTATAGGAGTTCTTTTTCTCTTCCTAATCGGTGGATTAGGTCTCATAGGTAATTCTCCTTCAACAAGATCCTCCGGTCCGGGCTTCTTTGCATTAATTCTGAACAAGTATTTGCTGTTGGTAATAGGCTTTGATTGACCCATTCTGACTCCTTTTCTTCTCAGAAGTTCACCAACCAACATGCTATACCCGAGCTTCTCCTTGGATTTAACCATTTCAACCAATCTTTCAAACATAACACCACTCCAATCCAATTCACGGTCGGTTTTCATAATAGCATAGATAATACGAGATATTTGGGATGTCAATCTATCAAATCCACCAAGCTTGCAAAAAAGACATTTAACAATAATTTCTATCAACTTGGCATACTCCCAAATGATATCTCTACGAAAACCGGACAACTTTGGCACAATAATATTCGCATCTCTACGTACCATATGCCAATAATCATGTGAATCAAATATAAAATCCTCAAATTTCATAGCATGCTCATCAACATCAAACAAATTACTAAAATCATCCAAATCAACTTGCACATGATCTCCACCAACAATAGATTCTATATGCGAAATCCTATAGGTAGCATGCTCAAAGAATTCACTCACATCATCATCAAATATGCCAACATAACCAAAGGTGCATACCTTTAAAATGCCACTCCTTTCCATACCATTGAACACTTTTTGAGCAATCCTCCCATTGATTGAGATGTTCATGAAATCTTCTTTTGTGAGTAGATGCCCCGAATGAATCTTTTCACTAGATGCTTCAACTTGGGTGTTTTCGGGTTGGGTAGAGCTTGTAGATGCCATCTCTTGGATCAATTTCGGGTGGGTAGAAATTGGATGTAGAAATTTTGAGTGAAATTAGAGAGTGTTGTGCGAAGTATTAGAGAGGATTTTTGATCTTGGTTGTCTCTTGAGGACGACGGGTAGGGTGGGATTTTGGGAATCTGAGGAGTTTTAATTTAGGTTTAAAAAGGTGAGTGGGAATCAAGGGTTCTTATAGGTCAAAAATTAGGTGATCAACTACTAATATGCCCTTGCAATAAATGCTTTGGATTTGAAAAGTAGAAGGGTAATTCGGTCAAATGAGGTGATGGTAGAAATTGCTCAACTTGCCAAATATGGATATGGAAATTCGGTGCATTTAAAAGGTAGGGATGCATCAAATCACACATTAAATTTAAAGCTGACAAAGTAGGAAAACATTCCTTCACAAAGTAAATGCAATCAGATAAGAAAGTCAATAAATTTTGTCATGTAGCAGTTCTAGGAAATGTAAATTTCCTATTAGTAAAAAGAACATGAAACCTACTACATAAAACCAAAAGCATAAGGACAAAACACGTAAACCCATTTCTCATGAGTCATGCTTGGCAAGTGAAGAAGCAGTATTGCGTAAGGGTTAATTCGTCAAAAGATATTTGTATGATAAAACGGAAAGTCTATGACTCACCGAGTGTCGGTCTCGAAGGAGGGACGTGGAGGTGTGTCAAACATTCGGGAGTTTACTTGATTGGATCATGCATAGGACTCGAGTGTGGTGAAGGGTGATTTGTGAGTGAGAGTAGTTCATTGGTTGGTTTGAGTGCAAGAGAGTAGTAAAGTAAAAGTGATCTTGGGAATATGTAAAAGGGGTAGGGATTGGATAGTGTTCATGAATATTGTATAGTGGAGTGTCTAAGGTCATGGATTAGGATTGCTAGGATATTGTCTATTCAAGAGTGTGTTGTCTTAGTCCTTTTCCACCTTGTGTACTAAGGCTTCTTTGACTTAGGAGTGCCTTCAAGCATACAAAGTTCTAAGAGGAATTTTATCAAACACTTAAGCTACACACTATCCTACTATTCTTAAGAAGTCCATAGGAACTTTGATTGTGTCAAGCTTCAAATCCTAACTCTAATCAAAGACATGAAAGAGTCAAGAGCTCAATCTCTCATCTAGATTGGCCAAATCCAAACAAGATCTCATCAAAACAACAATCAAAAGACAAGAATAGATAATCCATCAACACAAACTCATAGATCCGAGATATAAAGATAAGATCATCACACAAACAATATTCAATCACACAATCCAAATCCCTAGACTAAATTAGCTACTCATAATATGAAATGCAAGCAAAAGCTAATTTAATCCAAGAATAAGATAGCTAAAATTATAGAAATGAAATAGAGATCACCTAGAGAGAAGAAGATCTTCAATCCAAGCTTGTTGTCTTCTACAATGGAGATTGTTCTAATCTAAAAACTAAGAAAAATGGAGAAAGTTCTCCAAAGGAAAAACTAAGAAAAGGGAAAACTAAAATTCTGGAATCTTCCTCTGAAGATTCATCAAAGGGGTTTAAATAGTCTCCGAAATGACAACCCTAGCTGAAATTCGCGCATCACCGTCTCCACGCCTCTCACACGCGTGTGAGCGTGCGTGGGAAGCTTCTGGAAAGTTTTCACGCTTGCTCACACGCATGTAGCCTTCCAGTTTGGTCCTCCGGGGCTCCGCTCTTGCCTGGTTTGCTCTTTAAGCTCAACTTTTGGTCCTATTTGCTCCAGGGGCTCCTGTTTTACTTCTTTTAAGCTAAAAGTAGCTTCCGTGCATCAGTTAGTGATTTTCAAGCATTTACGCACATAATTTACCAAGTAAGGATGCTATAGACGCGATAAAACACCCTAAAATGTGCCTGAAATATGGGTATCTCGGAGTCTTATCAAATTTTCCACACTTTGTTTCTTGATTGTCCTCAAGCAAGACATTTTACTCTCTAAGCATATAAGTCTCCGAGATACTCTCTCATGCAAAATAAAGCTTTTGGCAAATCAAAATAATGGGTGTCTAAGACTGTTGAAACGGGGGAAATCATTTGTGTTATCTATAAAGGATTTTGGTCAGATGTCAGCAACTCAAGAAATATTTTCGGGAAATAAAAACCTTTCGTAGATAAAACAAATAAAACAAGGGATCACACTTCTCGCACCATACGCAAGCATGCATTTCCAAAGTTTTGGTTCACCTCCTATTTAAATAGGGCCTCTAGCCGATTCCCCTAGTGGGAACGATGTGCACTAGCTAATCAACATTCCATCCTTATACGCCAAAGCCCAACGTAAATGTAAATGAGGGTAAGGGCATGAACCACTCACCGCTTTTGGCTTAGCGCGGTCCCTCTTTCTTCTCACTTCCTAGGATAACGTCATCGAGCCACCCGACTTCACATGGAGCTCCATGCTTTTTCGAATGTCAGTGCAATGGGTTACTCGAATCCTAGCGAAGCGGCTCACTTCAGCTCTATTTTCTCAATTCTTGGGATATTTTTATGTGAACAACCGACTCTAGATAAAGCTTTTTGCTTACCGAAGACTATGGTTTGGACACAACCCAACGAATTAGCTTCCCTCAATTTTAAACGCTTTGGTGATTGGCCTTTTGCCTTTTTCGAATTCTCCTCGTGTCAACCCCTCATGCCTTTTTCTATTTATGTTCAAGGGTTTTGTTTTCTCATTAAGTTCACCATTAGGCTCACCTTTTTGCCCCATGCCCTACAAAGGTTAGTTCAATTCCGGGCCTCGCTAGTTTTATCTTTCTAAAATTAAAGAGTGCACACTCCCACTTCGAGAGATTCTTGACTAAGGTCCTACGTAGATAAGAGGTGAACATCATGCAAGCAGGCAAGAATATAAACTTATTTGGCTCTAAACACTCTCATGGGTGCGAAAAATAACTTCCTCAAAGATATTTCGAGAGTAAAAATTTTTGGGCATCCAGTCAAAATTCTCCCTAGATAACACAAATAATAACTCTCTTTTCAAAACTGCAAATGCACCCGCTTATCATTCCCAAGAGCTTCAACTTCTAATACTAAGCATGTAAATATGTAAAGCACGAAGTGCGTCCTTTCCACACTTTAAAGTAAACATCGTCCTCGATATTTCCATACGCACAGGGTAAAGGAACGAAACAGGGATTCTAAGGATAGACAAATAAAAATTCCTTTCCACGCTTTGGAAATTGCTCTGGGATATAGGGTATGCATTAAACGATCCTATTAATCATGGTAAGCTCTAATATATTCATACACAAAGCTATAAAGAAAATATTTCCACACTTTAAAGATCAAAACGGGGCTTAAAATTAGAAAAGGGATAAGAGGATAAACCAAGTATGCATCCCTCTTTCCACACTTTAGCTTCCAGCATAGGCTTGCTCCCGTTATAGATGCTCTATAAGAAATGGAGACATAACATACAAAAAAGGGTTTTCGAAGTACTATTCAATTATTATAAGCTGATAGAAATATAAAAGCAATAAAAATAACAAAAACTTAAATAATAAAGCATATAAATAAGTAGAATTATTCGAATAGAAATGCAGAAAGTAAAGCAGTTGGAAATTAAATAACATAAAGCAATAAAGATAAGTAAAGCAAAGTAAAGAAATAAAGGAAATAAAAGTCGGAACCCCGCGCATAGGGATCCTAATGTTCAGATGGGGCTAGCAACCATAGTAACCAAAATCAAGGAACTCAAAATCAAGTGTCAATAGGTCAGGACCGAGAAAAATTGAAGGAAGGCATCACTCATCACTGAAGGGACGGAATTGCCTGTCGAATCTAACTTCAAGAGCGGCAATTCTTCTATCATTATCCGCTACCGCCTATCTCATGCGGTTGAGGTCCTCGGTGTGGACATCCTGTCTCGCGGAGATGGATGTGAAACGGCCTTCTTGCCAAGTATGCTCTTCACGCCAATAGTTCATTTGTTCCTCATGGAGCTGTCTATGAAAATTCTGTGTCGTGGCCCAATCCATTGGAGTAGGGCCTTGCTCCTGTGCAGCATCCTCCTCCTCATTTTCTTCTTCGTCCTAATCATCATCATCAGAAGCCTCTAGATCAGGTGCATCATCACCTCCAAGCTTTAGTTCTGCGGCAAAGAACTCACCCACGGAGAAAGAAATTGTACAACCATCGGATCTCTCCATCATCAACCGGTTCAGTAGGCCCAACCCAATGCACAGTTTAGTAACGAAAGGTCTAATAAGCACAGTCTGAACCTTAGGCTTTTGCTGGGTCTGGAGCCACTTTTTAGCTTGAACGCCCATGTTGATGCGAACATCATTCTCCATGCACCACATGTAGAATAGATCCTGCTTGTATACCTTGTTGCGATTTGTGGTTCTGCCTGAGAGATTTATAGCAAAGGCTAATCTGATAGCCTTCAGAGCATTCCGGGTGATGAGTTTTGCCTTCAAGTTTGAAGTGTTGTATGGGGCATTGTTTGCGATCCTCCTCCAATATCGTCTAGCAACTTCGTCAATATCAAAATCTTCCTTGAAATCTCTGAAATATGGCATGGACACGCTCACTGCATCATGAAAACCGAGTGTAACTCCCAAAGTGTTGACAGACATACAGTAGTGGTTGCCGAAAAGAGTGAATGAAATAGACTCTCTTGCATTGTTGACTTCCCTTCTAATTTCCAAGGTCGCTAAGAATTCATAGGTCACATGCGCATAGGTGGGTCCTCTCCACTCAAACAGATAGCGGAGCTGTGGGTGCCTAAGAAGCCTATTCACTTCCTCCAAACAACCAAATTCTCTTAAAACATTATCTTCAAAGTGACGACCAACAGAAAGCTGCTTCCCTTTATAGTTATCCACTGTCGCGAGTTGAATGGGTGTCAAGTGTCGTAATGACCTTGACCCCGGCTCTTGTATAGCCTGTTGAACTGTAGCTTGTTGCCGTGTCCTTGATCGACTCGATTCTCTTTATATCATGCTTTGATTTCTTCGCAATTTCTTTCGAGCGTCCCATCCTACAAATTATAGAAATTTTCATTCATGGTAATTGGCTATGAATAAGTCACCATCATATTTGTGTAAAATTCCTTGTCAAGATAATGGATTGCAAACATATAGGGCTAAGAATTTTCAAAAATTTCGCAATAGTTCCCCTATATTTTGGACAATTCTAGCATAAGAATATCAACAATATCATTCCATTATCACACACATGCATAAAATCATCATAAGATATATCAATTTGATAGCCAAATAAGAAGTCAACTACAAAAGTCAAGAATTTCAAAAAGTCAACTTCATTTTCTTCCCCAAATTCAAAATTAGGGTTTGAAATTGAAAATTCAATTTGGGCAATGTAGCATGTGAAAATTCAAATTGATGACATATAATAGTTCTATAATAAGTTTATTCATCAATTCAATCATCAATTTTATAATTTCAACAAGAAATCTAACAAACTCATTTGTTCATCAATGGTGTTCACACTTGAAGTTCAAAAAAATATATAACAATCCATCAATGTAACCATCAATAATGAAAGAAAACATCAAAGGATAGTTCTATGAAGCATTATAACCAATTTAAACATTCAAAGTCATTCAAAATCATGCAAGGCAATGTAGAATAAATTTCTCATTCAAGCTCTTCCAAACTCATGAATATTCAAGGATAAAGAGTTAAAAAGATGAAAAATTACCTTGATGTTGATGTTTTTGGTCTTCTTTGAAGGTAAAAAGTAAGAGATATGTTCAAACCTTGAGTTTGGTTCTTCCTTGCGTGGAGAAGAGAAGAGAAAAATGGTGTTTCGGGGCAAAATGGTGTGGAGTGGCCGAACAAGGGTTTTAAACCCGTAGGGGGCTTCCACGCCGGTCACACTCGTGTGACCGTGCGTGGGAGCTCTCTGTCTCGCTCCCACGCATGGCTACACGCGTGTGAGCGTGCGTGGGAGGCTACTTCCTCGTTCCCACGCACGGCTACACATGTGTGAGCCTCGTGTAGGTCCACTGCATTGTTTTCTTCCGATTTTTGGCTTTGCCTTCCATGCCTATGTCAAAACTTAGCCTTTCCAAAGCAATTTTCAGTCCCGACTCCTACAAGTTAGTCCTCAAAACATGGTTCCATTTGATTGTAGCAATTTATGAGAACAAAAAAACATTAAAAACTAAAGCATAGAAATAATGTAAAGCATATTATTAAAACCTTGGGTTGCCTCCCAAGTAGCGCCACGGTTTACGTCATTGGCTAGACGCATCATACCTTGGTTAAAATTCAACCATATTCCTTGGTAGTGAGTAGAAAGCATTTTGGTACCCACGTGTTCTTCCATGTAAGCTTGTCATTTTTCCACTTTGGTTTTGGTTTCACCTTTGATTTGACCTTTTCCCTTTCATCATCATCAACTCATTCTTTTGCTTTTTCCTTGTCATCATTCATGGCTTGTCCCTCGAATCTCAGGGTAATTTCACATGAACTAACATCTATTCGTGCACGACAAGTAGCCAGAAATGGTCTTCCAAGAATTAAGGATTCATGGGGATCATCATCACCCATCTTACAAACAATGAAATCGACAGGCACAAGAAATTTCCCTATTCTTACTAAAACATCTTCCGCTAAGCCTTCAGGATACCGTGTGGTTCCGTCAGCTAAACGTACAGTCAGCCTCGTCGGTTTCAAACGTGGTAAGTTCAGTTTTTCAAAAAGATTTGAAGACATGACATTAATAGAAGCACCAAGATCAGCAAGAGCGTTTCTAGGTTCCATGTTCTGTATAGAACAAGGAATCAACAAAGCTCCAGGGTCACCCTTCTTTCTGGGGTTTCCCTCAGTTAAACAAGCCGAAGATTCTTGGCTTAAACAAGTAAAATTATCACAAATGCCATTCTCAAACAACTCACGGCATTCTTTGCTATTGAAAAATTTTCGAATTAAAGCATTAATTGTACCTTCTCGAGCCGTTTCTTTCTCTTTTGAGCTTTTGATGTTGTCTCGTGGTAGCTCCTTTTCTTTCGGGCATTCTTCCGAAGTGGTTTTCTCCTTGTGTTCCTTCATTGATATTCCACAGATAGCATCCATTGGATCACATTTCACATGTGTTTCTTCTTTGGCATCAATGGCGTTGACTCTCTCTTTCGGATTGTTTTCAGTGTTATTCGGGAGTTGTCCGTAGTGTCGATCTGACATCATCTTAAACATTTGAGAGATTTGATTCTCAATTGTCTTAAGTGTGGCCTTAGACTCTTGTCGAAGACTAGAAATTTCTTGTCTAATCTCTTGAGTAATCTCTTGTTTCAGATTTGCCCGATCATTTTTTAGTTCCATGATCGTCCTTGTAAGTCTTTCATCTACCTCGCGGATGTCATCCCTCCTTTGTTGAGTAAAATCAAGTTGAGAGTCGTATTGTGGCCTGAACTGGGTCATTTGATTTCCATTTCCTTGGTTTTGATTGTACACCAGTCTATTCTTGTCATTTTGTCCATATGCAGGCTTGTGTCTATAGTTGTATTGTCTTTGCGCTTGATATCCGTCATTGTGGCTATTGTTCCAACCCTCTCCCTGTTTCCAATTGTTGTTTGATCTTTGGTTTTGTCCATAAGAATTGAAGTTGGAGTTCCTTTGATAATCTACCGCCTCAACTTGTTCAGATCCAGACGTAGAAGTGCAAATATTGGTGTCATGAGGTCCTCCACAGATATTACAATAAAGTGCCAAGGCCATGCAAGGCTTAGGCTTCCCTTCCATTTTTTCTACCATAGCCTGTAGCTTTTTGATTTCGTGATTCATTGCTTCGATTTTGGCCTCACTTGCCACTCGATTATCAACTTCATAAATTCCTCCATGATCTCCTCTTCATTCATACCAACAGGATGTGTTTTTAGACATTCTCTCGATTAGTTCTTCAGCCTCTTGCAAAGCTAGGGAGACAAAGGCACCGCTGGAGGATGAGTCAAGCGACATCTTCCCTTCATCTGTTAACCCTCCGTAGAATGAGCTAATCATGTCCCATGGGTGCATCAGATCTTGTGGGCATTGCCTTTTAAGAACTTTGAATCTTCGCCAAGCCTCTCCCAAACTTTCAAGTCTTCCTTGTTTGAATTCTTGTATCAGCCTTCTAATCCTCATAGTTTTTGTAATGGGAAAGAACTCGTTCATGAATTCACGATGCAACTGTTGCCACGTTCTGAAATGATTGTCGTCTTGGCTTTCCAACCATCGTGCTGCCTCTCCGATAACTGAAAATGGGAATAATTTGAGTCGAACTATTTCCTCGCTAACGCCTTCTTGTCTGGTACATCCCACATGCTCGTATAAACCTTGTGATGTGTGCATTGGGATCTTCAGATGGTAATCCCGAATATTGATTGTTCTGAACCAGTGTGAGAATAGTTGGATGCACGTGAAAGTTGACGTTCTCCATTGGAGGTACATAGATTGAGTTGTGCATGTTAAAATCCGGAGTCATGTAATTTGCAATTGATCTTTGTGGTTCTTGAGGATTTCCATAATATTCCTCTTCACGAATGTTCTCTTGATTGTTTGCTCAGTTAGCTTGTGGTTCTTCAATGATTGGTTCTTAATGGTTAATTGGTACTTGTGGATTAATTGGAACTGGGGGTGGATTTGGTACTGTTGTGCCTCTTCCTTGTGGATTTCTTGTTGCGCTTGATGAAGCCATTAGTGATCCTTAGGTATTTTTCCTTCTAGTTGCTCTATTAATTTCAAGAATGTAGGGTAGTAAACCTTGATTTCCTTTTTCTCTCGTGTGCATTCACCTAGTAAAATTATCAACGAAACGAAAATTTCCACAATTGACTAGAAGTAGTCAATTGGATTAGTAGAAAAAACAAGTAAAAACAAAACAAAATTAAGTGCAATGGATTAACATTTCTCAAATCTAGCATTCATACAATCAAAGTAAACAAAAACATATGACAACCTATTGCCATCCCCGGCAACGGCGCCATTTTGAAGAAGCAGTATTGCATAAGGGTTGATTCGTCAAAAGATATTTGTATGATAAAACGGAAAGTCTGTGACTCCCCGAGTGTCGGTCTCGAAGGAGGGACGTGGAGGTGTGTCAAATGTTCTGTAGTTTACTTGATTGGATCGTGCATAGGACTCGAGTGTGGTGAAGGGTGATTTGTAAGTGAGAGTAGTTCATTGGTTGGTTTGAGTGCAAGAGAGTAGTAAAGTAAAAGTGATCTTGGGAATATGTAAAAGGGGTAGGGATTGGATAGTATTCATGAATATTGTATAGTGGAGTGTCAAAGGTCATGGATTAGGATTGCTAGGATATTGTCTATTCAAGAGTGTGTTGTCTTAGTCCTTTTCCACCTTGTGTACTAAGGCTTCTTTGACTTAGGAGTGCCTTCAACCATCCAAAGTTCTAAGAGGAATTTTATCAAACACTTAAGCTACACACTATCCTACTATTCTTAAGAAGTCCATAGGAACTTTGATTGTGTCAAGCTTCAAATCCTAACTCTAATCAAAGACATGAAAGAGTCAAGAGCTCAATCTCTCATCTAGATTGGCCAAATCCAAACAAGATCTCATCAAAACAACAATCAAAAGATAAGAATAAATAATCCATCAACACAAACTCATAGATCCAAGATATAGAGATAAGATCATCACACAAACATTATTCAATCACACAATCCAAATCCCTAGACTAAATTAGCTACTCATGATATGAAATGCAAGCAAAAGCTAATTTAATCCAAGAATAAGATAGCTAAAATTATAGAAATGAAATAGAGATCACCTAGAGAGAAGAAGATCTTCAATCCAAGCTTGTTGTCTTCTACAATGGAGATTGTTCTAATCTAAAAACTAAGAAAAATGGAGAAAGCTCTCCAAAGGAAAAACTAAGAAAAGGAAAACTAAAATTCTAGAATCCCCCCTGTGAAAATTCATCAAAGGGGTTTAAATAGTCTCCGAAATGACAACCCTAGCTGAAATTCGCGCATCACTGTCTCCACGCCTCTCACACACATGTGAGCGTGCGTGGGAAGCTTCTGGAAAGTTTTCACGCTTGCTCACACGCGTGTGGCCTTCCAGTTGGGTCCTCCGGGGCTCCGCTCTTGCCTGGTTTGCTCTTTAAGCTCATCTTTTGGTCCTATTTGCTCTCAGGGCTCCTATTTTACTTCTTTTAAGCTAAAAATAGCTTTTGTGCATCAGTTAGTGATTTTCAAGCATTTACGCACATAATTTACCAAATAAGGATGCTATAGACGCGATAAAACACCCTAAAATGTGCCTGAAATAAGGGTATCTCGGAGTCTTATCACTCCTGGGGCTCCTGTTTTACTTCTTTTAAGCTAAAAGTAGCTTCCGTGCATCAGTTAGTGATTTTCAAGCATTTACGCACATAATTTACCAATTAAGGATGCTATAGACGCGATAAAACACCCTAAAATGTGCCTGAAGTAAGGGTATCTCGGATTCTTATCAGCAAGTAGGACAACTTTAAATACTGAGCAAATATTATATCCACCTACTAACAGTAACACATAAATAAAGTCTAGCATGCTTAATGATTAAAACACAGATAAAGATAACATGCATAGATCATATACGTACATAAGTGAACAAATAAGCAAATAAGGTCACAAAAAAAAATAAATAAATACGTAACAAAGAAAAATAAACCATAAAAAGTAACATATGCATACGTATGAAAATAACCAAAAATAAGCAAATAATGCAATTAAAACACAAATATAGAACAAGCATACGTAAAAATCATATAAAAAAATGCATAAAATAAATAATAAAACATGAGCTTATAGAATAGAGGTAGTGATACTTAGCTCATTTCGATCATACCCATCTCGTGCCTTAGAGTATTGAATCTTGATTCGCATAAAGGCTTCGTGAGAATATCGGCAATTTGACTTTCTGTGGGTATATACTCGATCTTTAAATCCTTCTTTTCAACATGATCTCGGATAAAATGATGTCTCACGTCAATATGTTTGGTACGCGAGAAGCACTGGATTTTGGGTAATCGCAATTGCACTAGTATTATCACAGAAAATACTAACGTCATCGCAATTGATCCCGTAATCTTTTAATTGTTGCTTCATCCATAAGATTTGCGCACAACAACTTCCTGCTGCGATATATTCCGCTTCGGCTGTACTTGTTGCAATGGAGTTTTGTTTCTTGCTAAACCAAGAGACCAATCTTCCCCCTAAGAACTGGCACGTTCCTGAGGTACTTTTTCTGTCTATTTTGCACCCTGCAAAATCTGCATCTGAAAATCCAGTTAGTTCAAAATTAATTACCTTCTTTGGGATACCATAATCCCACATTGATAGTTCCTTTTAGATAACGGATAATCTTCTTGGTAGCTTGAAAATGCCTTTCTTTTGGCTGTGATTGGAATCTAGCACATACACCCACTGAGTAAGATATATCGGGTCTACTCGCAGTGAGGTATAGTAGAGAACCAATCATTCCTCGATATTTCGTTTGCTCGACATCTTTTCCTTCATCATCTTTATCCAGTCTAAGTGTTGTACTCATTGGTATTTTGACTGAGCCTTTCCCTTCCATGCCAAATTTCTTGATAAGATCTTTTGTGTATTTGGCCTGGTTGATGAGGATTCCTTCCTTTAGTTGTCTAACTTCTAGTCCAAGGAAGTAATTTAGTTCACCCATCATGCTCATTTCGAATATGTTCTGCATAAGCTTAGAAAATTTCTCACACAAGGATTTATCAGTACTTCCAAATATAATATAGAAGGAATGTTTGTATGGGGTGAGTGGGTATGTGAAGGTGGTAAAACGAAGATTCAAGACTCCCTGAGTGTCGTGTCTCTCAAGGATGACGAATGGGAATCGTATTGGTGTGTTGGCATCTAAGAGGTTGAAGGAAAAGAGTTACGGGAATGGCTAGAAGTTGGATTCATTGGTAAGAGGGTAAGGTTGATAAAGGTGGTTTAAAGTAAAGAAAAGTAAAGTGGAGATTGGGGCTTTAGGCTTTTCCATGTGGTTTATCTTTGGTCGGTTTTGCGAGTGCAAGTCGTGGAATAGACTAGGGAGTTCATGGCACACTACCAAGTGGCGTCACACTTTGGACTCCCACATCCTCATTCGGTTGTGGCATTTCATCGAACACTTTGTCTACCACTCCTCTCGGATCTTGTCCTTTCGGACTAAGAGCGGAGATGTGGGTGAGCTAGACTCGTGAGTGGCCGCTATCGCGCACACACTCACTTCCTTTGGGTTTGCTACCTAATGTGGCCACAAAAGGCACAAAGCTTGAAGAACATCATCCACACAAGTTCAACATCCAACAAGCAAGCAATTCACAATTCAAAGCAATAATATTAAACATCCACATAGATCTACCATGGGGCCACCAATCCCCTATCTAATCTGCTCTAGCATACTAATAAACAAGAACAAGAAGGGAAAATTCAAAGAAACAAGTATTGAATTAGAAATTGAAGAGAATGGTTACCACCCTTGAAAAAGGGGTCTTACAACCTTGATCTTGGAATCCCCATCTTCATTCTTGCGCTTGATCTATTCAAAGCTATGAAGGAATTTTCCCCCAAGAGGGGAGAAAACCCTCTAGATCTATCTACTCTATCCTATCAATTTTCCGATCCACTCCTTTAGGTTTAGGGCAAAAGGGATTTATATTGGTGACAAAGAAAAGGAACAAATTTCCCAAAATAACCCTTGGCCCGACCACGCTTGCTCACACGCGTGTGAGTGGCGTGGTGGCTCTCTGGAATAATTCCACGCCTAGCCACACGCGTGTGAGGCTGCGTGGGATGCTACTGCATTTCGGCTTGTTTGTCTTTTGCTCTATTTTAGCTTCAAATCCCTCTCCAACCTGTAAAATACTTCAAAACTCTTTCTAGAAACGTTGTTAGAAGAAATTGATCGCATTTGAGCTGAAATGCATGCAATTGTTGTAATTGGATGTCAAAACGATGCGCTTTTAATCTAATAAAGACCCCTAATAAGTGCTATTCTTGGTGCTTATCAAAGTTTCCACACTTAAACCTTGCTTGTCCTCAAGCAAGCATACATTTTTAAGCCCTAATCATGTAAGCACCAAGGATAGTTCTTTCTTTCACGGTTAACCAATCAAGTGATGTGTAGGTGTTTGGAGTTGAGCGGGTGAAATCCCCTACACTATCTACCAAGACTGCTAAACTTGTGCCAACCAAATGTAAGAAATATGCTAAGGAAGTCAAGGTCTCGAGAGATGGATATTTCATGAGAAAATTTTTGTTCACACCTTTCAAGCATGCAAGTGACAAAAGAGTTTTCACCTTGTATTTTCTAGGGGCCTCCAGCCGATCCGACTAGTGGGACTGATGCTCACCCCTTAGCCAATTCCCAACCTAACGCCAAAGCATCTTTACATTATATAAGTGGGGGCAGGGACATGGGCGATCACTCTATTTTCTCACTTCCTAAGATAACGTCATCAGGCTACCCGACTTCACATGGAGATCCATGCTTTTTCGAAGGTCAGTGCAATGGGTGCCTGAATCCTAGCGAAGTGGCTCACCTCCTCTCTATTTTCTCATCTTTCAAGATCTCTTCGGGGCAACCGATTTCACATGGAGATCCATGCTTTTTCGAAGACAGTGCAATGGTTACCCCTTATCTAGACAAGATGGCTCACCTCACTTTTATCTCTAGGAATGGCCTTTTGCCTTTATTCACGTTTCACCATATCAACCCCTCATGCCTTTTTCTAGGGATTAGGGATTGTTTTCACTCATAGCTCACTTAGGCTCTCCTTTTGCCCCATGTCCTACTGAGATTAATTCAGTTTCCAGGCTTCGCTATTCTTATCTTTCTAAAACTCAAAGGATTCACACTCCCACTTCGAGAGATCCTTGACTGGGGTCCAAACAAAATACAAGGTGAAAGCATGCAAGCACTCATCAAAAATTTTCAATTGGGGTCGAAATGTGCAAATTGGTGCAAAGTGAAACTTCCAAAGCATATTTAAGACATTCAATCCTTGCCACAAGGTTAGGAGCCCTCCTAGATAGTATTGGTAATAACACACCCTCTAGGTTCCTATACCTTATCACTTAATCAATTAACTATTTCAAGAAGCATACACCCTTTCCACACTTAAAAATAAACATCGTCCTCGATGTTTCCATAAGGAAAGGAGGAAAAAGGATATATATTTAAGGGTTCTACACACGTCCCTTTTCCACACTTAAAAGTGTGAATTGGGCTAAAACAGTTCTAACAAACAGACTACATCCGACACAACAATTATATGCAGCTCTTCATTTGCGATTCTAGAAAATAAAGCAAACCAAAACAGGGCATTGAATCAGGATAAAAGAAATACTTACAATTTGTATCCTTATCAAAGTTTTGCAATCTATGTTCGCCCTTTAAACACGGTTAGAGTAAAGGTAAGGAAATAAATTAGGAATTGAAATTATACCTTTCAAGATTGGTCTTTGATGGTTGTTGGTGGAGTGGTCCCTTCTTCTTATTTGTGGGTTGCCTCCCAAAAGCGCCACGTTTAACGTCTTTGGCTAGACGAAACGTGCAAGATAAAACATAAACAGAAATATAGCTAAATATATAAACAAAAGTAAAGTGATTGTCCACAATCAATTGTTCAGAATTATCAAATCAAAAGTCATCATCATCAAGATCTGTCTTTTCTTTTCTTCACTTTCTTCCTTCCTTCATGTTCTCTTGATTTCCTTGATCTCTCTTTTGCATTTGCTCCAAGTGCAATTGGTATTGGAAATTTTGGAGGGATCTCCAATCAGTGACTGGGGTGAACCAGCTCGGAATGTTGAAGCTAGAGGAGTTGGGGTTTTGCTCTTCAGGTTGTGGTGGAGGTACAGACGGTCCGGGCTCTCTTGGTGGTGGAGAATACATTGAAGAATCCAACGGCGAATACATGTCCGAGAGAGACGGGGAATTGAATGACATCGGAGAAGGTGTGAATCCGGGGGATGTCATGGGCGTGTTAGCATGATCTTCCGCCATCTCCTGATCTACCCTCGTTCGCGCTACTTGTCTCAAGTGAAGTTTTGCGACGTCCTCGGGAGATAAAGGAACTATATGCGCTCTTGGAAGCCGATGTTCAAACCAATTCATTTTCATTTGATTGCCCAGAGAGACGCATAGCCTCGTCACCAAGGGCCCTATAAAGATTGCCCTAGCTGACTCTTGCTGTTGTGCAACGAGCAAGTTCCTACAAATCGCGCTCATGTTCACCGAGTTCCCGGTGTCCATACTCCATAACATGAACAGCTTCGCCTTTGAGACTCGGTCATATGTCTCAGGCCTTCCTTCCCATGAATGAGCTATCACCTTCCATAAAACCTTTAAATCCTCTCTTACAATCTGAGAGACTCTCACTCTTGACCCTTCCCATTCGACTCCTTGTCTTGCGATCATCGACCAATATTTTCTTGGAATGTCCCTGTCTCCAAAGTCATGTCTCAATCTCCTGTACCCGTGCTTCGATTGGTCTTACTCATTGTAGAATCCAAGGAGAACACCCAAATGGTTGGCCGATATGTTATGGTCCTGGTTGAAGAGTCTAAACTTAATGGTAGGGCTGTAGAGATCACCAGCTATTCCGTCAACCTTCAAGCTCGCGATAAACTCATGTACTAGAGGGATAAAAGTATCTTGTCTCCAGCTTAACAGATTGTTCCAATATGGCTCTGCAATCAACCTCTCCAGTCCATATTTGCACTCATAATCCTCCAATACTCTCAAGTCTACATATCTCCATTGCACAATAGGGTAGTTTAACAACTGCCTGTACCGCCCTAGCATGGTTGCTGTCATTAGTAGAATTTGAGTTCCGGTGGATACTTCTATATAACGAGTGTTAGTGTCCCTAGCACTGTTTTCATCTGCCGGGGCTTTCCCTCTTTGGAGCCTTTGAGCAATCTGTTGTGCAAGGTCATATGGCGAAGACATCTTTCCTATAACATGAGTAATCAAAGCAACACAAGGAAAAACACTTGCCAATTTTAAATATTGATTATGAACAATATTGCACATATCTAAAGAAAAGATCATAAGAATTCATTGCATGCAACCATCATTTTGATATCTATCAACAATTCTATCCTATACATGCAAGAACTAGCTCATACCATTCCATACTCATCTCATAGTCAAAAGGTCAAGATATGGTCAACTTCATCTTCTACCTCTAGACTAGCTCAAGGTTGAAAAATGGAAGCATCATGAAAGTTAAAATTGGACCATCTAACTAGTAGAATATAGCAATGTAGTGCCTATAGAGTAGGAAAGTTGCAAACTTTACCCACCATGCTCACTATATTAACAAGGATCTCATCATGACAAGATAATACCCAATCAAGCAATTTCAAGATCTAGTCACAAAGAGATGTTAAAACATGAAATTTCTATTCTATAGAAGCAATGTAGGCTCAATACAAGTCTATCAAGTCATCCCATAACAATATATCTCAAGAAAAATGTCATACAAGAAAAACCCATGGATATATTCCTCAAAATAGAACGAGTTCTTCATTAAACAAGTAAATAGCAAAGAAGAGTATGTTCATACCTTGGAAATGACTTAAGATCTTTGAGAAAATTTGAGAGACTTGGAAGGAAATGCTTAGAAAGTGTATATTTTCAGCTTGGGAGAGTTATTGCTCGTGGTGGGGAAGAAATGAAGCAAGGAAAGGGTTTTAAACCACTTCGCGCGAAAATCCGCGAAAAATCTGGTGCCCGTCCACGCACGCTACCACGCGTGGTGGTAGGCGTGGGAGCTCTCTGGTTTATTCCCACGCTTGCTCACACGCGTGTGAGCGGCGTGGCAGCTCTCTGGAAGTTTTCCACGCCTAGCCACACGCGTGGTGGTGGCGTGGAGACGTGCTGTGCAAAGCTTACCTTGGTTTCCCTTTCTTCCTTTGCTAGTGATGATGTTTGTCAGTTGATTGCGGGCAACTTATAACTCTCGGGTGTTTAATCTGTACTTGTTAGCTCAACCGAGATTATAGAAACATTATTGAAATAAAACTAAGTAAAACATACTACATAAAACAAGAGAAACTTTAAGAAAAAGTAAGATAACATTGGGACTGCCTCCCAAGTGCGCCATGGTTTTACGTCTCCTGGCCAGACGTGGTGTGGCCTATCCTTCAAGGCACACAGACTTTGGGACCCGACCAAGCGTCCCGTGAACCTTAGCTTCAAGGAATGTCCCAAGGTGGGAAACATCCTTGAATACCCACAAGAATAAAGGAAGAACAACATGCAAGGTTGGACGAATTTTAGCATTAAACACCCTCCTTAACTCTTCTAGGATGGTGTCTACTTCCTTTTCTTTTTCCTCTCTTTTCTCCCTAAAGATTTTCTCGTCTCTTTCAAACCATATCTCCACACTCCCTTCCTCAATTTCGAGTGTGGTCAACTCTCTCCACTCAACTTTTTCCATAAGATTGAACGTGAAAGACCTATCATCGCCTACCCTCTCTTCCTCACATTCATTTTCTTCATCACTCCACTCTATTGGATTAGAAAAATCACTCACACTCTCACACGAATAGAATGAAGCATCATCCACTTCACTCACCAACTCATTCTCACCCAAGACAAAGGATTCATCTTCTAGAAAGTTAAAGCAATCATACTCATGTTTAAACAAAAGAGATTCCTTATAGTCATAAGTCAATGCATCAAAATTTTTCATGGAATCATCCTCCCGAAATTTAAAGCAATCATAATCACATATGATAAAAGCATTAAGGTGAAGGGAGTCATCTACAAGGGTATTTTCAAAAAGAGCACAAGGATTGTCAAGAAAATTAGCACAAGAAATATTAGAAATTTTACCATATTTTGGCTCTTCATCTTCCCACACTAGCTCAATGTCATCATCCTCACTCTCCATCTCTACCTCCTTTTGATTTTCCAATTCGGAAATTGGAACTTCTTCAAGCACCGGGGCATAACAATCCACTTTCTCTTCAACATTCTCCCCTTCCCTGGCATTTTGCGCGTTTTTGACCTCTTGTACAATCCTTGGATGGGCTTCCAAAGTGGGGATGTCATTCATGACGGTGGAGTTAGCTTGGGGCTCATTCATCTTCATGAGCTCCTCCATCATGGATAGCATCTTCGTTTCAACTTCTTCTAGTGGAAGTCCTTATTTCCGGAGGGTAGCTAGATAGTCCTTTAGTTCGCTCTTGATTTCGGCTTTTAGTTTAGCCGTATCCTCCTTGGCCATCCTAGTGAATTCGTCAATTTTTGCTTTTAGAATTTCAATTTCATCGGTAACCGGTGGGATATAGTCACAAGGATTGGTATGGGTGTCATATGGGTAAGAGGGTAATGTTTTAAAGGAATAGGTAATATTGTTTTCTTTGTGGTTTTGTGATGGAGACGGGTAGTAGGTGTTTAGTTTGGAATTGGGAAATGAATTTGACTCGGGAGTATAGTTTGGATCAAGTTGTTGCATCATTTGCGCAAGCTTACTCTCTATGTTTTGGGATAAGTCTTTAGAGCTTAATGAGTCAATTTCTTGTGAATTTGGTGGTGAAGGAATGTTTGTATGGGGTGAGTGGGTATGTGAAGGTGGTAAAACGAAGAGTCAAGACTCCCCGAGTGTCGTGTCTCTCAAAGATGACGAATGGGAATCGTATTGGTGTGTTGGCATCTAAGAGGTTGAAGGAAAAGAGTTACGGGAATGGCTAGAAGTTGGATTCATTGGTAAGAGGGTAAGGTTGATAAAGGTGGTTTAAAGTAAAGAAAAGTAAAGTGGAGATTGGGGCTTTAGGCTTTTCCATGTGGATTATCTTTGGTCGGTTTTGCGAGTGCAAGTCGTGGAATAGACTAGGGAGTTCATGGCACACTACCAAGTGGCGTCACACTCTGGACTCCCACATCCTCATTCGGTTGTGGCATTTAATCGAACACTTTGTCTACCACTACTCTCGGATCTTGTCCTTTCGGACTAAGAGCGGAGATGTGGGTGAGCTAGACTCGTGAGTGGCCGCTATCGCGCACACACTCACTTCCTTGTGATTTGCTACCTAATGTGGCTACAAAAGGCACAAAGCTTGAAGAACATCATCCACACAAGTTCAACATCCAACAAGCAAGCAATTCACAATTCAAAGCAATAATATTAAACATCCACATAGATCTACCATGGGGCCACCAATCCGCTATCTAATCTACTCTAGCATACTAATAAACAAGAATAAGAAGGGAAAATTCAAAGAAACAAGTATTGAATTAGAAATTGAAGAGAATGGTTACCACCCTTGAAAAAGGGGTCTTACAACCTTGATCTTCGAATCCCCATCTTCATTCTTGCCCTTGATCTATTCTAAGCTATGAAGGAATTTTTCCCCAAGAGGGGAGAAAACCCTCTAGATCTATCTACTCTATCCTATCAATTTTCTGATCTACTCCTTTAGGTTTAGGGCAAAAGGGATTTATATAGGTGACAAAGAAAAGGAACAAATTTCCCAAAATAGCCCTTGGCCCGACCACGCTTGCTCACACGCGTGTGAGTGGTGTGGTGGCTCTATGGAATAATTCCACGCCTAGCCACACGCGTGTGAGGCTGCGTGGGACGCTACTGCATTTCGGCTTGTTTGTCTTTTGCTCTATTTTAGCTTCAAATCCCTCTCCAACCTGTAAAATACTTCAAAACTCTTTCTGGAAATGTTGTTAGAAGAAATTGATCGCATTTGAGCTGAAATGCATGCAATTGTTGTAATTGGATGTCAAAACGATGCGCTTTTAATCTAATAAAGACCCCTAATAAGTGTTATTCTTGGTGCTTATCAAATATCATCAACATAAATTTGTACCAATAAAATATGATTATTTTCTTGAATTCTAAATAAGGTTTTGTCAACAAGCCCTTTGGTAAAACCACAACTAATTAAGAACATTGACAGAGTGTCATACCAAGCTCGTGGTGCTTGTTTTAACCCATACAATGCCTTCTTTAGTCTATAGACCTTATCAACATCACCTTTTACCTCAAAACCGGGTGGTTGTTCCACGTAGACTTCCTCTTCAAGTAGTCCGTTTAGAAATGCACTTTTCACGTCCATTTGATAGACCGTGAAATTCTTGTATGCTGCGTAGGCTAGAAAAATTCGTATTGCTTCAAGTCGTGCAACTGGGGCGAATGTTTCATCAAAATCAATTCCTTCTTCTTGTGAATAGCCCTTTGCAACTAGCCTCGCCTTATTCCTAACAATGATTCCATCTTCATTTGCTTTGTTCCTAAAGACCCATTTTGTTCCAATAACGTTATTATCTTTTGGTCTAGGAACAAGTTCCCATACGTCATTCCTTGTGAACTGATTTAGCTCTTCTTGCATGGCCTCAATCCAGCTTGAATCACTTAGAGCTTCATCTATTTCTTTCGGTTCAATTTGAGACAGAAAACATGCAAATAAAGTGTCTCGTGCAGCTGATCTTGTGGATGACTCCTTAGCCACTTTATATCAGGTTGGAAAACTTCTTGAACGTGAGTAGTAGGTAGAGGTTGGTTGTCACGTGTAGATTCATCATGAATAGCTTGGTCAGCCTCATCCTCACTTTGAATATTCATGTGGTTAACCTCATCCTCAAAATTTGTCTCATTAATGAGGTTAGCCTCACCAACATGAATTTCTTCATTTCTAGAGTTAGCCTCGTCTCTCCTAGTGATTGTCACGCTCTTTTCTTGGATTTTGGAATTATTAAGTTCCAAATCACTTATTCCCTGCAAGATCTCAAATAAATTATTTGGCACATTTTTACCAATATTCGAAACATCTGCTTCCTTGCTTTTTGCTGATTCATCAAATATAACATGTATTGATTCTTCTACCACCATTTTTGATTTGTTGTATACTCTGAATGCTCTACTGGTGGAAGAATATCCCAAAAATATTGCTTTATCTGCACGCTCATCAAATGTTTTCAGATGTGTATTACCATTAATAAGAACAAAACATTTGCATCCAAAAATATGAAAATAACTAAGGTTAGGTTTTCTCCCTTTCCAAAGTTCATATGGCGTCTTGTTATGCATCTTGCGAATCATGCTTCTATTTTGAGTATAGCAAGCAGTGTTGATAGCTTCTGCCCAAAAACGTTTCGGTAGATCGGCGGCCGTAATCATAACTCGTGCGGCTTCTTTAAGCGTTCTATTTCTTCTTTCGGCTACACCGTTTTGTTGCAGCGTTCTTGAAGCTGATAGTTGATGTACAATTCCTTGAGAATTGCAATAAGCTTGAATCACACCATTCACGAACTCTGTACCCCGGTCGGTACGAATTTTGACTATTTTGACTTCTTTTTCATTTTGAAGTTGCTTGAGTAGTTCTGGCAGCTTTTTCTCCACTTCATTCTTTTTGTTGAGAAATATTGTCCATGTGTACCTGGAAAAATCATCAACAACAACAAGAGTATATTTCTTACCACTTATACTTACTGGGTCTACTGGACCAAATAAATCCATGTGTAGTAGACTAAGAGGTCTTGAGCTTGATTCGTGGGTTTTGGATTTGAACGAAGATTTGATTTGCTTTCCTCTTTGACACGCATCGCAAATTTGATCTTTCTTGTACGTAATGTTGGGTAGTCCTTTGACTAGATTTTTCGTTGCTAGCTTGTTGATCGTCTTGAAGTTCAAATGATTTAACTTCTTGTGCCATTCCCAACACGTGATGCTTGAATTGTTTGCCACTAAGCACATTGTATCTTTTGTAGTGCTCCAATTCACAACGTACATATTTCTCTTTTTCGTTCCTTCAAGTACGACTTCTCCGGTTGATTCGTTCTTCACTTGGCTTTTGTCTTTGAAGAATTCCACAAGGTATCCTTTGTCACAAAATTGACTTGTACTCAACAAGTTGAATTTTAGACCTTCCACATAGGATACATCTTCTATTTTCAATCCGTTTCGTACTATCGTTCCGATTCCTTTTGTTGAACCATATCGATCGTTTCCTCCAAATACGACTTTTGGTCCTTCGATGGATTTGAAATTAACAAGACTAGATTTGTTTCCAGTCATGTGTCGTGAACATCCACTATCGAAGTACCATACTTCCTGCAAATTATTTAAACATTTTTAAGTACCCAGTTTTGCTTGGGTCCTAGGGGGTTAGTGATTTTTGGTACCCAAATCCACCTTGTTCTTACAAAACCAAGAATAGGTGATTTGTAACCATTGTTAACTTTATAATCATAGCTAATTTTTGAAAAAAATTTCGGTGCCGAGTTTTGAAAATTTGTTCTACTTTTTGGCACTTGGGAAATATATTGTTTGAACTTATTAACTCTTGGTCTAGTCCAAGTTTTAATATTTCCAACCCAATATGACTTTGTAGGATAAAATCTCCTAACTCCACTGTTTGGAATTTTTCCCATTTTCCAATGTGGTCTTTTTGCACTTAACTCATTAGAGTATCTTGAATAATTAAATTCATGCCTCTTAATAGACTGTTTTGGCGAAAAATTGTGTCTTTGAGCATTCGGCCGTACAGTACTATTTTTGGCAATGGGTTGATATCCAATTCCTTGTCTCATTGTGCTATCTTGACTTTTAACAAATTTTACCACATGCACTTTATTATTTAAAGCAGTAGTAGAATTGGTCAACTTGATAGAGGCTTGAGAACACGACGGATCATAACCGAGACCGGTTTTATCATTAGATGGTTTTTGCATATTTACCATTTTGTCCATTATTTTAGATGAATGAGTAAATGTTGCAATAACCTCCCTTAGGTTGTGTTCTCTCACTTCCCTCGATTTACACTCTTCTTGAAGACAAATAATTTTGGCATTCAATTCTTTCACCTCGGACAGAGCATGTTGCAATTTTTCATTTATTTCATCTTTTTCAAGAATCAAAAATTTATTGCGCTCTTCGAGTTGAGAGTGAGTGTCCATTATGGTTTGACATTCCCTCATTAAATGAGAGATAGACTCTTTTGAAAAAGTAGAACTCACAGAATCAAAAGATTTAGATGTTACCTCATCTTCTTCCAAATCATGCGCCATTAAGCACTTGTCTTCACAGGTTGACTCACTTGAAATACTCATGCAAAATAGTGCATTGTCATCCTTAGAGTTGTCACTTTCATCACTTGAAGATTCCTCTGACATGCTTGATTCCAAGGGATCACTAATCAAGGCTTTTCTCTTATCCTTTTTGAATCTTCTATCCTTTGTCTTAGCCTCTTCCTGCACAATGTCATTTTGATTTTTGCTCACCTTGGGGTAGGGACACTCCGCCATAAAGTGTCCAGGCTTTCGGCAATTGTAGCATAAATTCAAAACTTCTTCTGGGTTGCTTCGTCTGGGTCTCCTCATTGAGCTTGTGTTTTTCTTTTTCATAAATTTCTTAAATTTCCTAACAAACAAAGCAAAATTTTCGTCAGATAATAATTCACTGTTTTCAACTGACCTTGACGTGGATGGTTGTTCGACAATGAGTGCGGCATTTTTCTCTTCGCGTTCTTCTTCTATCCTTGACTTCATTTCGAATTCGTACGCCTTGAGATCACTAAAAAGTTTGTCGGTTGACAACGTTTTTAGATCTCTATGATCTCTCATGGCCGTGACTTTCATATCCCAGTTTGACGGTAATCCACGTAGGATTTTGAGCGATATCTCCTTTTGATCAATCTTTTTGCCTAGATCGACAATTTCTCCCATGATTTTGATAAATCTTGCTTCCATGTCGGTAATAGATTCACCACTTAGCATTTTGAAATCCTCGAATTTCTTCAATGCTATTGTGAACTTGTTGTCTCTTTCTTGTTCGTCTCCCTTGCCAATCTTCACAAGAACTTCCCAAACATCTTTCGCGGTTTTGCATTTTCGAACTTTCGGGAAAGTTGCATCGTCAATGGCTTTGAACAAAATATCCTTGGCAATGTTGTCCAAGTTATTTCGTGTACGATCTTCTGGACCCCATTCCTCTTTGGGTTTAGGAATGTACTGCGGTGTTGTACTCGTTTGTGCTACAATGGTATTGATCTTTAAGATTTTGATCGGCCCGTCTTTAATGACTTCCCACATTTCATCGTGTAATGCGGACAAATGAACCTGCATACGGATTTTCCAATCATCAAATTTATCTAATGAAAATAACAGGTTGGGAGCCAAGTCTCTCTTCATTTTGAAGGTTTGAGATATGTCTAGCAGTCAAGATTTGACTCAAATAGACAACTGCTCTGATACCACTTGTTGGTCCCGATAGGGTAGGGAAAAGTCTAGAAGGGGGGGGTGAATAGCCTTTTCCAACTTTTCAAAAATATTATAACACTTCAACAGAGAGAATCCAAGTGAATAAATTCAACTTGAATTGCGCAGCGGATAAATAAACGGTAAAGTGCTATAACCAAAGTTACGCAAAAACGAAGAGATTCACAACATCCAACACGTTAGAAAAGTCAGATATAACTCAAATAATGAGTACATAAGTCAGGCTTTTACTTTGGTAGTGTGAACACTTGACTTTGTTCATGATCCATAAGTCAGGCTGCTTTGAAAATATATCCGTTCGGTGACTCTTACTTGAGCATAATTGATGCCTCTGAAAAGTATACCGACTTTTCTCATGATGATCTTCAGCTCCTTGTAGCAAATTTGAATTCACCTTTCTTGAATAAAAAAATAGGTCATCCTATTTTCCTCCTTGGTTATGCCAAACTTAGCCTCAGAAATGATTTTTGTCTTCCCCCTATTGATTTGGGTTTCACGTAAATCATGCATGGCATAATAGGTTGACCTTTAAGTGTAGGTCATCCTCATCCTCTTATTTTCTTCAAGAATGTGCATAGTTAGCCTCATCCTAAAAATGACTTGTAGCTAAGTCATCCTCATCCTCCTTGAATTAATTCCAATAGGCTAAGTCATCCTCATCCTCATTCTTGAACTTAAATTCGGTCAAGTCATCCTCATCTCCCATCTTGATTTAATTCAAGTCATCCTCATATTGATTTTCAGCCAAGTCAACCTCTTCTCCAAACTTGATTTAGTTTTCGACCAAGTCATCCTCAATGAGCTAGTCATCCTCATCTTCATCAATTAAAGAGGCAAGGTCATCCTCATCACCAAAAATATTTTCCTTATATGAGTTAGTCTCTAAAATATTTTGTGAGGGAACCCATTCGAGATTGACTTCAATTTTGACTTTTAATTGCAACATCTTCATCACGAATTAATTAATTCTCTCAAAGAATTAATTCTTGCAATTCGAACGTTGACTTGCTTCGGGATGTCTTCGAGTCTTGATCAATCTTCCAAATTCTCCTCCATTTATAAAGTGGAAGCGAATGACTTACAAGTATAAATTAAAAATTTATACTATTGTAATTTCCGCTTAACCGATTCGGCTCGTACTCGACGTAATCCTATACTAGACTCAAAATAAAATTAGGGGGTCTAAAATTACATTTTTGGTTCATCAAAACAATTACAATATATTCCTAACAAATAATAAATAATTTAGAATTCTTAATATAATTTCTGAATATAATTTTTCTAATATAATTTTCCTAATATTAATAATAATATAATAATAATCCAAAATGCTTAATATAAGTTCCGAATTAAATTTTTCAATTAAATATGTTTATAACGGTAATTACAAATATAGTATTTGGAAAAATTAGCAGGATTGATACTAGCTAATCAATTTTCTAATATAATTTTTTTGTCATATTTTAATTTTTTTTAGTACTATATATCATATTTTAATTAATTGATACTTTTCCTAATATATCTTAAGGTTTCATCATTTTTTTATAATGTTGATCCATCTAAATAACCCGTGGTAATTACCAATTGTATTTAACATCTAAATTTATTATGGTACGTATAATTAAACATTGAGAATTCCTTCTGTAGACACAGAAAATTTGAACCTGAAAAATGGATCGACAAAATTATTATTAAACTTAATTTTGAGGTTGATTATTGGACCGATTTAATTAAGTGGTCGTGGCAATTAAATTAATTTGATTGGTCCAATTAAATTTGATCTTGGATTATTAAATTAATTAATTGGTCCAAATCTAATTCATATTTCAATTTAATTATAATTATAATAATTATAATTTAAATATAATTTTATTATATTTTGAATTTAATAATTATAATTTAATTTGAATTTGAATTAGATGATAGAATCTTGAACATAGACTTAATGTTGGCAAGGTTCACTTGTTTAGATAATTATGTAATTTAATTAATTAAATATTTGAGGAGTTTGTTGAGGGATAGTGGTTACACACTCCACTATAAATAGAGCCCCTCATTTCACATTTGAAACACACTTGAAGAATTGAAGAACCTAGAGAATCTCTAGATTGAAGCAATTAAGTCAAGCTAGAGAAGATTGAAGATCAAATATCCAAGAAATCAAGCTAAAGTGATTGAAGATCAACTATTCAAGTCAAGTCAAGTGGACTGAAGATCAAGCCAATTTGAGTCCGGAAGCCCTTCAACGAAGATCAAGCAACAAAGCCCTTCATTGAAGCATAAAGCCGCATTCCGGAGGCCCTTCAGTCAAAATTTCAAGTCAAATAAAGCAAGTGAAGAATCAGAGGATTTTCTAGATAGAGATTTTGTACCCGTGCACATTTGAAATTCATATATATATTCTTTGTTCATATTTTCTTGTTAACAGATTTTGGCACGCCCAGTGGGACATCTCTACCTCTCATCTCTTCACAAGTATCCAAATGGCATCAAGAAAGACTTACGCTCAAGCTACCAGCTCTAAGGCATCTTCTGTGGCCGGCTACCACAGGCGCGAGGTGCAGGGTGCACTGACTCGGAGTCGAGTGAGGAACCTAGGGGTGGAGTTGATCGAGACCCAAAACATTGCTCGCAACGTCGTCCGAAGGCTTGGAGGCGTCTCCATCGGCTCAAAGAAAGCTACATACGATAGGGGTTCATTCTCAACAACAGAAACCGTTGGTAGCAAGAGTCCTATTCCCTCAAATGAAGCTACTCGAAGCGAAAGTCCTTCCCCTATTCCCTCGAAAGGAACTACTAGCAGTGGAAGCTCATCTCCTTTATGGAAACCATCATCGGAAGGGACTCATGTCTACATAGTCATGCCTGCTATGACAACGAACGCAGCTTCGATGGAGGAGCAAATAGCAAATATCACCAAAACTCTCGAGGCAATGAGTGTGCTTCTTCACAGTCAAGAAAGGAAGCTCAATGATCTCAGTGAGAAGGTTGAAAGCGGGAGAAATGGTGAAACAAGTCGAGCTTCTGGGAAGCAACCCCAAACTCAAGAAGAAGAAGTTGATAAAGAGTCACCAATGCATGATGATAGGCATGCTGCAGGGATAGAAGAAACTGTATCTCGCCCACCACTTGCTGAAAAGAGCGTTCCGATCTCTGGGGGCATGATACCCGTTGAGCAACTGAATGACTACATCATGGACGCCATCAAAGGAAAGCTTGAGGTGGGGCAATGTTCTTACACATATGCCAAGCCTTACACTCAAAGGATCGAGGAGCTAAGGATGCCGCCTGGGTATCAGCCGCCTAAATTCCAACAGTTTGATGGGAAGGGAAATCCTAGGCAACACGTTGCCCATTTCGTGAAGACTTGCAACGAGGCTGGGACTTATGGTGATTACCTAGTTAAGCAATTTGTTCGCTCGTTGAAGGGAACAGCTTTTGACTGGTATACTGACCTTGAGCCAGGATGCATTGACAGCTGGCACGACATAGAGCATGAATTCCTGGATCGTTTCTACAGCACAACGAGAACTGTCAGCTTCGTGGAACTCACCACTACCCACCAGTGGAAAGGCGAGCCTTCCGTTGATTATATTGAAAGATGGAGAGGCTTATACTTAAATTGTCAAGAAAGGATATCACAACGTGCTGCTATTGACATGTGCATTCAAGGAATGCGCTTTGAGCTCTCTTACATCTTGCAGGGGATTAAGCCTAAAACGTTCGTGGAACTGTCTAGCCGAGCTCATGATATGGAATTGAATATCGCGGCCGGAGGTGGGTTGAGTGCGTTCAACATACCAGGCTCTTCGAAAGATAATGGAAAGCAAGATTTTAAGAAAGGGGGCAAACCCTTTCCGAAGCAAGAAAAAGGAGAAGCAATGAATGTGAAGGCTGGAGCTATCAAAGTTTTTGCTAGGGCAACTAAACCTCTCAAGTCAAGACCATTTTATGGTCCGCCAAGTGGAAATAGGATGATGACTATAGAGGAGAGACAAGAGAAACAGTATCCATTCCTGGAGTCCGATGTCTCCCCAATGTTTGATGAACTTCTTAAATTAAAGTTGATTGAGCTCCCAGAAATGAAGCGTCCCGAGGAAGCTTCTAGAGTTGAAGACCCTAATTATTGCAAGTATCATCGCCTCATTAGTCATCCTATTGAAAAGTGCTTTGTTTTCAAGGATAGAGTTATGGCGTTAGCTCGAAATGGAAAGATAGAACTTGCTGATGCTACTGAAAGTACAAATCAAATTACGGTATCACTTGGAAGGTTTGCTCCACTTCTCGAGGAAGATTCTGGAAGAAGGAGAGAAGGAGAACAAAAGCGTCCACCCCCATTCGTCGTTAAGCATGCTGCTCAGCCACAGTTGCAACAAATTAATGATACCTCTAGGGGTGACTGGGTGACTATTACGCATAAGAAGGTGGTCAACCCTGTGAGTTTGCCAAGGCAAGTAGCAAAGAAATGGATTGAGAAGGATCCATCAAAAAGCCCTATCTACAAGCTAAAGATGAAGAAGGATGTTAACAAATCGCGAACCCCTATGACACTGGCTCAATACATGCCAAAGGGGTTTGATTTGGAAAAAGGATGCATGTCTAGTTCATGTTTGAACACCAATGATGCGCCAGTCAAAGTAGGAGAATGCTCGTCCCATGTAGAAGACGAAGGGGAGGAAGTTCAAATGTATAAGGCTACTTCTTATTCAGCTGAGATTACATTCAGTGATGAAGATTTGTTACTTGGTGGTATACCTCATAATCGCCCATTGTTTGTTGAGGGTTATGCATGTGAGAAGAAACTTAAAAGGATTTTAATTGATCAAGGGTCAGCTGTCAACATCTTGTCGCTTCGAGCTCTGAAAGATCTTGGGTTCTCTAGAGATGATCTTGCCCAAAGTCGCCTGATGATTCAAGGATTTAATCAAGGGGGGCAAAGAGCATTGGGTGTCATTAGACTTGATTTGACAGTTGGAAAGCTGAGTTCAAGCACACTGTGTCATGTTATAGATGCGAGACCATCTTATAGCCTGCTACTGGGACGGCCATGGATACACGAGAATGGGGTGATTCCATCTTCGTGGCATCAATGTTTGATGTATGAGAAAAATGGAGTAGTGGAAAAGGTAGTGGGTGATGAAAGCCCATTCACTGAAGCCGAGTCTTACTTTGCTGATGCGAAGTTCTATGTGAAGAAGCAAATTGTCGTAGAAGAGATTGATGAAAGTGAAGTCAATGCGCCGCTTGACCCAAAATGGAAGGGAAAACGAGTGGTTGAGCAGCATCAACCAAGCAAGGAACTTGTCTTTCCTCTTACAAGGATTGACACGCTTAAAGCTCAAGCAGAAGAGTCGCTTGAAGATAGAGGCAGCGATATAACAAATGAAGTACTTCCCACGCAGCGCATTGAAGGCTTTGATCCAAATGCTTACAAACTCCTAGCCAAGTCTGGTTACGATCCTAAGGAGCCACAAAGGTTGGGAAGGCTTATCCCGGAGGCTGGTGGCAAAGGAATTTCAAAACAACAGGAAGTTCATACACGTAAGAGGTTGGGGTATGTTCCACCAAAACCCGTGAAGATATTCATAAATCGAGCTACAAGTAACTGCATCACTATTGAGGAGCAAGGTAAAGATAAGAAGCAGTCTGTTTTTGACAGGATTGGTAAGGTGGAATCACGACAATCAGTCTTTAACAGGTTGGGGGCAAGTCCTAAAGAAGTCAAGAGGAAATCTGTGCATGAGAGGCTTGGACCTGTCACTATCATTAAGAAGCATACCAAGTCCCCTCTTAGCACAAAACCATCAAAGGAAATCAAGAGTGCAATCCCTTCTCGTATGAGACGAGAAGTCGATGTCAATGTTCTGTGTGGCAAAGTTTTAAAGATTCAGCCAAAGATTATCGTGCACACTTATGTGCAAGAAGAAAATGAAGAAAGTATGGAATCAAGTTATGCTACATATGAAAATGGTCAAGGCATGGAGGCACCACAAGAGTTGGAGGGTGATCACATGGCCATGATACTTTGATGAATGACAAAATTAAACTGCTAAACATCTCACTTGTCTATGGGTGGGCCCAAGTCATGTCATAGACACTCCTGACCCGCATGAGTCTAAACTGCGTTCGGTGAGCTCCTTGCCCGCAAGAGTTTAAATTGTGTGCAGCATTAACTATTCAAAAAGTTATTTGAACTACGTTTGACTTGATCTCTTTCATGGGAGTACGTAGGCAGCTTAGAAATTTTATTATCTAAGTTCAGTCATAACAAAAAAAAAAAAAAGTTCAGTTCACATTGCATATGATGGCGAAGAAGTGTAGAAATTATTACAAGACTTGGTTGAAGAAAAACTATCAGGCATGTATTCCCACAAAGAGCTTAGCATGTTAATCGTATCTTGATCTAGGTGGTCAGATTTAAGCAATTTAAGTGTCTTTGGAAAGCTAATTTACAAGGCTAGAGCTTTCTTGAAGACATCAAAGTTTGAGTTCTAGTGGTTCAAACATTGAGGCGAAGCGTCCATAATTTTATCCTTCAAGGATACGATTGATTTGTAGTTGGCATGGTGTGTTTTCAAGTTCAGTGGAAATGAAAGAAGATTTTATTGTATTAAATTACAAGACGAATTTGCTTTGATAGAGTGTATGTGGCATCAAGTGTTGGTTGTTAGTTGTGAATTTATGGTTACACTTGTTGCGTAACATCACCATGATCTTTTACTCATCGATCATTGAAAGTACATCATTTTGAGCTGTGTCAAAGTTGAGAAGGTCCATGCAATAAGTAATAATGATAGTAATTAACATTAATATTACTATTATTAGTATCATATTATTATGGGAAAATGGCATCTTTAGTCCCTAAGTTATAGGGGTAGTGTAGACTCAGTCCCTAAGTTATGGGTGTATGCGAGTTTAGTCCCTCAGTTATTCACAAAGTGGCGAGTTTAGTCCCTGAACATTAAATTTGACGAAAAAATTAAAAAATATTCAAAATTTGAAGGGTAAAATAGGAAATTCACATTTTATTATTCTTCTTATATCAAAACCACTTTTACAACATTATTTTTTCACTTCTTAGCCTAATTATTTTCAATATTTTTCATTTTTAAAAGCATTTTAATAACTTTCAAATGACTTGTTAGGAACCTTATAACACACTTAAAATTTAGCACAAATAAAGAAATGCATGATCATTGTATTTAGGTGTATGAAACACACTGTCCTAACAAGTTTTTATTTTTTTTACTTAGCAAGAAATGTAATAAAATTAAAACTTTTGAGATAGGATAGTGTGTAAAAAAATCTCAAAAGTTTTAATTTTATTACATTTGTTGCTTAGTAAAAAAATAAAAACTTGTTAGGATAGTGTGTTTCATACACCTAAATACAATGATAATGCATTTCTTTATTTGTGCTAAGTTTTAAGTGTGTTATACGAGAGTCAGGTTCCTAACAAGTCATTTGAAAGTTATTAAAATGCTTTTAAAAATGAAAAATATTAAAAATAATTAGGCTAAGAAGTGAAAAAATAATGTTGTAAAAGTGATTTTGATATAAGAAGAATAATAAAATGTGAATTTCCTATTTTATCCCTCAAATTTTGAATATTTTTTAATTTTTTCGTCAAATTTAATGTCCAGGGACTAAACTCGCCACTTTGTGAATAACTGAGGGACTAAACTCGCATACAGCCATAACTTAGGGACTGAGTCTACACTACCCCTATAACTCAGGGACTAAAGATGCCATTTTCCCTATTATTATTGTTATTGAAAGTTTGAAAATAAAAACAAAGGAAATGAATCAGAATGAAAAAAGGGAAAAGTGAAATCTAAATGGAAAGGGAATTACGCAAAGGGAAAAAAAAGCAAAGGAAAAAAAAAAGGGAAAAACGAAACAGAATGGAAATGAACATAGAAAAAGAAAAAGGGAAAAAGAAACAAGAGAAAACAAAAGGCAAAAAAAAAAAACGAAAGGAAAAAAATGAAACAAAGTATATATATGTAACAAATCAAATATATATGTAATCAAAAATGTATATATTAAAGGTAAGATGGAGTTGTGCTGTAGAAAGGGAAGTGGTAGTGGGACCCAGCTGGAATATGGCTTTATTTCATTCCTAATAAAGGCAGTAAGCACGTGAAGACGATATTGGAATTTGCAGATGGCTTCAGCTAGGGATAAAAGACCTATGCAACATCAGCTTTAGTCATTGGCGATGGCGACTCTGCAGTATCAACAGTAGAGAAACAAAGCTTCTGCGATGCAATCCAACGACATATAGCAGACTCCAACGGCAAATGGCGAGGCATTCCAGCGACGTCGACGGAACGGCAGAAGTTAGAAGAGCCCCGCGGCGTCGACGGTTGCGTAGCAGTCTCCGGTCCATTATCTAGCGGCTTCACCATGAGAGACGCGTCGACCTCCAATATTGACAGTAGAGAACAGAGCTTGGCAGTGCGATTTGGCGGCATTGTTAACAGCGATGATTCGCGATCGACGAGGCGGCAGCGTTGGTGGTTGAGCGGCGGTTTCCGGCGGCCTCCAGCGATTTCTCGTTTCTCTTCCGGGATTTGTCCACTCCAATGGAAACCCACGCCCCGGCGGCACCTTGCACCAAGGTGAAGGTTTCGCGCTTCGGTGGTTGTTCCATGGAGTAGTGAGCTTCTAGTTCATCGTCGACCTATGGACTCCGACACCGGCAAAAGCAGCGACATAAGAGCTCCGTGGTCTCCGGTGACTTCTGTAGGGAAACTCCGGCAAACCAGCGGCGTTGACGGATTGGGCGGTCCGATGAGAAACTCCAGCAGCAACAGAGTTGAGCTCCCATTATCCTTCTTTGAAGCAATTTGGCGGCGAAGAACAAACTCTCGCTATTGGCAGCAACATTGGCGGTTGAGCGGCGGCTTCTAGCGAACGCAGCGGCACAAACTCCAGGCAGCGACGATTGGTGATCGGCGGCCATCTACTGTTGACAAAGCGGCAAGTTTCCAACGACCTCGATGAGAAACTCCGGCAACAACGAAATCCGTGTACCCCAAATAGAAACTCACGCTCCGGCAGTATCAGCGATACCACGCTCCGGTGATTGTTCTACTCGGGCAGATTTTTGGTTGCTCCCCTTTGAAAAATACGAAGAAGAATGAACTCCGGCGAAGGTTTCTCGTTCAACGAAGGTATTTCGCCAGCCATCTTGTTCTCACACAACACAAGGATTCGTGCACTGCAGGTAGGAACCCACCTGCCGGCGGTACCGGTGGTTCCGCGCTCTGGTGGTTGTCCTACGAGACGGGCAGCCATCCTTCTGTGTTGTTCTTGAATTCTCTTCTTCTTGTTCCTATAGATGAAATATAAATAGGGAAAAATGAAGATAAAAACGCAAGAACAGAGTTTACCTGATTGAATGCGAACCAGTCCTCTTTAGTCTGCTGCTTCGATTTGGTGGTGAAGTTGATGGGTTCTGGCTCTATTTATAGAGAGTTTCAGGTGTTTGATGTTGAGTTGGAGTGTTAAAGCTAAGGAATTCAAGTTTGAATGGGAGTCAAGATCGGAGTTTGAAGCGTGATCGGTTTCGGATGTTGTTTGGGTGGTTACTGGTTTTACGTATTATTGTTTCATGCAAAATAGATGGAAAACAAAAGTAATTTAATGCCAGCCAACCATTCAGGCATCTTTTGTTGGATTAAATTCAAAGATTAATATTTGATGGGTCCATGGGAGTTAATTCGGTGGATTGGTGCATACAGATGGGATTAATAATGGATTAAAGCTTATTGGGTCATACATCATTACATACAACGTCGTTTGTATATTTCAAATATCCAAATTAACAACTCAATAGGCTGAATGGGTTATATGTGTGATCTGGGTGCCTTACCCATATCAAATTTCTTGACTTCCACGTTCCAAGCACATCAAGCAGCATGTTTCGAAAAGTCTCGAGGGGGCAATTTGTAGACACAGAAAATTTGAACCTGAAAAATGGATCGACAAAATTATTATTAAACTTAATTTTGAGGTTGATTATTGGACCGATTTAATTAAGTGGTCGTGGCAATTAAATTAATTTGATTGGTCCAATTAAATTTGATCTTGGATTATTAAATTAATTAATTGGTCCAAATCTAATTCATATTTCAATTTAATTATAATTATAATAATTATAATTTAAATATAATTTTATTATATTTTGAATTTAATAATTATAATTTAATTTGAATTTGAATTAGATGATAGAATCTTGAACATAGACTTAATGTTGGCAAGGTTCACTTGTTTAGATAATTATGTAATTTAATTAATTAAATATTTGAGGAGTTTGTTGAGGGATAGTGGTTACACACTCCACTATAAATAGAGCCCCTCATTTCACATTTGAAACACACTTGAAGAATTGAAGAACCTAGAGAATCTCTAGATTGAAGCAATTAAGTCAAGCTAGAGAAGATTGAAGATCAAATATCCAAGAAATCAAGCTAAAGTGATTGAAGATCAACTATTCAAGTCAAGTCAAGTGGACTGAAGATCAAGCCAATTTGAGTCCGGAAGCCTTTCAACGAAGATCAAGCAACAAAGCCCTTCATTGAAGCACAAAGCCGCATTCCGGAGGCCCTTCAGTCAAAATTTCAAGTCAAATAAAGCAAGTGAAGAATCAGAGGATTTTCTAGATAGAGATTTTGTACCCGTGCACATTTGAAATTCAGATATATATTCTTTGTTCATATTTTCTTGTTAACACCTTCTTATGATGATTTTTTTTTACTTCAAATAATATCAATTGCCCATTCACTTCCTTCTTATCGGAAAAGGAATATGATATTACTAATTGACTAAAAATTATTTTAAAACTTTAATAAAAAAATAATTATACTTTCCTTTTGAAAACTTTAAGTTATTTAAACTTAAAAAAAAATTAATTTGACATGGGTTGTTATATTTTTATATTAATCAAAATTAATTCATTTAAATATGGATGAGGAAGATAAAACTAAATGCAATATGGTGAAAATGAATATACTTAGGGGCCGTTTGGTTCGGGTCATCTGAGATTACCTAGGTAATCTGAGTCTGGTAATGTTATATTACCTTGTTTGGTTCAAGTTATGAGATTACCTGGTAATGTTATATTACCTCAAAGCTGATGTGGCGGTAATGTTTCAAGGTAATGTGATTACCCCCGTTTTTTTAGGTAATCTTAGATTACCTTGAATTATTCCAACTTTACCCTTGTTAACTAATCCTTATATAATAATAATAATAATAATAATAATAATAATAATAATAATAATAATAATAATAATGATAACAACAACAATAATAATAATAATAATAATAATAATAATAATAACAACACAATAACATATATAAAATAAATATATGTTTATATAATCAAATATACATGCGTGTATATTTATATATTTACTTTTTTAATATTAAGTATCAATACATTCATACATATAAATAAATAAATGCACACAATAAAGACACACACATATATATATATATATATATTAAGGACATTATAGTAAATTGATCCATATACCCTAAAATATAACCCTTAACCAAACAAAGTAATATTATATTCCACAATCCAAACCAAACACATCAGGTAATCTTACATCCCCAAAATCTCACATTACCTTCCTGAAGGTAATCCTATTACCTGGGGTAATCCAAGATTCCGTGAACCAAACGCCCCTTTAAAGTATAAAAGTATAATTACACATATATAAGTGTAATTGACTAATAATAATTAGCTAATAATTATTATGGTAATTAAGCTAAACATTGATCGTTGAATTTATTTTTATAATAATTATAATTAAATTATTTCTCATTTTTCCCATATATATTTTAGTAATAATATAATTACATAAGTCATATTACTTATAGATCTTCGTAAGATAATTGTAGACAAACAAATCATATATTATTCAATTAATTGAGTAATACTTTTGCACTAATCTTATAATCAAATAAATTTACATGTTCAATATTAGAGTTTTTTATAATTTCATCTTTATTTTTATTATCCCAATATATAATAAAAAAAATTATCCGCACGGGTAATTGGACAATTATTTGTTATAATTCAAGCAAGGACAACATCATAAAACATAATCGATCCAACCAATTTCATCAATTGCGCTATATAATATTCGATGTTATAATTTATATAATTGTATATCGATACAAATATTCTTAAAATATTATAACAAATCCATTCCGTGCAACGCACGGGCGAAAATACTAGTAATAATTAAAAATAGATTTGTAACTCCCAATTACCTCTTAAAGATAAGATATTTATACATATATTACATAAAATATATTTTATTTTTGGCATTTTTGACATATGTATAAATATATATACGTACCAACCATATATCATTTATATACCAATAGTAATAATAATACTAATAATAATAATGATAAAGGAGTATACATATACATACGTACCAAAATAATAATAATAATAATAATTAATGATGATGATGATAATAAAGATTCAAATGGATTTCAAAAAAATAAAAGGTTCTGATGGCTTGATGGTTAAAATCTTAATATTCCAAAGATAAGGTTTAAGGTTCAAAACTTCACATGAAAGCAAAATAATTAATATTATTTTTTTCCAATTAAATAATTATTTTCCTTAGCAAAAATCAGGGTGTCACACTCTAGTTCGTGACTGACTAGTTCCTGCCTCATCAAATCTTTGTTTCTTGGCAATTTCTTTAGATCTACCCATCCTACAAAATTTTTACAATTAACAATAATTCATAAAAACAATTGGTTAGTTGCACATTTCTTCCAATTTCACAAAACAAATTATGCCAAATATGTTTCGAAATTTTCGAAAATAGGGGCTAATATTTTTGAAAATTTTGTCATAGTTTCCCTTCTTTTTTGATCAATTCTTATCATAAAAATGTCAACAATATAGTTCAAAAGTCAACAATGTCAACATAGAAGTCAATAATTTCAAAAAGTCAACTTCATCTTCTTCCCCAATTCAAAAATTAGGGTTAAAAATTGAAAATGCAATTCACCAATGTAGTATGTGTAATATCAAATTGATGGCATATATATGTTCTATAACAAGTTTCCACATCAATTTCATCATATCATCAAGAAATCAAACAAACCCATTTGGATTTTCATGGTGTTCACACTAGGGTTCAAAATTTGAGTTCAATCTAGCAAATTAATCACAAAGAATGGAAGAAAGCAATGAAATAAAGTTCTTTGATGCATTTCTAACCATTATCAACATTCAAATCACACAAAATATTGCAAGATAATGTAGGATAGAGTTTCATGAATTTAATCTTCAAAACTAAAAAATAACCATGGAAATAGCTTTAAGAAGATGTTTTTACCTTGTGTTGATGTTCTAACCTTTGAAATATGTAGGAAAAGTGAAGAATAATGAAATTTTGCTCAAACCTTGCTTAGGGGTAGTGTTTTGGCGTGGAGAAGAAGAAGACAATTGGGTTTTGGGGATAAAATTTTGTGGTTCGGCCTTAGCTTTATGGTCACACCGATTTGTCTCGTCCACGCGCCCTTCACGCGTGGATGGGATCATGGATGAACACTGGAATTCATCCACGTGCCCTCCACACGTGGGGGACACGTGGACATTGTTGTCCCGCATTTTCCTCCGATTTTCGGTTTTTCCTTTCACCTTTTGTCCATTTTTGGCTCAACCGTAGCATTATTTCGACCATCAACCCTACAAATTAGTCTCCCAAAAACATATACCAACAAAATATTAACAAAGAATAAAAAAAAAAAAACAAAACAAAACAAAACAAAACAAAACATAAAAACGACACAAATTTATTAAAAGACCTTGGGTTGCCTCCCAAGTAGCGCCATGTTTTACGTTTCTGGCTAGACGCAACGTTTCTCCTTTCATCTCAACCATATTCCTTTGTCGTTGGTTGGAAACATTTTTGAATCCATGTGTTTTTCCATACCAACTTTTCATTTTCCCATCTCGATTTGGTCTTGGTTTTCACCTTGACCATGGTTTTCAATTCTTCATCCTTCTTTTCAATTCTTTCCTTTCCTTTTTTCTCATTTTGTCCATCAAATCTTAAGGCAATTTCGCCCGTGATCACATCAATCAAAGCACGGCACATGGCTAAGAATGACCTTCCAAGGATTAAAGAGCCAAAGGGCTCAACCCTTCCCATCTCGCAAACAATAAAGTCAACTGATACTTTTGATGATTATGCATGCTTAGGCAAAGAGACTTCAGCTTTAGTGACTACGGGTAACCCCGTAAATAAGGGTGACCCGGGAGCTTTTGTAGTTCCTTGTTTCATTAATAACATGGACTTTCCAAATGCTCTCACCGATCTCGGAGCTTCCATCAATTTAATGCCCTTATGTTTGTTTGAGCAACTGAGCCTACCATGATTATGATACCCCGTAATAAATTATTCCGGAATTACCCTCCATGATTATTTTCTAAAATTAAATCCATTGTTTCTTGTGAGCCCACTTCTTGAATTAAGAATATTTCCTAAGGTAATTCTAAATCAAAAGCCCAAATCCTTATGCTTGTATATATATATATATATATATATATATATTGTTTCTAAGACATTTAATTCCTAATATTATGGGCTTTCTCCTTATTCTATGTATTCATTTATTTAAGAGATGAATCATTTGGCCCAATAATTATTCTTGTACATATAATTGTTATATATAAATATTCAAGCCCATTCTTTATTAAATCTTCCACCCTAATATATACACATATGTATATATGTATTGAAGTATATATTCAAGACTTAGCCTTATCTAGAGATCACACACTCTCTCTTTCCTTACTCTTCTTCACGCCATTTCCTTCAATTTATCCTTCAAAGATTGGTCTTCATTTCATCTTCAAGATTTCAAGCAAAGATCCTTCTTTTATTGTTCTACAAGAAAGATCATGGTAAGATCCTACCTTTTTCTTGTATTTCCTCCCCTTTGTTGACTATCTTTATGAACTCTTTCCTTCTTCTTCTTGTGGTGGGTTTTGGGTTGATAGATGATCAAGAGGTGATGGTTGCTAGGATGAGCTTAGGGTTGATGGTTGCTTGTGGATTGATGAGCTTCAAGATGTAATCTTCCATGTTACACTAAAACCTACTTTCACTCATGAATCTATGAATATTATTTGGTGTTTGGAATCCTATGGAATTTCTTGGTGTTTTAGCCTTTGTTTTGTGGATCTGTGAACCTATCTTGTGGATTATTGGACTTGTGTTCATTATCCTTTCATTATGATGAGTATTGGTATTTATTGTTATGGATTCGATGTATTGTTTGGCTTCTGAGATGTGAAATCTGTGTAATCTGATCATATTTCGTATTCTGAAAATGAGTATCGTGTATTATGTTCTGGTCTGGGAGTTGGTGTGTGGGGAATGCACTTGCGGTGCACTTGAGCGGTATAATGTGTCCCGTCCAAGGGTTCCCCATGTGTCCGACGGTAGGGGGTGGCAGAGTGTGGGCTTCCGCCGAAGGGTTCCGCTTCCTTCATGCGGAGTGGTGTGGCGGACTTGGGCGTTCCGTCCCTGCGATCCGTGAGTTGGAGTGGTTTGGGGTGGCGGGCCAGTGTGTTCCATTACCTTGCTCCTTCAGTTCATTTCTGGTTCTGTTCTAGTAGCTATTTTATTGGTCTGTTGACTCTGTTGATTCATCTTTGATTCTGGAATGTGTCCTGAACATATTGTTGAGTATTCCACTTTGGTTGTTTAGTATTTATTCATGATCTTTGGTCATTTATCTTGACTTATTGAGTTAGTATTGTTGGTTGATTCCTTGGTTATTATCCTGAGTATGTACTGTGTTCATATCCTGAGTTGAGCACTGTTGGCGGAGTAATTTCTTTTGGGAATGAATCTGAGCTTGGTATGTGGAGACCTTGAGTCCTTATGAGTATCTCTTGGCTTGTTGAGTCTTTAATAACCTTGGGAAGTGGTTGGTGGAATTACGGTTTTATTTGTGGTTGGTGTTATGAGATGAATTGTATGGGCATTGTATGCCTCTGTGTTTGGGCTTTGTGCCTCTGTGGTGATGGGCATTGTATGCCTCTGTGATTGGGCATTGTATGCCTCTGTGGTTGGGCTTTCTGCCTCTGTGATTGGGGATTGTATGCCTCTGTGGTTGGGCTTTGCGCCTTTGTGATTGGGCATTGTATGCCTCTATGGTTGGGCTTTGTGCCTCTGTGATAATGGGCATTATATGCCTCTTGGTTGGGCTTTATGCCTCTGTGATGTGATAAAGGTATGGTGGTTTGGTATGGTGGTTTGGCATGGTGGTTTAGTGGTTTAGTGGTTGTGGATTGGATCTTATCCTTTGCATTGTGGTTTTGGGGTCACTCTGAGAGAGTGATGTGAGATTGTGTTGGTTGGTTTCATTGTGGATTATTCTGTTGGACTTGTGATTCAGTTGGTATCTTGTTATAGACTTGTTGTCTTATGCATTCGTACATGATGTTAGATTCATTTGGAGGAGTCTTTGGTTTGTGACTTATTCAACTTGTTGTTGTTGAGTCATCTGGTTTAAATAAAGAACAGTTTCGTTGGTGCGTATAATATATTCTATACGTGTGTATAAACCTACTTACAAACCCTACTATACTATGTATTTTCTCACGAGTGTGAGTGGTTGATTTCTTAGCATTCCTTTGCTAATGTTTTCCTAAACTGTTTTCCAGGTATGAATTAGTATGAGCCGAGAGCGCGCTAGTGATAGACCTGCTTCATGCTATGCTTAGACTAGTGAACCTGTTTTAGACGTTTTCGGGCCTGTGTGCCTTAGTTTATGGTTTCTATATTTGACTATTACAACTATCTTTACTTTATGGATTAGTATTATGGAATTTAGCATGTGCATCTAGAGTTGGATTATTCTAGATGTGGCATGACACCCGTTTGATTATTAGTATGCTTCCACTTTGTTATATTGTTAGTTCTGAGATTGCTAGCTTTATGTTAAGTTTATGCCAATCTCAGCGTGAAAAAGTTAGGGGTGTCACAATGTTTAAAACCGACAAGGCTTACAGTTCGCCTAACCGACGGAACCACCCGGTATCCGAAAGGACTAGCGGAGGATGTGCTTGAGAAAATAGGAGAATTTTTAGTCCAAACTAATTTTATCCTAATTTAACTCTATCTTTTCCAATTGAATTTTATCCTAGTTTTAATCTTGCTTTCCCTTTAATCCAAAATACCAAAAAAATTCTAGTTTCAATCCCAAACCAAATATGATTTACTTGGATCCTTATGGATTCCAAAACCTTGGTGCCTAATCTAAGTGTCAAATGCAATACACCTAATTTAACACATCTTTCCCAATTGAATTTTATCCTAGTTTTAATCTTGCTTTCCCTTTAGTCCAAAATACCAAAAAAATTCTAGTTTCAATCCCAAACCAAATATGATTTACTTGGATCCTTATGGATTCCAAAATCTTGGTGCCTAGAGTTTAGGTAACCGCTCTTTACGCGCCATAAACCCCAATCCTTAGTCGAACGACAATTCATACATATTTTCATATCACCACCACACTCTGCAACCATCATCTTGGTCAATGTTAGTCCCTATGCAACAAATGTATTAAGAACAACGTATAGTAACCGTGCTGTCTATTTACACCAATGATACCTCTCTCCCATTCGCTAAATCCATGTCCATTCGCGGCAACCAAAACTCTAACTTGGAACACATATATTTTTTTAATCCAAGTACAGTTAAGGATGTATCTCCCTTCCATTAAAAGAGAAAATACTTCCTTTAAGATTTTCATTTTCCATGCTAATAACACACATGTATTTCCCATCTACATGGAGAGTTGTCATCCCTGCGGTCTTCTCCCACCACAACTGTCATACACTACTACAATCACATATCACCAAAACAATCAGAATTTATAAAGATGATTTTGCGTAAAGATGGAAAATAAATAAATATTATGTTTAATTACACAAATTTTAGAATAAATGGGATTCTTGTTTTATTTGTTTTCTATCTTTACACAAAATCTTCCTTATAAATTCAATATATTATTGGTTGTTTTAATAAGCTTAATATTATTAAATTTGGACGGTTAATTATTAATATCCTATTTGGTTCCATTATTTTCGCACAATCTTCCTTTTAAAATTCTCGATACTACCAATTCTTTACCATTGTTTCTTTTAAAGCGAAATAACCTTATTATTAATAAAATTTTGGACGGGAAACTATGCAAGAGAATTTTATTTTTATTAATAGTATAGATAAGATAGTATAGATTATATATTAAATATTAGTATTTATGAATATAATTAATCAATTATAAGATTATTAAATTAAATATTATATCAATTTCAATTTTGGGTAACGGTCGTGATCCCCTAGCAATCTAGCATATATATCAATTGCTTATATTAGTTCGTGATCCCCTAGCGTATAGAATTGAATAATGGCTGAAAATATAATAAGCATCCAAATACTCTCGACTTCCATTCCTGTTTTCTACCATATATACGGAATTAAAAAATGTAAACAAAATATGTACCCTTTATATGGAAATAGGTCAAAATAGAGGATAACTATTATGTAATATAAATATTGTAATATATTAGTAAATATATGCTTACTGTATATAATAAATAGTTAAAAAATGACAAATTTACCATGAATATCAATTACTAATATAAATTACCGAATACGCTAATGTTATATTTTTTCCGAAAAAAAATTTCTTACCATGAATATCAATTATTGCATGTATAAATTATTATATATTAAATAGCCGTATTTTAAAATAGGTAAAATATTATTGATTAGCACAATTGGATGTGTGTGTAATATTTATATTTATATTTACATAATAATGAGATTACCATGATTTTGGAAAGTATATTACCGTGAATTATGTTATTACCGTGAGAATTACAGTACAATTTATGTTCACCGTGAGAATTAGGTATAATTTGTGAAATTGGAAACAATATTACCAATTAATAGATATTAGTTTATTTCCACTTAACATTTTCTTACTAGTTATTTATACTATTAAAGTTGAAGATGAGGTTTTTACTTTTATTAATAGAAAGAAAATAGATAGATTATTGATTTTCATTCCTTATCCTATTTTATTTATTGATATTTTTAATAAACACCATTTAAGAATGAATATACTCTATATTTATTATTCTGTTTCAGTACGAAAAAATAAAGTTATGTCATTTAATGTACTTATTATTACACTCTCTATCCCATTTTATTTACACTTTTTTTTTTGAAAAAAATGCATTTTACTTGTATTATTTACTCTTCATTGTGCAAATTAATTATTTTTCTTTAACATGAATATCAATTTGTATATATTAAAATTATTATTATTATTATTATTATTATTATTATTATTATTATATACTAAATATTAGTATTACTGGATATAATTAATCAATTATAAGATTATTAAATATTACATCAATTTCAATTTTGCGTAGTGGTCGTGAGCCCGTAGCATATATCAATTGCTTATATTAGTTCGTGATCCTCTAGCGTAGTATACAGTAAATAGTAAAAAAAAAAAAAACAAAAAAAAAAATTCTTCTGAACAACTGATAAGTATTCTACATATTCTTAATAATATTTAGTAAATATATTCTTACTCTATTTAACATAACTTTAATTTTTTTATTTTCTTTAATATTTTTTATAACTTTTAAATTTAAATTTTTATATCTAATAATATTTTGATGTCTTCTCAAAATATAAAATTTTGATGTAGTTTACAAATATTTAAATTTTATATAGTAAAACTTGACTAAACTAAATATTGAAAAATACAAAATTGTAAATTTCTTGAGGGGATATATTAGTTACCAATTATTTAATCGATATTATCTTGAATTTTCACGTAAAGTCTACTTATTTGTAGAAGATAATATATGCTTATTTATATTCATTCATGTTTCCAGAAAAATATAAATAAATTTATATTCATACATAATATTACCAATTAAGCTATTATGTTATTACCTAATTAATATGTATTTTCTACACGGTATTATGTTTTTACGTTAATACGTGAATATAAAAATAATATTACAAATTAATAAATATTAGTTAATTTCCAGTTTACATTTTCTTACCAAATAAGTTTTATTAATTATTTGACCAATAAAATATTTAATTAATTGACTACAAAAGTTTGTGTGGGAAAATGAAGTAGGTGAATTTTACTTTTATATATAGTATAGATATAGTCATATAGATTTGGTCCTGTTTGGTAAATAATTAGCCTATCATCCAATTTTGGCTTATTTGACCACTATTAGTTGTTTGACTTGGTTAAAAAATCAATATAAGTGTTTGGTTAATAAGCTTTTTGTAACTCCAAAATACTAAAATTCAAAATGCTACTCAAAGCAACTTTTTCAATTAGCTTTTTGAGAAAAGAAATTATACGAAACAGCTATCAGCTAACAACTAATTTACCAAACACTTTTCTACAATCGGCTAATGTTATCAACTAATCATAGATTCTGACCCAATTAGCTATCAGCTAACAGCCATTTACCAAACAGGGCCTTTATACCCCTTAAATGTTTGATTACTTAAAAAATTGAGTCAAATTTTGTATTTTTCCCTATTTTCTTTTAAAGATATGTGATGAATATTTTATCTTATAAATCACTTATCAATTTTTTTAAATATGAATATGAACAAAATAAAAGAATAATATAAATTTAGCCTTGTTATGGATACTATTATATAAGAATTTAGGGGTTGGTAGGTCAGAGTTCAATTTCTTGAATTACCTCCACCAATAATTTTTCGAACAAGTAAGGAGTCATTAAGTTTGGAGTTAAAAATATGAGGATAATACATTTCATATGTGTTTAATGTTTAGGTTGATGCTTTACAAGAGAAATAATAATACTTTGATGAACAGACATTGTATTGTAATAGAGTTAGTAGTACTAAAAAGACAATGCTTTAATTGGTGTTAAGGCTAAACACATCCCTGCAAAGCTGCAATTTTTAGCATTGCATGGTGAGATATAATTAAAAAATATTTTAATTTTTTTTAACGAGGATGTGGATTACAAGTTTGCAACCCCTATTTCATCGTACAAAAATATGTCTCATGTGGAAACTTTTTGTACATTTAGTTATTTATTCTTTTTTTTTAAAAGATAATTATTTTATTTGTTAATGTGATGTAAAAGTGAGATTACTTTTGAAACTGAGAAAGTATTATAAAAATTTAGTATCCGTTTGGAAAGCAAAAAAATAACTTTTGAAAAATGAATTATTTTCTAGAAAACATTTTCCTTTTCCATGTTTGGCTGCACAGTAAAAAATTTTCTAGAAAATGAATAAAATTGTGCAATTAAACATTTTAAATATTTTATTTAGAAAATAAAAATATTTATAATAATATTATTTATCAAAAAAAAATAATAAAAACTGGTTTCCAGCGGAAACTAGAGCTATGGGGCCGGAAACCTTGTTCTGAATGTGGTGAAAAATAACTTCCGCCAAATTTTGATGGAAGTCATTTTTTGCCAAAATGACTAAACTTTCTCTAGTCAATGAAAAATGTTTTCCGTTGATTAGACTTTCCAATTGCATCCAAACACTGGAAACACGAAAAATAATTGTCATAAATTATTTTCTAAGTTTTAAACACAACCTTAGAGAAAATAGTGAACTAATTGTAAATTTAATGATGTGAAAATATGACTATTTTTTTTTTTGAAAACGACTATTTTTTTTTTATATATACTATAAGAGAGTATTATAGCAATAAAGATAGCCTAAAATGGTCAATATTAGCAATGAAGGTTGAGGTCCCACAACAAAAATAAGAAACGTAAAGAAAAGATTTGTAAGATAATCCTATAATTATTAATTTTCCATATAATTAAGATTTTGGAGACTGTTTTGGGGTTTAGCCGTTTCTGGGGTTTTAGGGTTTCTGGATACAATCTATTTTGGTTTTTAATCGTCAATTAAGCTGCCGCTAGGGCTTCCATTTATCTTCATTTTTAACGTTTACGTAATTAAAAAAAAAAAAAAAGAAGTCCAACCTTTTAAAAGAAAAAGGATTTACTGATATTTAAGGACAAATATACACACGTATGTATAAACACCAGCATACAGTTCAGAACTCTGATCAGTCCTTTTTATTCAAATTTCAACCTCGAGTTTTGATGTTTTCTTCCAAAAGAATTAAGTTTTAGCGGAGACTTTCATCTGGGCGTTCTTGAAACTGATCAAAACGACATAGTTTCAGGTTTGCTTGCCCTGCATTGCTTGAGTTTCTGTGCTCTCATTTTGTTTTAGCCGCCAATTTTGATATGGGAATTTTAATTTTTTTTCAGAATTAGTCGGCTGGTCATTCCCGATTGATCGTTTATTCTTAATGTGATTTTGTTTTTCTTCATTGAAATGCCAATGAAAAAATATATATTAAGCATTGTCATTCTTAGGGAAGTCTGGCTTTGGTTAGATTTTTAGTTCTTTTCCCTTTTGAAATTAATCTTCTGGTTGTTCTTCATTGATCATTTATCTTTATATGCTTTTTTTTTTTTGAGTCTTTTTGATGTGAGAAATTTTAAATTATGAAAATTGTTGGTTCTTGGTTCTTCATTGTTAAGTCTGGCTTTGGTTATAAACATAATTTAGTGCTATTAATTATTGTTTATAGTCATTGTTTTGAATGGATTAGTATTTGTTATGAATTTCTCTGGTTAGAGTTTTTTTTTTTTTTTTTTTTTGTTTCCATGTCAAAAATTCAAGCTTTACTTAATACTTCATCAGGAAGAAGAGAATGAGCTTTCCTGATCCTCCTCCACCAATACTACTGAACCAAGAACAGTCTGAGTTGAATCCTCAGTTTGATCATGCACCGCCATTTAAAAGACGGAGGAATTCAGAAAACAACCAACTGAGTTCAGCCTCTTTCCCACCTATGAATCCGAGGGTTAATTTGCCAAATGTTCCGGGAAAAGGATCCGGCCATATATTTTATAAGACACGCCTGTGTGCAAAGTTTTTGGAAGGGAAGTGTAGGAATGGTGAGCATTGCACATTTGCTCATGGTGCTGATGATCTGCGAGAGCCTCCTCCCAATTGGCAGGATCTCGTCCGTGAAAAGGACAGAGTTGCAGGTAGTTGGAATGATGATCAGAAGATAATACCGAGGGTGAAAATTTGCAAGTTTTACAATGGTGAGGAGTGTCCGTATGGAGAAAACTGTAATTTTCTTCATGAACGCCCACCAAAATTTAAGAGTGATATGGTGAAAGATCATATGGAAAGTTCTGCAATAAGCATAGCAACTACAAATTCTATCACGGCAAGGCGAAGTGGTTCTGATCAGCTTGAGAGTCACAAGCATGCAAGTGTTGATCTAGACATTCATCGACCTAAACTTGCGTTTTGGAAAACAAGGCTATGTAGCAAATATGAGATCACGGGCCAATGTCCCTTTGGAGAGAGGTGCCACTATGCTCATGGAAAATCAGGTAAGTAAACGATGTCTGTATAATTACTTCTGAATTGCTGGTTTTTATCGTTAATCTGTCCAGCAAGATTATCCCTTCCTTATTGCTTATTTCAGAACAATTGTCATTATTTGTCAGTAATACACAAAATTCATTTCATGTTTGATATGAAGAAAACAGAAGGTAATTGCTGGATAAGAGTGAGATGGCGTGAACTAATCATACTGAAACAAGAATGATGTGCATTGAAACGAAAATGATTTCTAACCCTTGCAATCATTTGCATTACAAATCATTAACATTGTTGAATGCTTTATTGATGTTGGCAAATTGTCTTTCTAGTTCTTTAAACATGAATATCCAAAAATAGAAGCCATTGGATTCATCATGCAAATTTGGAACCTGTTCATTTTATTTTAATTTTGGCCGCTGTGTAGGGTAAAAAACGACCGCCATTCTGGTCTGTGTGTGTACTATGGTGGACAGCCTGGTTCATAAAACATTATGTAAACCATTTAAGAACATGAGTACATTTGATTTTTTGTTTAACATGAACCTATCTTCATATCTACGCTTTACTTGCATATTAATGCTGACTTGTTACCTTTTGTTTTCCATAAAATGTCAAGCTATACATCTAGGGCACAACTGAGAACTAACACCACATAAACACGGCCATCTTTCACCAAATCTATGTTCTTTGTCCTTCGAAGTAAACTGATGTTTTCTTGTCGCAATGTAAACTGGTATTTGGATGTTCCCAGGCTCTAAAAGTCTGATCCGATGCTTGAACATATGTGTTGACAGAGTTGCAGGCATTCAGTGGCAGAAGTGACACTGGGGAAGCAACAAACTTTCCCACCGTTCCAATCGAGCCTCTCTCTATTGCCGCAGGCGATTCATTTTGCCGCGCTAATCAAGTGGCTTGGAAAGATGAGCCAGGGGGCAAGAAGTTTCATATATGGAAGTTGACAAAGAAAATCAGTGGAATTTATGCTGATTGGATTGATGAAGCAAATCCACCTCACCTTTTGTATGATTCTGAGATTCTGAGATAGTCCTGTTTTGAGTCTGTTTCTCATTTCAGTATACATCCCCAAGGGATAATAAGCATTCAAGTAAAAGATGGATCTCAATAATAGATGATTGGCAAATGCTCATTTTGTATTAAAAATTGGACAGTAGTTTTTCTTATAGAGAAGCAAATTACTGTATTATTTTGGAATATACACCATAGGTACATGGATTTTCAAATATTACTTTCTATCACCAAAAGTCTAAAAGACGTTAGTTCAAGTATGAAGGTCACAGATTTCGTGTGTATGTTCATCGACCTTGAACTCTAGAAATAGTCACCTCATTACTACTACAACTAGGTTTTGTACTTCTTGAACAATCACCGTTCGATTTATTAAGGCCTATGACAGCAGAAAAAGCTGGTTGTCGAGGAGTAGGAAGATCGGTTGATTCTTGCATAATCATAGATATCACATCTGACATTTCTGGTCTATCTTCCGGAATTTCTTGAACACATAGCAAACCTAATTGCGTATACCTCGTGGCTTCATCTTCTAAAACTGTTTCGTGTATTGTGAAATCTACCAATTCAATAGCTTTTCCCTCGCACCACAGTTGCCATGCCTAAAATTTATTAGTAAATTGTCTTCAGTGCAATCACTTCAATTAAAATGGTAACAGAAAACAAAGAACAAAAGATGAAAGAGATTGAGAGAAAATAATTGGTTAATCATGGATACTCACCTGTCCAATTAAGTTTGAAACACGATTTGGATTATAGAATCCAATATTCTTTTTTCCACTTATAATTTCAAGTGTCATGATTCCAAAGCTAAAAACATCTGATTTTACAGAGAAAAGTCCGTCCATTGCATACTCGGGAGACATGTAACCACTATTTCAAAACATATTAAAAAGTATGTAATTAAACATATATAGGCATAGAAGAAGTACATTAGAATGCATCCAATTGAGCATATATTCTATGACTATGAAATTAAACAAGGGAAAAAACAAACAAATAACTTACTATGTCCCAATAATTCTTTGGGTTATTGCTCGAGTTTCGTCATCTCCAAAGATTTTGGCAATGCCAAAGTCAGAAATCTTTGGGTTCATGTCTTTATCTAATAAAATGTTGCTTACTTTTAAATCTCGATGTATGACTCTTAATCTAGAATAAGTATGGAGATATAAAAGCCCTTGAGCAATTCCTTGGATGATGTTAATCCGTGTTTTCCAGCAAAGCAATGCTCGTAATGTTGGATCTGTTTGAAATATATATTAGATTATTAGATATCTCACAAGTCACAAATCATTAAAAGTAATTGTTAATAATAGGAGGGACAAAATTTTCTAAGAATATGAGGATAAGTAAAAATAAAGGTAAGATATGCATGTTGACGCGCACCAAAAAGGATTGAATCCAAGCTCTTATTTGATAAGTACTCATATATTAATATGCACTCATTTTCTTCCATACAACAACCCAGTATCTTAACTAGGTTTCGATGTTGTAATTTTGATATCAAGACAACTTCATTATGGAATTGCTCAACTCCAAGTCCTGACAATTTTGATAGCCTTTTTACTGCAATTTCTTCTCCACTTGCCAATTTACCCTAATCCAAAATTCTAGTTAGACAAAATAAACCTTGATCCATCTAATCATGTGATAGGGCATGAGTATAATAAAATTATTCATAGCAAAGAGATGTACCCAATATACAACTCCAAAACCTCCTCGACCAAGCATGTTTTCTTTCGAGAAATAGTCTGTTGCAATTTTGATAGTCTCTAAACTATACAATGGTAACTCGTTATCCCCTTTCTCAATGATTTCTACATCTTGTTTTGCTGTTAATTTACTCTGAGCTGAAAACATGTAATAGTATTAATAATTAGTCGTATCCACTATGACATTCTAATTTATATAGCATCTAAAATTTACAAGATTTTGTTGTCGAGTCACATCAATTTATAATTTTAAGTTATATATTATAAACTAGTTTTATACGCGCATTGCGCGTATAGGTTAATGCCCAATGTTTATATTTAAATAAATATTTGAAAGTATATCAATGCAAGATTATATAGGAGAAGTTTATACATTGGTAATTGAATGTCGAATTTTTTATTTAAATATCTAACTCAAAGTATATGAATCCAAGATAATATAGAAAATTCATTATAATTATTAGTAAAATAAATGTTTGCAACCTTGTAAAATCGATAGTCTAAATATTTGGTCTAAAAATTATAGTCTAAATAAATACTACTTTTCATTTGAATTTTTCTAAGTGCTCTTAATTTTCTTTTGAGTAACATTGTCATTGTCTTCATCTTTACTATTTGTTCTCTTCCTTTTTGTTGGTAGTGTGTTATTTGCAATTCGGTTATTGTTGGTAGCATAGATGACAACGTCATGCAATGAGATTATGATATAAGAGCTATGGACTTTCCTTTAGGTGTTCTGCTTGGGGTTCATTTGGTTCAACCATTATTGTTGAATGAGTTATTGTGGATAAAGAAATCTCTAGTTTAAGAAAAAAGATTAAATAAATTAATAAAAATTTGAAAATTTAAAATATTATGCATTCCAAAGATATTAAAAGGTAGTTTCTCGCTTCAATTTGCTGGGTAATGTGTTATTTGAGTACTTTCATTGTCAACAAATCCCCCAAGTAATTAATATGATTGGTCTCAAACTATTCTTTTTTATTTTTTTCATGGTATTAAAAAAATACATATGTATCATTTTTTTGTGTAACTACTAATTTATTTAATTAACTACTAAAATAGAGTGATTCCACTTCATCAATTTGTTGGGTTATTATTTGAGTACTCTCTTTGTCAACCAATCCCCAAGTAGTTAATATAATTAGCTTCAAATTATTTTTAAAAATTTTTTCATAGTATTAATAAAATACTTGGTAAATAAATATATAACATTATTTTGTACTATAACTTTGATATTTAATTACAAGATATTGTAAAAATAAAATAATGGACAATGTAAAGAATATCAATTGATAAATTTAAATGTAAAGAATCTTTGCATGATAGAAAATAAAGACAATATAACTAATGAAATTATTTCTTTTATTTAATTTAATATTTTGATAATGAATAATTTTTTCAAATAAAGGTATTGTAGACACATAATTCTGAATTAAAGGAATACATATGTATCATTTTTTGTTGTAGTTACTAATTTATTTAATTTAATAAGAGTNTCTAAGAATATGAGGATAAGTAAAAATAAAGGTAAGATATGCATGTTGACGCGCACCAAAAAGGATTGAATCCAAGCTCTTATTTGATAAGTACTCATATATTAATATGCACTCATTTTCTTCCATACAACAACCCAGTATCTTAACTAGGTTTCGATGTTGTAATTTTGATATCAAGACAACTTCATTATGGAATTGCTCAACTCCAAGTCCTGACAATTTTGATAGCCTTTTTACTGCAATTTCTTCTCCACTTGCCAATTTACCCTAATCCAAAATTCTAGTTAGACAAAATAAACCTTGATCCATCTAATCATGTGATAGGGCATGAGTATAATAAAATTATTCATAGCAAAGAGATGTACCCAATATACAACTCCAAAACCTCCTCGACCAAGCATGTTTTCTTTCGAGAAATAGTCTGTTGCAATTTTGATAGTCTCTAAACTATACAATGGTAACTCGTTATCCCCTTTCTCAATGATTTCTACATCTTGTTTTGCTGTTAATTTACTCTGAGCTGAAAACATGTAATAGTATTAATAATTAGTCGTATCCACTATGACATTCTAATTTATATAGCATCTAAAATTTACAAGATTTTGTTGTCGAGTCACATCAATTTATAATTTTAAGTTATATATTATAAACTAGTTTTATACGCGCATTGCGCGTATAGGTTAATGCCCAATGTTTATATTTAAATAAATATTTGAAAGTATATCAATGCAAGATTATATAGGAGAAGTTTATACATTGGTAATTGAATGTCGAATTTTTTATTTAAATATCTAACTCAAAGTATATGAATCCAAGATAATATAGAAAATTCATTATAATTATTAGTAAAATAAATGTTTGCAACCTTGTAAAATCGATAGTCTAAATATTTGGTCTAAAAATTATAGTCTAAATAAATACTACTTTTCATTTGAATTTTTCTAAGTGCTCTTAATTTTCTTTTGAGTAACATTGTCATTGTCTTCATCTTTACTATTTGTTCTCTTCCTTTTTGTTGGTAGTGTGTTATTTGCAATTCGGTTATTGTTGGTAGCATAGATGACAACGTCATGCAATGAGATTATGATATAAGAGCTATGGACTTTCCTTTAGGTGTTCTGCTTGGGGTTCATTTGGTTCAACCATTATTGTTGAATGAGTTATTGTGGATAAAGAAATCTCTAGTTTAAGAAAAAAGATTAAATAAATTAATAAAAATTTGAAAATTTAAAATATTATGCATTCCAAAGATATTAAAAGGTAGTTTCTCGCTTCAATTTGCTGGGTAATGTGTTATTTGAGTACTTTCATTGTCAACAAATCCCCCAAGTAATTAATATGATTGGTCTCAAACTATTCTTTTTTATTTTTTTCATGGTATTAAAAAAATACATATGTATCATTTTTTTGTGTAACTACTAATTTATTTAATTAACTACTAAAATAGAGTGATTCCACTTCATCAATTTGTTGGGTTATTATTTGAGTACTCTCTTTGTCAACCAATCCCCAAGTAGTTAATATAATTAGCTTCAAATTATTTTTAAAAATTTTTTCATAGTATTAATAAAATACTTGGTAAATAAATATATAACATTATTTTGTACTATAACTTTGATATTTAATTACAAGATATTGTAAAAATAAAATAATGGACAATGTAAAGAATATCAATTGATAAATTTAAATGTAAAGAATCTTTGCATGATAGAAAATAAAGACAATATAACTAATGAAATTATTTCTTTTATTTAATTTAATATTTTGATAATGAATAATTTTTTCAAATAAAGGTATTGTAGACACATAATTCTGAATTAAAGGAATACATATGTATCATTTTTTGTTGTAGTTACTAATTTATTTAATTTAATAATATCATTTTTTGTTGTAGTTACTAATTTATTTAATTTAATAAGAGTAATTTTTGTTGTAGTTACTAATTTATTTAATTTAATAAGAGTAAATAGAGTGAGAAACTTAATTATGTCAAATTTGATTGAGATAAATAGAGTGAGAAACTTAATTATGTCAAATTTGATTGAGATGAGGTTCGAACCTAAGACATTTCTTATAGAAATTAATGGGTAAGTTAAAAGTTAAACGGAATATTAACGGAGAAGATAATATTTAACGGAAAACTTAACGGATAATCATAAAAATAAGGTTAAATTAGGTAATCTCTATTAATAATATTAATCTGAATTATCTTAACCATCTATTTGATTAAATAATTCATCTGAACCATCCATTTGATTAAATAATTTGACCGCCATTTTTTCTACCCATTTTAGGCCTAACTCTCTTTGGCTCTTATTAGTATAGTAGATATGATTTTTTTTACCAAGGTGTACAAAGAAGAACCCACATCCATATTTGTGAATTATACATTGCCCAAATGTCTTTTCCCAAAAATAATCTTAAGGAAATTCAAAATTGTACATGCAATCAAAGTAACAAGAAATTATTAGGTACCTCTACGATAGCCCCTTCTCCTTTTGAAACGGTTGAATAGGGAGACGGCTGAGAGGGCAATCACAATTGCAACCACCAAGCTCACTATTGCTGCAAGCTTCCACCTCGCCAAGTGCTTCCTCCAATTCCAAGTCCGGCCGGCAAGGGTTGCCGGAGCTATAGCCGGAGCAAGGGAAGAAGCAGGAGGGGGCGCTACAATATTAATATGTGACAATTACCCTTGTTAGGATCAACTGTTTATCACTAAGCTAAAAGTTATAGTCCTATGGACTTAGTCCTTATCCGAACAATTCTCTAGTAACCTATTGCTAGATTTGGTCCTTTCAGAATTACTTTCTAAACAAATTTGATGGAAAAGAGTTAATAACATATGAGGTCATCTGAATATAATGATTTTGTCACGTTTAGTTTTAAACTTTCAAATTGACTACTCGTAGTCTTTCTAATTTCAAATTGTTACCGTTCTTGGTCCAAGTTAACAATGCATGATTTTTCAAACTTTCAACCGTGGTCCTCCCGAAAGGATATAAATGGTTAAAATTTAATAGTTGAAGGACTAGTTAATTTAAACCAGGGATTATAACAATTTAAAAGTTTAAGGAGTACAATTAATGGAATAAAAGTTTAGAACTAGATGTGACAAAAGCAGTAATATGGGTATTACTTCGGATGAAAAACACAGGCTAGCTGTACAGCTAAAGGTAGAAAACTCACCCTTCTTACTAGTAGCAGAGCAGCCGCCGGACAGGGCAACTCCACGGCGGAGCGCTTCATCAGGGTCACACACGACCACCGCCAGTGGCTCAACAGTTTTAGTCGTCGCGTTCCAGATGAACGCGTCGATTCCTCCGCGGGAGTTTAGTCGAATGAAACTGTATCCATTTCCCAACTGAGAGCCACCGGAAAGGCTAAAATAGGCCTTTTTGGCATTGGAGTAATTGGTCATGTTGGCACCGGAACCCGCCGGAAAATCAAGAAACGTGAAATTTTGGCGCTTCCACTCCCCACTTCCCCAATAAACAACCCCTCTTCGCTTGATAATCAACTCGTTTGGCTGGTTTGGATTCACCCCCAACTCAAACTCCCCCGGAGAAGGATTTCCATCGCTTATCCACGACGTGAGGACGCGATTAGACGGCGTTTGTGTATCAATGCCTGACAGCCCAAGCTTCATCCCGGGGAAGAAAACGTTGCTAGGATGTTCAAAACTCTGCCAACAAAAATGGCTTCTGTTTGGCGATGTCAGAACTAAATTCCCATCGTCACGCAGAGTTGCACTCGCGCTGTTAAACACCGAACTCTGCCTATCGTTCACCACAAAGAACTTGTCGCTCGATCCGTCGCCGACTATCAGCCGCCCATTCCCTTCCATTTTCAAGAAAAGGCTGCCGGAAAATATCTCATTGGCNGAGTAAATAGAGTGAGAAACTTAATTATGTCAAATTTGATTGAGATGAGGTTCGAACCTAAGACATTTCTTATAGAAATTAATGGGTAAGTTAAAAGTTAAACGGAATATTAACGGAGAAGATAATATTTAACGGAAAACTTAACGGATAATCATAAAAATAAGGTTAAATTAGGTAATCTCTATTAATAATATTAATCTGAATTATCTTAACCATCTATTTGATTAAATAATTCATCTGAACCATCCATTTGATTAAATAATTTGACCGCCATTTTTTCTACCCATTTTAGGCCTAACTCTCTTTGGCTCTTATTAGTATAGTAGATATGATTTTTTTTACCAAGGTGTACAAAGAAGAACCCACATCCATATTTGTGAATTATACATTGCCCAAATGTCTTTTCCCAAAAATAATCTTAAGGAAATTCAAAATTGTACATGCAATCAAAGTAACAAGAAATTATTAGGTACCTCTACGATAGCCCCTTCTCCTTTTGAAACGGTTGAATAGGGAGACGGCTGAGAGGGCAATCACAATTGCAACCACCAAGCTCACTATTGCTGCAAGCTTCCACCTCGCCAAGTGCTTCCTCCAATTCCAAGTCCGGCCGGCAAGGGTTGCCGGAGCTATAGCCGGAGCAAGGGAAGAAGCAGGAGGGGGCGCTACAATATTAATATGTGACAATTACCCTTGTTAGGATCAACTGTTTATCACTAAGCTAAAAGTTATAGTCCTATGGACTTAGTCCTTATCCGAACAATTCTCTAGTAACCTATTGCTAGATTTGGTCCTTTCAGAATTACTTTCTAAACAAATTTGATGGAAAAGAGTTAATAACATATGAGGTCATCTGAATATAATGATTTTGTCACGTTTAGTTTTAAACTTTCAAATTGACTACTCGTAGTCTTTCTAATTTCAAATTGTTACCGTTCTTGGTCCAAGTTAACAATGCATGATTTTTCAAACTTTCAACCGTGGTCCTCCCGAAAGGATATAAATGGTTAAAATTTAATAGTTGAAGGACTAGTTAATTTAAACCAGGGATTATAACAATTTAAAAGTTTAAGGAGTACAATTAATGGAATAAAAGTTTAGAACTAGATGTGACAAAAGCAGTAATATGGGTATTACTTCGGATGAAAAACACAGGCTAGCTGTACAGCTAAAGGTAGAAAACTCACCCTTCTTACTAGTAGCAGAGCAGCCGCCGGACAGGGCAACTCCACGGCGGAGCGCTTCATCAGGGTCACACACGACCACCGCCAGTGGCTCAACAGTTTTAGTCGTCGCGTTCCAGATGAACGCGTCGATTCCTCCGCGGGAGTTTAGTCGAATGAAACTGTATCCATTTCCCAACTGAGAGCCACCGGAAAGGCTAAAATAGGCCTTTTTGGCATTGGAGTAATTGGTCATGTTGGCACCGGAACCCGCCGGAAAATCAAGAAACGTGAAATTTTGGCGCTTCCACTCCCCACTTCCCCAATAAACAACCCCTCTTCGCTTGATAATCAACTCGTTTGGCTGGTTTGGATTCACCCCCAACTCAAACTCCCCCGGAGAAGGATTTCCATCGCTTATCCACGACGTGAGGACGCGATTAGACGGCGTTTGTGTATCAATGCCTGACAGCCCAAGCTTCATCCCGGGGAAGAAAACGTTGCTAGGATGTTCAAAACTCTGCCAACAAAAATGGCTTCTGTTTGGCGATGTCAGAACTAAATTCCCATCGTCACGCAGAGTTGCACTCGCGCTGTTAAACACCGAACTCTGCCTATCGTTCACCACAAAGAACTTGTCGCTCGATCCGTCGCCGACTATCAGCCGCCCATTCCCTTCCATTTTCAAGAAAAGGCTGCCGGAAAATATCTCATTGGCATTAGAGACCCAAATGGTGGTTTTAGCGTTGGCACCATACATGTACTGAATGCCCAAATACAGGTCATTTTGGGTTCCCTGTCGTCTGAGGAACTGTAAACGGAAGAGCTTATTCTGGGATTCCAAGAATGTGAGGGTCCCATTTCGCCCGTCGCTGCTAAGGACCTCATCGGATAATAGCGTGTTTTTTGCGTGAGAAACTACAGCAATCAAAGCAATGTAATTAAGGAGGAGTATGAAGGAGTGCAACATTTTCAAATTGTTAAAAGAAATATGAATAAGTGGATGGCCTATATAAAAAACAAGTACTGAAATCTTTGGTTGACCCACCTCCCAAGTCGTGTCTTTGGTCCTAAAGTATCATAAATGTATAATGAATGAAAAACTTTTACAATGCGTTTGGTTGGGATGAGGGAATTAGGATGGAAAAGACTTGTAATTTGGTGGAATTGTAATTTAATGAATAAAGTAGGAATTAAAATTATAGTGTTTGGTATGCAGAAATAGGAGTACAGGGAATTGAAGGGTAAGAAGTGACAAAATGACTAAAATGTCCTTAAGTTGTGATAGATGTTGTAGTAATAGTAGTAGTAATAATAATAATGATAATAATAATAATAATAATAATAATAATAATTCTTTCAAATAATAATAATAATTTATTATTATTATTATTATTATTATTTCAAAAAAAAAATTAAAAAGACAAGGGTATGAGAAGAGAGACAAAATTGTCTTTACACCAATATACTGCCCATCTTCTCCACCGAAGTGCAATTCATGGGGGGTACCCCATGAATTGCAATTCATCATTTGGAGGGAATTGCAATTCTGCGGAATTGCAATTCCCTCCAACCAAACACTGTAGTTTGGGAATTCACTGAATTGCAATTCGTGTCAACGAATTGCAATTCCCCCAAACTACATCCAACCAACGGGCCATTATAATTTGAAGTTTTTTTTTGTTTTTTTTTTTTAAAGTCAGGTGATTTCAATTTCTATAGACTATTCCTAGACTTGCATTATTTGTGTTATTCTAAAATTATGGCGGGAACGAATATAGTTGTGACAAAATATAATGTTGACACTGATATTTTTTGTGACAAATAGTTGCTGGTCATTCTTTTTTATAATATTTTTGACAACTTATTTTGTCAATAAAAATACAATTGGTTAGTACCATTATAAATGAGAAACAATTGTGAGAAAAAAAATATTATTGTCACTAATATTGTCATTTTTGTGATGAAATTATTAAAAATATTTGTGACGCCCTATAATTCCGTAACAAAAATTACTAAATTATGACAATAATTGTGTTGGTTTCAAGTTTTGTCACTAATTTATGATAATTGTGACGAGTAATTATTGTTCCTAAGAATGTCATTCTTAGGGATTGCTTGTTCTTCTATTAATGTGGTGCCTTCATCTCTAAATTTGATTCAAAATTAATCAAACGAATCAGATGACTATCCTAATGACAATAGCTAATTACTTTTACATTAAGAGCCATCCAATGTAACACAATTTGTATAATATGGTTTATCAAATATATAATATAAAATAAATTATATATAAACAAAATTTGGTTATGGACCAATTAATCAAATTAGTTAAAGTATAATTTAGTTTGGTTGATTAAATAACAATTTTCTCAAATAAATATTCAGTTAGTTTGATTCAAATTAAAATTAATCAAATTAATTGAATTATTACTCTTAACCACATTAGCCTATTATTTGTACATTAAGAGTCATCCTCTTAGTACAAGTTTTGTACAAGATGGTTGTATCAAATATATAATATAAAAATATTATATATACATGATAAAATATTGATTAATTCGACTAATTATTTGAAACAATCAAAGTGACTAGGTAACAATTTTCCCCACAATAATTTAATTTTAAATTGATCAAATTATTGAACAAGTGTAGTCTTTTTGTTATTTATGTACATTATCAAAAAAAATAATTATTTAAAATATTAACTATAGTTAATTATTTCTTATTATACTTAATAATAATAATAATAATAATAATAATAATAAAATAATAATAATAATAATAATAATAATAATCATTAAAAAAAATTTTAAAAACAAGTGATGTTTTGATCCACATCAGAAAACAATTAAGAAGAGGGCGTTAAGCTCCTTCATTAAAAGGGGAGCTTAACGCCGCCTTATACTGGCGGGATAACAGAAGCCTAAAGCCTAAGGCCTTTCTCGAAACAATTTTTTTAAAATTAAAGTATTAACGGCGTTTTGGGTATTTGACCAAAACAGTAAAGAGAAACGATGCTAAATACAACATTTGTTATTATGTTTATTGTCACAACAAAGTAATAATTTGTAACCACTTTTTAGGTCACTAATAATCATTTTGCGTCACTTTAAAAAAAATAATCATTTTGCGTCAAGAATAATTCTCACAAATAAGTTCAATTATTGTGATTAAAGTGTTGTCACAATAAAATAATTAATTGCAACAATTTTAGTTGTCATCACTAAATCAATTTTGTGTGATAACATATTATGTCACAAATTGTACGTTTATTGTGACCACTATTGGTACCACTCAAATACTACTTTTAGTGTATAAAGCGTTGTCACAAACGTCTTGAGTAATTGTGACAACTTTTCAAAAGTCGTCACTACTACAATAGTGACGGATGATATAGTGACAATAGGTTACGACTTCAAAAATTGGCCACTAATTTCAATAGTGACCAAAATTGGTAGTTTTGTTGACAACTTTGGTTTTCGCTAACTTTAAAGTACTCACAATTTAAGCAAATAAATAAAAATATATATACAAAATACTCACAAAATCTTGTTTAGATGCACCACTTGGTTGGATATATATTAATAAAATTTGGTGTAAGAATTTAGTGTAGGAATAAAATTTGGTGTAATTGGTTGGAGATGAAAAAATTAAGTGTAAGAATATGCTGAGAATATTCTTTACGGTGTAAAATTTGGTGTTTTGGGTTGAAGATGGATAAGTGTCTAAATCCCTTATAAGATCACAACTAGGAAACGAAAAATGTGGTGGGTTCCTTGTGGACACCAGACATTAGTCTTCCCATCTGATGGATCTCTAAATCATCGTAATTTACCTCTCCATTATCCTATTAGGTCGGAGTGTAGGAACTTTGGAGGCAAAGAGATTTTATTGCTATATAAAAACCATTAAATCAAATTGTTCTGACCCAATACAAGAAGTTTATCATACTTGAATTTCGCCTTTGTATAAGCTCTTTAGACATTGAAAATTAAAATTTGATAGTGGCAAATCGAAGGGGTGTGCAAAGTTCGGTTAATCGATTGAATCGAAGAATTTCGGTTAATCGTTCTTTACCCGAAAAATTTTAGTTCGGTTAATGGTTAAAGGATTTGTAAAATTTCGAATGGCTAATTCGGTTCGAAACTATCGGTTAACCGAATTAACCGAACAATTAGTTAAAATTTAAATATATATAAATTATTAAATATATATGGATGTTTGGACTTTATAATTTGTGTTTTTATGTTTGTAGTGTTGTTATGGTATTGTACATGTTTGTATATTTTCTTATGTATTTATTATTATAGATATTATTTTAATTGAATTTATTATTATAGGTATTATTTTTAAATAAATCTTTAGCTTAAAAAACTTCGGTTAATCGGTTAACCGACTGATTAATCGAAAAAACATTGGTTCGGTTAATTCGGTAATAAAAAGTTCAGTTCGATTAATGGTTAAACCTTTTAAAAACTTCGATTGAAACGGTTCAGTTAAAACTGTGTTCGGTTAACCAATTGCACATCCCTAGGAAATTGGTCTCTATCCACAGTATATTAGTGCAGAGTCTAAAAATATCAAAATCAAATGGCCAACATCAATATTATGCATTCTATCAACTACTGAAAGCTAAGGGTTTTGGCACCAATTTTGATGTAATCCAAACCAAATCGGACATCCAAACAGATTGATTTAAACTGATCGGGTTTATTTAATTTTCAATTTGGATTGTTACAAGTCAGAAGTTTTGAATTAATTTTTAATTTGATTCCAAATCAATCCCATCCCAACCAAATAATATTTGTTTCAATTCCAAAGTACGTGATGAACTACTAGTATTATGGTTACTTTCACAACTGACATATATGGTCACATAAGGAGCTTAGTTAATCAATACACCATATCAAGGGTTAGTAAAAACATCCAAAACCTATTTAGTAGGAGTATTTTAATTACAATGAGGAAATGGTCAAATATATCCCTAAATATTATACAAAAAAGTTAATTAGACATTTTAATTTTTAAAGTTACAAACTGATCAACTTGTTATTTTTGTGTATCCAAACCCAAAATTTAGTTAATGATATGTAATTTAATAGCATGTCACTAGGCTTCCGGCAAGACTCTGACAGAATAGGGCAACAATCAGGTGAGAACGAGTGCGTAGGGGAGATATGAACCAATCACAACCATCCATCCTAAAATATCTAACGGATTAACTATAATTTTTTTTTAAAATGCGGTGAAATTTTTGTAAATAACTCAAACTTTTAAATGCAAGTAACATGTGTTAAAATTCAAGTAACATGTGCAAGTGCACAAGTAAAATCACTTAAAAGTGCAACAATTTACACTTAATAGTTCAAGTAATTTACCTTTCACATTTATGCACTTAATGATAATGTTTGGTTCAACTAATGATAACGTCAGGTGCATTTAATATTGTCACCCGGTGTACGTTATATTGTGACACTTCTTTTTTTTTTTTTTTTTTTAAAGAATATTGTGACTTTTAATACATTTTATTTGGACTTTTAATATATTTTACTTACACTCTTGTTGCACTCATGATACTGTTATTTGCACTTTTAAAACAATTTACTTGCACTTCAAATTTTATATTATTTACAAAAACGACACCGCATTTTTTTAATTACTCCTGATCCTTCAGATCTTTACAGATAACTGGTTGTGATTGATTCCTAGTTCTCTCTCTATCTATCTATACATACATATATATATATATATATATATATATATATATATTGTTAAATGTGACATGATTATAATAGGTTTACTGATGTTATCAAAAAGTAATTAAAGAGTTATGCAATTAAATTATAGCATACAAATTCATAAGTTCTCTATATGTATATAATTGGGATCTCAATTTTCGTTATATGCTAACTATTCATCTTGTAAACACTCATTGATATCTTAAAATATTATTTTTTTTCCTAAAATATTGATTATTAGATAATGAAATTGTTGCATTTAAATTCTAAAGCAGAGAAAATATAATGTTTGCCTCGTATCAACTTGTAATAAAATCTACATTTTAATTAAAGTAATATAGATTTGAAATAGAAAACTAAAATTTGTGCTACAATAAATAAAGTTTAGTTTATGCAAAGAGAAGACAATGTATTCTTAGAATAATTATAGTGGAACATTCATATTCTTTTAGGATGAAGAGTCAAAAAAATAGCTTTAATTTTTGTTTAAATAGTTGAATGAATCAAATGAAATTAAGTAAATATTATTATATTTTAATTCTTACCACCAAAAAAAATTAGTTGCAAAAAGAATAGATTTTTTTTAATATATATATATATATATATATATATATATATATATATATATATATATATATAATGACTTAACTTCCATTTTGTGTACATTAATTTAATTATTATGATAATAATATAAAAATAAAATACCTCTCATCATCGTCGTCATCGTTGTTGTTGTTATTATATATAATTTTCATTCATATTATAACATTATTACCAACATTGGCTCTTATTATATTTAGTAGACACGTGTACTTTATAATATTGTTAGTTGCATTATATAATTTTGTTAATTTCACTTTAAAGTTTGAATTATTTACGAAAAATATAATCGTATATTTTCACTCATTTCTTACTTAGCTTTAAAGTTGTTAGGTCTTCCCATATCGACGGATCTAAGTGATTTTTAGTTCTCTCATGCGTATAGTGTTTTTATTTGATTCAAATTCTATATATATATATAATTATATATACCTCTATAATGTATTATTTTAAATTATAAAATTAGTTGAGAATTTTAATATTTAGAAATTAAAACTATACTCTTATATTTTTATATTTACATGTTTTTCGATGTCTTTGTTCAACTATTATTTTTGTATCTGGTTTCTTAATTGTTTTTAGCCCCTAGTTAGGCCCTTATTAACGCTAAAAGAGTAGAAGTATGTACCTGAATGGAACACATTCTAAGAATAATGAAGTCTGATCTTCTTTACACGTCAATAAAGTGTGAATGATTCAACTTCTATAACACGGTTTTGTGGAAGTCCTAAGGAATTGCTCCTTTAATTTCGGCATCGTGGAAAGACTAAAAACACCGGCACTGCCCCTCATTGATTGCTCGTCCATCGAATCCCTCACTGAAAAATAAGTCTCGTGGCCTCGTAGGAGATGTTACACGAACACGAGAGTGCGAGGCTTAGACTTTAATCTTTACTAACGGGGTATTCAATCAAGGTTTTTATAAATTTTAAAGACTAACGATTTTAAAATTTTAATTTAGACTTTTAAAATTTTTTTTAAAATTATCGATATTCAATTCAGACTTTTTTTAAAAATATATTGGTATTCAATTAAGATTTTTATGGAGTTTTTAAAAGTCAACTGGTATTTAAAAACCGAGAAAATTGCCATTTTGGTCTACTGACTATTGGGGTCCTATTAATTTTAGTCCACGACTTTCAAAAGTGTTAATTGCATGCCCTGACTATTCAATTTCTGTCAATTTTGGACACTACGGTCAAATTGGCGGCCAATTTTGGCCGGAATTTCTTAATTACTCCGTTAAGGCTTAATGTGAAGGGCAAAATTGTATTTTTCATCGTAGGCCCAATCGCTCTGTTTTCAGACACAGCGTTGAAGGCAATCGTAACCGTTAATCACTTTTCAGCTGTCAAACAAGTGGAATTGTATTTTTCTCGATCGATCGATCTAAATTCATCTTCCGTGAGCTTCATCCTATCTCCCTTTCTATGTACCTAAGGAGAAAATTGATGTGATTTTCCGGCAGAGATGTCGACAGCTAGGGATTCGAACGCGGAAACTTCTGGCGCATACGCTAACTCCGGTTCTGTCGCTGGCGGCGGAGGCGGAGGAGTGGACACGACGCCTTTGCTTAACGACCAGATCTTCCGTAGCCGGCGATTCTTGCGCAATATTCCGAGCCTAAGAGGCGCGGCTCGAATCCTGCTGCGAGCCAGCAGCCGGAGGATGATGCGGGAGCCGTCGATGCGGGTGTGCCAGGCGGCGGCGGAGCAAATCGAGGAGAGACAGAGCAATTGGGCCTACTCCAAGCCTATTGTAGGAAAATACAATTTTGCCCTTCACATTAAGCCTTAACGGAGTAATTAAGACATTCCGGCCAAAATTGACCGCCAATTTGGCTGGAGTGTCCAAAATTGACAGAAATTGAATAGTCAGGGTATGCAATTAACACTTTTGAAAGTCGTGGACTGAAATTAATAGGACCCCAATAGTCAATAGACCAAAATGACAATTTTCTCTTAAAAACCTATTAACTTTTATAAACTCTATTAGAATATGATTTTTGTATACTTTTTCTTCACTAATATAAATTCATGAAATTCAACCCTCCAACCCCAAACTTTTCAGTATTATCTACAAACTTTTTTTTCTCCGTATTTACCAAATAAACTTTTCATCAATTCCTATCAAATTTTAGGGTACATTTCCAAACTTATAGATTTAATTACTACCATATGTAAGTAATGTGTATAAAATTTGTATGAAGAGTTGAATGAATGAATCCTTTTACTGTATTTGCATGTATGAATATACCAAGAAGAAAATAGAAATTGGCATAAGGAAGCCCTTCTTCTTGAATCTTGTCTGTTGTACAGTATATCCTCTAGAGAAAAGGAGAGAAGATCAGAGGAAAAATGAGTTCCTTGCTCTAAGTGCTGTGGAGTGTGTTGTAGAGAGAGAGAGTAAAGGAGAAGCCCGGCAAATTATTGTGTGGACCATGGTCCACACAGTTATATGGACCATAATCAAATGTACATTTTTAATGTACTAAATGTACATTATTTTTGTACTGAATGTTCATTATTTTTATACTATAAAAATAATGTACATTCAGTACACAAATAATGTACATCCCCTGAATATAATGTACATTATTTTTATACTGATCGAATGTACATTATTTTTATATTGAATGTGCATTATTTAATAGTATGGTCCACACAACTGTGTGGACCATGGTCCACACAATAATGATTGGAGAAGCCCCATGTAATGAAGCGCTAGGGTCCTTTATATAGGCACTTAATCCGTACTTGATACCGAATAGATGTACAAAATGTGTAGGGTGGTATACCCAGGGTATATTTCCTATCAAGTAGCCCCCAGTCTGTGCCCTGATGTCGAGCTAATGAAGGAGGGTTCGGGCTAAAAGATTCGAGTACATAGTCCGTGACGAGGTCCTCGAGTCTGAGTTGAGCATTAAGGCGCGATTTACATTGGTTGTTTCATTAAAAACCTTAGACTAAGAAAAATCAATTGGGAAAAAGTTTAGCTAAGGGAAAAAGAGTACAACTGCAAGTGCAATCTTTTGGACTACCGAGAGATTGAATTAATTGTGATCTAGAGATCCAATTTCACCAATCAAGGGATTGTATTTACTCATGATCTAGTGACCGAATTTTACCAATCAAGAGTTTTGGATTTTTAGTGAGATCTAGTAATCACGTTTACCAATCAAGATATTGGATTTATTTGCGGTCCATGGACCTCTTATTGATCTTATTGATCATAAGTGGGAACGTTTCTCCCAATGCCCTTTATTTGGGATAAACAATCGTAGTTAGTTTGTGCTTAGTCAAACCTTGACCTAGATTACGTGGTATTAAGATCGTTTTTATCCTATCGCATTTAGTTAGTTTTGATTATCCACATTAATCATTATGATGGGTTTTGAAAGCCGAAATCATTTGAATAGGGCGTTTTTCCCCTTTTATGCTCGGTTTACAAACCAAGAGTCCCAAGTGGGGGACGCTTGGAGACTGGCAAGTCTAATGATAACGAGACCACGAAAGTCATTATGCTCAGGAAGTGTAATATGGTCAAGGGATGCATTAGTGAGCTTCGTAGGCCAAGGGGGTTGCCCTATAACTCTATCGATAGCCCCCCACTCCCTGTGTTGCGAGAATCATCGGCACAAGAGAATAAATACGATGGCTTCCTAAGCTCATTTTTAACTTTGATTGCGGTCGAGACCTTACTCGATCGGATTCGCGATGTCGATGTACTAGACCATACTTATAATATCGGTGATCGATTTGCCTACCTTGTAAGACTAGGGGTTTTAGAGGTCTAAATTTACTGATTAAGAAATCGAATCTCGATACGAATGAAGTGATTGAACGATACCGATGAAGCGATTGAATTTTCATCATGATCTGGTGATCAAATTTACCAATCAAGAGATTGGATTTACCTGGGGTGGGAAAACCGAACTGGCGGGCTCAATTGCCTACTTTGTTGGGCTTATGCCAAGATCTATCTTGGGTTTACAGTGCCGGTGGTGGCAATACCGACCTAAACAGGCTTATGTACAAATATTGTTACTACTACTATTCCTATTGTCATCGCCAACGAGGATATTTTCCACTCAATGTTTTTTTTTTCCAATTGTCATCGTCTACAAGGATATTATCCTTCCAGCCTAAAGGCTAACGTTTTTTTTTCCAACCGTCATCGTAAGTTTTACCGATCTAGTGGTCGTTTTGGGCCGGTTGTGATATAGGGATCATCCGATCTAGTGATCACCTCGACCTTCGGACCGGTTATGATATAGGGATCATTCGATCTAGGGATCGCTTAGGTCTTCAACCGGAATGATCTATGGATCATAGTTTTTTCCGACATCACGGTCGTAACCTGGGGTGACTTCCCACGGCTAGAAGTCCCGACTTCCTTGGTAACTAAGTGTAACCCCTCGTATTTTCCGATAAGTTTGAGGTTCGGAAAATAGGTCTTTAAGTTATGACATTTAAGAGAAGACGGTTTGATGCTCGAAATAATTTTTTTAAGGATTAGTTATCGATAGGCTGCGAACTACGCACCGGTCACGAACCGAGAAAATTTTAAGGATATAGATTCAGTTCGAATTTTCTAGAATTGGGATTATTAAATATCATGCGATTAAGCCTGAATTTTTGATTAGCTCAAGAGAAATTCTATTTGGACTGTAAGGGATAAATTGTTACGGACTCTGAACCTAAATTTGGCGGATTACCGGAAAATTCCCAAAATTGGTGATTTGCGACGAGAATATTTTTACGATAATTTTGGTATTAGAATTTTCCCGAATTAAGTTATAGTCCTCCGAACATTCATCTGATTTAAGCTTAAACTGGCCAATTAGATTAATATCTTCATAAGGGATTTATGGGGTGTTGACATGTGGCAAAGCAAATCCTACTCTAGATTGGATCATTAAATGTGATGACATAGGAAGCATGGTGCTCTTGCACTTGATTGAGTAATTAGCAAGACAAAGCTCACATCACCTCTCTCCTACTCCACTCCATTTTCGAATTACACTAAGGAGAAGAAGAAAGAAAGCTTAGTCTAGCATTGTGATCATCTCTCCCTCTCTCATTTCGGCTACACCCTTAGGAAGAAGAAAAAAAATAGATTTAGTCCTCCTTTGTGATCTAAGAGCTCCCAAGCTTTTCCAACCCAAGTGTACAAGTGTAGGTAAGATCTTGAACCTTGTTGGATTAAATCATCTCTAGAATTCATGTGTTGATGTTTAGTGCATGAAAATATTGTTATTGTGATAATATTCTTAAGGTCTTTGAATTCAAGAAAGGAGCTAGCAACTACTTTGGTTTAAAAGTTTCTATTGAGGTAAGGAATTCCCTTAAGTTGGAATTAGTCACTTGAATTTGGATAATTGATTTTGGTTGAAATATGGTGTTTTTGGAGCTTTGGGGATATTTTTGTATACATGTTCATAGCTTGGGTATGCTTGTATATGTTGTATTTATGTCCATATGGGCTTATACTTGTGAAAATATTGAAGTAAAATCAAGCTAGTCTCTGTCAGTGACTTCCGTGAATTTCTGGGAAAAATTGGTAAGGTATTTTGACTCCATTTTTTGTAGATATGTATTTCAACAAGTGTAGAACCTACATATAAAATTTCATAATGATCGGAGTAGTATAAGTATAGTTTTCGGAATTTTTCCCAAAACTGGACGGAGAGAAAAATATTTCGGACCAAGGGTAAAAAGGGAATTTTCTGTGTTTATTCGTGGATCAAAGTGACCAAAACTTTTGACGGACATCAAGTACTATAAGTTGGGGTTCTACCATAAAAATTTCAAGTGAAAAAGAGTTCGGGAACTATTTTTACCGGCTCAATCTTTCGGACTGCGCCAAGCTGAAATTTTCTGAATTATGCTTAGTATGATTATGGATGTGTTAGTGATAATTGTGAGGTAGTTAGTGAGTTAATGGTGATCAGGTGATGCTAAGGACATGGATTAATGATAGAGATTAAATGATAATCTCATGATTTTTGGGTTATGGTTAGGCAATGACCTTACCTATTAGAATTTATATATATTTGGATGTACGATATCCTCAAGTTATGATCTAATGGTGTTGATCATAGTGGAAGTTGTTGAGGACGATAGTTAAGGATGTTGGTTGATTTTAAGTATGAGATGGACATATGAAGTGTATCCAAAAATGTTTATGAAAACTTACGTTGAAAAACGTATGCTATTTTGATATAAAGGTTGTCAAAACCTTATTATTTTTGAGGAAAATGTCTCACTTGATTGTTGAGAAAAGTCTTTTGAAAATCCTTCAGGGGCTAATGAAGTAGCCGGTTTAAGTATTGGACTCATTTATGAATTATGTCCAAAATGAATGATTTGTAAGAAAAACTGAAGGAAGGAACATGTTTTCAAAACCATAGTTTCTAAAGTGAGTTGAGGAGGACCTTGATTGACCCACGGGTGGCTTAAGTGCCATTGCCCAGTGGCCGTTATATTATCGTATGATCATTCATACTGCAGGGCGAAGTCTATTCGTCGGGGACCTACGGGAAGGCTTTGAATGCCACGGCCCGGGGTTGGAATAAGGAGAGGGACCTACGGGAAGGCTTGAATGCCACGGCCCGGGGTTGGAATAAGGAGACCTACGGGAGGGCTGGAGTGCCATAGCCCGAGGTTGTAAGGCCTCACTCTTACTATATGAAACTAAGGAAGTTTTAAAGACGAGAAAAGAGTTATTTTGCAACGTCTTTGAGAAAGAAATGATTTTGTCTTACGAGACGAGTGGATGTTGTTTCACTAAATGTTTTCAAACCTTTGTCTACTTTTAAGTGACAAATGGATTTCCTTACTTAGCCGTCGCGCTAACTACACTTCAATGTGTTCTTATCAGTTGCAGATTAGTGTGGAGCCCTGTAGCCGATGAGCTCTAAATAGGATGGAAGTGCAGGTTGTGGTCTACTCTTTGATGTAGACAAGGATTGTTGTTAATGTTGTAAGTTTAGCCTGTGCACTTAGAGTGGAGTTTGTCAAAGAGGTGATAGAGTTCACTCTAGGTGTGGCGGTAGCACCCGGTTTTCTGCTGGTTAGACGCTTCCGCAATGTATTATATTTTAAGGATTTTGTAATAAATCCAAGATGTGAAAACTGGGGTGTTACACTAAGGGGATGGTAACTGCCCGGGCCTCGCTGCTGCCTGTTGAGAGGGTCGGTTGATCGTCGCGGGGAGCGGCGAAAGTCCGAGATGGTTTTCCTGATAATGCGCCAATCTCCTAGAGAGTTGAATCATCGGAAGAAACTATGAAAGAGCCAACTTCGGCTGTGCTGTCATAGTCCTAGGTCGAGGTGTTCTGACTGTCAGAGTTAGACATGTCTCCACCTTAAAGGTAAGGGAAAACGTCTTAGAAAGGGTGGCCCAAGAAGTAGTTAGTAAACGGCACCCAGAACTGGGTTACTTAATTGAGTAGCATAAAATTATAGTAGTGGGTAAAGGAACTTACCTGCCAAATCTTCGGAAGGCTTAGGAAAAGCAGAACTGCGTTAGGTCATTGTTGCGAGTATAGTTGATCGGGAAGCTCCGATTTCAAAATAGCAGGAAAGCGTGAGACAGAGGACCCCATGAATTGCCCTATTTATAGAGGGCATGGGGAGGGAATTTGTTTCGAATTTCAAATCCTTGCATGGATCCCGAGAGGGTTTAAGATTTTCGACACGTGTCTACAAGCGTGGTGGATCGACAGTTTACGCATCCTCTATGCAGTTGCGTTGCACGAGATCCTAGCCCGTTCACGGTCGTTGTCGTTTCGTAGCCCACACCCTTCTTCCCGATCCATCGTTAGGCTCCAGGCTATGAGGCTACTTGAAGGGGATTATTCCCCGACCGTGCTACCTGTACGATAGTCGATATTGGACCTTTGGGTCAGGCCGAGCTCGACTTGACCATGATTAACTAAGATGGCCCGATCTCCCGACCTTACGCGCCGTCGAGCTCAACTGAAAGGTAATCACGAAGAAGGTTTATTTAGGCTCTGTCTCACCGACCCAGCATGGTCGGACCGGCTCTTAAGGTTCAGAACCCGATCATGGCAGTGCCTATAAATCGTTACGCACGTGGCTTCTGTCCGGCCCGTGCATGGCCTCCACGTGGCGCGGATGCCGCTAAGACGACACCTACCCTCTAACATCCCTATAAATACAATATTTATCCCCGTGGGGGGAGGGGGTGTAGGGGGAATCGGACCTTTTGACTATTTTCGCACTATAGCTATTAGCTCGGAGACCTCTGACCTACTGTCATGTTGACCGGGCTATATCCCTTGGAGACAAATTAGCATTCCTGATCTAGATCCTGACCTGGGATCCTAGACTGTAGGCGGTATGCTCCGTATATACCACATCAAAAACTTTCATAAATACTCATATTTTTTTATCTCTTTATTTTCATACATATTTATTTAAAAATAATAAAAAAAATTATTATGAGCAACAACTAAAATTTATTAGTGTTCATTACAATTTTTTTTTTTTTTTTTTTTTTTTTTTTTTT
>NC_044927.1:14393994-14402396 GCF_003576645.1 Ipomoea triloba
TTTTTTTTTTTTTTTTTTTTTTTTTTTTTTGCTGCGAACAACACCAAATTCTTGCTCTTGTTCGTAGCAAAAAGTTGCTACGAACAGTAGCTTCCTTTTCGCAGCAACTAAGTCAACCATAGAAACTAACAACTAATAAATATTCCTTAGAATTTAATCCACCCACTACTTACCATCCACCCAACACAATTAGTAAAAATTAAAATAAAGAAATATTTTATAAGTTATACTCCGTATCATTTAGTGAAAATTGAATATATTTTCTTTATGCATAATACACTCTATTTTGTGACATCCAATATATTATTATTATTATTATTATTACTATTATTATTATTATTATTACTAGTAAATTACCCTTGCGATGTATGGTTAATTTTTTTTTTGATATTTAGATAATAAAATTAAAGATGAAGTTATAAACAATTCTAATATTTGAAAGTATACATTTATTTGATTATGTGCAAAAGTATCATTAATATTAATTGAATAATACATGACTCGTTTGTCTGTAAATATCTTTAAAAAATTGATATAAAATATGATTTATGTAATTATATTATTATTAAAATAAATATGAGAAAAAAGTTAAATAATTTAATTGTACTATTAAAAATAAATAAATCCAGCAGAACATATTTAGATTAATTACCATAATAATTATTAGAAAATTATTATTGTGCAATTATAATAATATTTGTATAATTATACTTTTATACCTTTAGTATATTTCTTTTCTCCATATGGCCTTTATTTTTTCCTTCTCATCCATATCTGAATGAATTAATTGTAATTATTATAAAAATAAATTGAACTACTCATGTTTAATTTTTAATATACTAATATTTGTATAATTATTAGTTTAATTTACATAATAATTATTAGTCAATTATAGTAATATCTACAATTAATTCCTTAATTACCTAGTAATTACACGGAAGAATATGAATGATAATTTTTTTTCATAGTATTATACCTTTTGTGTGTGTGTGTGTGTGTGTGTATATATATATATATATTCAAATAATTAATTATAATTATATAAAAAATCCAATGACCCATGTTCAATTTTAATTATACTAATATATGTGTAATTATTAGCTTAATTACTATAATAATTATTATTTAATTATATTAATAGTTATGCTATTAATGATTAGTTATTGGCTTACTTACTATATATAATATTTGTATATTTATTTTTCTAATTATTGATTTAATTAACAAAATAATTATTAGTCAATCATATTAAAATCTATTCAATCAATTCCTTAGTTAGCAAAATAATAATTTCTTAATTACATTTAAATTTATGCAATTAATTTCTTAATTTTGGAAAATACTAATATATTTATAATTATTAGCTTAATTAGAATAATAATAATAATAATTATTATTATTAGTGTACTAATCTGAAGTCTGAACAATTATTAGAGTTATTACAATTAATTTCTTAATTCTTCAATTAGAATAATAATAATTGTAATTACAATTAATTAATTTTTTTGAATACACAATTAATTAATTAATTGTATGGATATTTTTAAAATTTATTTGTTAGACAGGATTCAATTATATTAAAATCTATTCAATTAATTCCTTAATTAGAAAAATAATAATTCCTTAATTATATTTACATTTATTCAATTAATTCCTTAATTGCAGAAAATAGTAATATGTATGGTAATATGTATCACTATTAGCTTAATTAGAATAGTAATTATAATTATTAGTGTACTAATTTTAAGTTTGGACCATTATTAGCCTCATTGCAATTAATTTGTTAATTCCTTAATTATAATTCTAATTAGATTAATTCCTATATATATATATATATATATATATATATATATATATATATATATATATATATATATATATATATATAATAAAAGTATAAATGCAACTTAATAAAAGGTGAGAAAATGGCTTAATTAGTAATATATGTATAGTAATTTATCTAATTATTGAGTTAATTACCATGTATAAAAATAGGCTATTAAAAGGTGTGGAATGGTGTAATAATATTTTTTGTATACACTAATATGAAGTGTGGTTTATTAGTAGATTAATTACAATTAATTTCTTATTCTTTAATATTATAGTATACTAATTTCGGATACTAATTTGTATATTTTTTGTTATGTAGCTAAAACAGTTAGATATAACAGAATGTGAGAAATTGGTAAGATTATATAATTCTTGAAATGCATGATTTATATAGTAGTATTGAAATTGATTAGATAAAAAAGTATATTAGGATAAGTATAAAAACAACCTAATAGAAGGTGAGAGATTAGTTTAATAATTAGTAATATATATATATATATATATATATATATATATATATATATATATATATAGTAATTTGTGTAATTATTGACTTAATTACCATATATTATATCTGTATATTAATTTGTCTAATTATTGATTTAATTATCATAATAAATATTAGTTAATCATATTAAAATCTATTCAATTAATTCCTTAATTAGCAAAATAATAATTCTTTAATTACATTTAAATTTATTCAATTAATTCTTTAATTTCAGAAAACAGTAATATATGTGTGGTAATATGTATAATTATTAGCTTAATTAGAATAATAATTATAATCAATAGTGTACTAATATGAACTATGGATCATTATTTGCTTTATTACAATTAATTATTTAATTCAGTAATTAGAATAATAATAATTATAATTATAGCTTTTTTTAAACAATTATAATTATATTTAATTACAATTAATTTAATAATTTTATGATTTTTTTTTAAAATTTATTTTCCAGACAACATTCAACTATTTTAAAATCTATTCAATTAATTCTTTAATTAGCAAAATAATTATTCCTAAATTATATTTAAACTATTCAATTAATTCCTTAAATTCAGAAAATAGTAATATATGTATACTAATATGTACAATGATTAGCTTAATTAGAATAATAAATATAATTTTTAGTGTGGAATCTTAAGTCTGACCATTATAAATAAACGAATTGAACATTTTTTGTTTATTTTTTCCAATCTCATTTTTCACTACCTTTTAATGTGGGAAATTTTTATTTGTAATATAAATTCATAAGTGAGAACATTATGTTGTGATTCATCAACACTACTGAAATGGTTGTGTTTTCAATAATAATATTGTGTTGTTTTTCTTGTTGTTGGAAAATAGTTATGGATTTGTGCGATCAGTACGTGCTGAGAAGATGCAGATTGCTTTGAAGTTTAAAGCTATCTACAAATGTAGAAGATGAAGACTGCACTGGAGAAGATGAATATTGCTTAGAAGGATCTGTGCGATCAATGTTGAGGTGATGAAGATTGTTTTGAAGTTCAATGCCATCTGCAAATGGAGAAGATGAAGATTGCACTGGAGAAGATGAATACTACTTAGAAGGATTTGTGTGATCAGTGTTGAGAAGATGAAGATTGCTTTGAAGTTCAAGGCCATCTGCAAATGGAGAAGATGAAGATTGCACTGGAAAAGAAAAATATTGCTTAGAAGGTGATTCATGAGAAATTAGAAAGGAGGAATTAAGATCCTAAACGTAATTACATAGGTGTATTTATAGGTATAAATACATGTAAAATGACATTTTTGTCCAACGGTATAATATTACAAAAATAACCCTAAGTTTTGGAGGGAAAACTTTGCTAGGCACTTCTATTATTATATAATAGTATTTTTGCCCGTGCGTTGCACGGAATGAATTTGTAAGAATATTTGGATCGATATACAATTATATAAATTATAAATCGAATATTATATAGCAGAATTGATGAAATTGGTTGGATTGATTATGTTTTTTTTGATGTTTTCTTTGCTTGAATTAGAGCAAATAATTGTCCAATTACCCGTGTCATTCATGGATAAATTTGTTTATTATTTATTTAGATAATAAAATTAAACAAAATTATTTAAAAAAATCTAATATTGAACATGTACATTTATTTGATTATAAGATTAGTGCAAAAGTATCAGTCAATTAATTGAATAATATATGACTTGTTTGTTTACAATTATCTTAAAAAGATCGATATTTAATACTCCGTTTAACTTAAGTAATTATATTATTACAAAAATAAATATGAAAAAATGAGAAATAATTTAACTTTAATTATTACGGAGTTTAAAAATAAATTGAAGGACCAATATTTAGTTTAATTACCATAATAATTATTAGACAATTATTATTAGTCAATTACACTAAATTAGTTATTTTCCGTTAACTGGAATATCAATTCGTATATATAAAAATTATTACCCCGTATTATTATATATTAAATATGTTCAACCTTCTGCAGTGTTCATGTCACACGTGTATTAATTAATCTGATCTACGACATCTAAAGTTGGTGAGATGATTGCTCAACCTTCTAGTAATAAATATTAATTATGTGATAAGTTAGTTGTTTTCGGAGGGAGCTTCGGTTAACTCTACGACTAAAAAGAACACGTTCTCGTGCTTATGGAGTAGTATTTATTAATATAATTAATTAATATTTAATTCATACAATTATAATAATATAATTGCCGATTATATTTCCAATGAAATATTAATATATTCATTTAATTTTTACTAATATTTTAATTTTCTTTTGAATATATTCATATCCTTTTTCCTTTATAAAAAGAATTATTAATTGTCATTCATGTTTCCTTCATAATTTTTCCCTAATATTTCATTTGTTAGTTACTAATTCTTTTTAGGGAAAGCTATGCTATATTTCTAGTGAAATATTAATATATTCATTTCGGTTTTCCTAATATTTCATTTTCTTTTAAATATATTCTTGATTTAATTTTCAATTCCAATAATATCTCATATTCTTGATTTAATTTTCTACTAATAAATGATGACTTTATGGACGTGATCTTCGTGTATATATATATTTTTTGAAGACAATTTTCGTGTATATATAAATATTACCAATTTTTATTGCACATATAGTACTGCTATTACCGTGTATAAGTGACATTAATATGCTAATATTTGTTACGATTTAATGAAAAAATTAATTCAATAAAATAATATTATGTAAGCAAACAATTCGTGTTAGTAGGTTATTACCATTTGAGAATTGGTTAGAAATGGTTTGAAAATAAAATATAATAAATATTTGATTTAATTTTACATGGCAATTGCCAATTACAATTATTAGATATTATTAGCATATATTATTAGCATATATAATATAATATAATATGATTGACATTCATAATTTTTGTATATCAGCCATAATATAGGTAAATTTAGGTAAATATTACTAAAAATTGTAATAATCAAAACCACATTCTTATTCATTGATATTATTCTATCATAATAATTAGCATAATTACTAATAACCTATTATAACCAATTATAATTAATATTATTCTATCATTAATATTATTCTATCATAAATATTATTCTATAATAATTATAATTAATATTATTAATATATAATAATATTATTATTATTATTACCATATTACTAAAATATCCCTACATTTGGGCGGAAAAATTTTGGAGGAGGATAATGCTTTTATATGTAGTATAGATAGATAATAAAAGAAAGAAACGACTACCTAATAATAATATTATAGTACAATAAATTTTAAAATCTATTTAATAGTTTTCCTTTACAATGATTTTAACCTTTTTTCATATATTCATTAACTAAAAATAATAATTTTTTGATTATAAATAGAATTTTATTACCATTATTTAAATACTCTGTATTAAATATTTTTGATACTATTAGTTATCATTATAATGATAATTTTGAAAATATTTTATTTATTACAAATATTAATATTTTGGATGATTTGTGTATATTCATTAACTAATTTTTTTATTTATTATAAAGATAATTTTATTACCATTTAAATACTTTGTAATTACTTTCAATTCCTTAATTTCTTATTCTCCATTATTAGCTCAATTGCAATTATTTTCTTATTTTACTTAAATCATTAATTTCATTATTAGTATAATGATAAAAGGAAGGAAAACGACTACATAATAATATATTATATTACACTAAATTTTAAAATCTATTTAAATAGTTTTCCTTTACAATGATTTTTACTTTTTCCGTGTATTACTTAATGAAAAATGATTTTTTTTTATTATAAAGACAAATTTATTATCATTTAAATATTTTGTATTAAATATTTTTGATAATATTAATTATCATTATAATGATTATTTTGGCAATATTTTATTTATTACAAATATTAATATTTTGAAAGATTTGTGTACATTCATTAACTAAAAAATGATTTTTTTTAATTATAAAGATAATTTTATTATCATTTAAATACTTTGTAATTACTTTCAATTCCTTAATTTCTTATTCTCCATATTAGCTTAATTACAATTATTTCCTTATTTTACTTAATTCCATTATTAGCTTAATTATAATTAATTCCTCAATTACTTAATTAGTATAATAATTAACACATTTTATATATAGCAAATATTAATATTTTGAAAGATTTGTGTATATTCATTAACTAAAAAAATTGATTTTTTTATTATAAAGATAATTTTATTACCTTATATCATAATATTATTATAGTACAAAAATTTCATATATTAATATGTAGATATTTTTATTTAGTGGACAGCCTAATAAAAGGTGTAAAAGTGGCTTAACTAGTAATATATGTATTTTTTTTAATTATTGACTTAATTATAATATATAAATACAAACTATTAAAAAGTGTGATGAAATGACGAAATAATATTTTCTATATACGATAATATGAAGTCTGGGTCACTATTTGATTAATTACAATTAATTCATTAATACCTTATATCTTAATATTATTATAGTACAATAATTTCGGATATTAATATGTAGATTTTTTTATTTTTGTGGATAACCTAATAAAATGTGAGAAAATGGCTTAAGTAATAATATATGTATAATAATTTGTCTAAGAGCAAATACCAATTTTAGTCCCACGACTATTAGCAAAATGACAATTTTAGTCCACATGTATAATTTCTACCAATTTTGGTCCTACGACTATTTTCTAGTACCAATTTTGGTCCCACGACTAATGTTTTAGTGCCAAAATTCATCGCACCGGTCACTCATCTGTTTAAAACGTGTTGAAATCTAAAATTTTAAAGATATTTTCGTCTTTTTCAACTCAATATCCCAATTTGAGCGTGAATAAAGATATTTAAGTCCTAAGATCGATCACAATTCACAGTTTTCCTCTTCAAATTAAGGTAAAATGAGGAGAAAAACTGCGAATTTTGATCGATCTTAAGACTTAAATCTATTTATTCATGCTCAAATTTGGATATTGAGTTGAAAAAGACGAAAATATCCTTAACAATTTTAGATTTTTTACACGTTTTAAACGGATGGGTGACCGGCGTGATGAATTTTGGCACTAAAACAATAGTTGTGGATGAAAATTGGTACTAAAAAATAGTTGTAGGACCAAAATTGGTAGAAATTAAACATGTGGACTAAAATTGTCATTTTGCTAATAGTCTGTAACCCCTCGGTTTTTCCGACAAAGTTAGGGTTCGAAAAATACTTTTTTTTAGGCTATAATATTTATGAGGTGATCTCTCGGTACTTCAGAAGGATTTTTATAAGTGAGACTAGTTATTAACAAGCTGCGATCTACGTACCGGTCACGAACCGTAAAATGTTAAAGGATGCTTATACAGTTCGAATTTTCCTAAAGATTAGATTATTAAGTATGATACGATTAAGCCTGAACTTCTAGTTAGTTCAAGTGAAAATTTAAACGGACTGTAAGGGGTAAAATTGTTACGGACCTTATACCTATATTTCGCGAGATACCGAAAAATTCCCAATTTTAGTGGTTATCGACGGGATTATTTTTAGGATAATTTTGGTGTTAGAATTTTCTCGAATTAAGTTATAATCCTCCGAACTTTCATCTGATTTAACCCCAAACTGGCAAAGTAAATATTTGTTCTTCAAGAGCCACCATAGGGAGTTGACATGTGGCACTCCTATTTACCACATGGTTAGTGCATTAATGGCATGTCATAGGAAGTATGGGAATGTTGCACTTGTTCCTTAATCTTCAAGCAAGACTCACCATCATCCCCTCTCTCCTACTCCTAAGTTCGAAAATCATAAGGGAAAAAGGAAGAAGAAAGAAAAGCTTAGTCTTCCACTTTGTGATCAAGAACTCCTAAGCATCTCTTCAACTCAAGTGCTCTAGTGTAGGTAAGACTTTGGTTTTGTTCGGTTAAATCCTTCCTAGAACTTAAGTGTAAACAAAAGGTGCAGGAAAATGTTGTTATTATGGTGTTTGTTTTTAGGATCTTTGGTGAAGGGCTCGAAAGAAGAGATCATCAACTCTTACGGTTTTAAAATTCTTCTAAAGAGGTAAGGAATCCCTTAAGTTG
>NC_044927.1:14402786-14411790 GCF_003576645.1 Ipomoea triloba
GGACATCAAGTACTATAAGTTGGGGTTCTACCATAAAAATTTCAAGTGAAAAAGAGTTCGGGAACTATTTTTACCGGCTCAATCTTTCGGACTGCGCCAAGCTGAAATTTTCTGAAAAGGAATGGTTAGAAACAATTTTGACAAAAATATTTGTAACAAAAATAGTAGCGAAATTTTGGAATGTCACAATCAATTTGGAAGAAAAATCGTGTTTTTAAGAAATAAGTGTAACCCTTGTCACTTGGAATTTCATAACGAAAAGTCGTTCACACATATGTGTATTTTGGAAACATATTTGGATAAGAATGATCGTTTGAGTCATTGTGCGAATAAACTAATTAAACCCAAGGAAAGAAAGAATGTTTTGAAAATCTTAATTTCTGGATAATGTTGTTGCAGACACTAACTTCTTGGGAGGCTTGTGAGCCGGGGCCCGGAAGTTAGTGTAATGTTTGACCTGCGGGAGGCATGAGTGCCGCGGCCCGAGATTTGTATGATTAATTCATACTGCAGAGCGAAGTCTATTCGCTGAGAGGAGATGAACCGAGATTTGTATGATTAATTCATACTGCAGAGCGAAGTCTATTCGCTGAGAGGAGAGGAACCGAGATTTGTATGATTAATTCATACTGCAGAGCGAAGTCTATTCGCTGAGAGGAGAGGAACCGAGATTTGTATGATTAATTCATACTGCAGAGTGAAGTCTATTCGCTGAGAAGAGAGGGAGTTATGAAATTAGTAAGTGTGTGTTGATTAAACTCTCTACTTGGATTTAAATAATGGGATTCTCGGAAATGAAAGTTTTGCAAACTTGTCCGAAAGGACATGAAAATGATTTGAGCGGCAGTTATGCCATGGTATTTAACTGAGAAAACTTTACATGATTTAACTCGTATACTATGCTATACTTTCTTTTATTGATAATCTGGTTACAGGTAGATTTTCAACTTATGGGTAAAGCTACAGTTTTCTGAGTATCATGTTTTTCGAAACCTTTGTTTACTTTTGAGTGACAATGGATTTCCTTACTTAGCCGTCGCGCTAACTACACTTCATTGTGTCCTTTATTAGATGCAGTCTAGCGTGGGCCCCTGTGGCCGATGAGCTCTGAATAGGATGGGAGTCGAGGTTGAAGACTACTCTATCCTAGAATAAACACCTTGGAAGGATTAGTTTCTACACGTACATTTGTATGTTGACACGGTTATTTGAGGTTGTAAGTTTAGCTTTAGCGTTTGGGTATAGGAGAGATACCTAAACGTGGCGGTAACACCCAGTTTTCTGTTAGTTAGATGTTTCCGCAATGTATTGTATTATTAGGGATTTTGTAATAAATCCAAGAGGTGAAAATTGGGGTGTTACATAGTCGTAGGACCAAAATTGGTATTTGCTCTTTGTCTAATTATTGACTTAATTACCATATATTAAAAAAACATATTAATTACCGTATCAATAGTAATAACCATATAGTAATATGAATAATTGGAATAAATACAGCTCATATTTAATTTATTTATATATAAAATAACAAACGTAGTACCGACGGTTTATTATATTGTAAAAATTATGGAGCCGGTGGTCTGTAAAGGATAGATCGCAGACAGAACCGGAGACTTTGAGGCCTTTAGAAGCCCATTCTTGTCGGCGCTGGTTGAGCTCTTCTTCCTTTCTTGAATCGGTGTAAACACTGGCGCCTAATTCAGCTAGCTCCTCCACTACTGCACGCATAAACACAAAACAAAAGAGCATAAAATTTTCAAACACATAAATGAATCCTCAATGCGTTTAATAAAAACCATACCTTGATAGAGAATGATGAGGAGTAGAGTAGAGGGAGACAATGGAAGAAGGGGATAAGAGAGTCACCAAGATATGACTTTACAGAGAAAAGAGAAGGAGAATGAGGCATTGCAAAATAAAAAATTATAATTTCTAAAGACTAATCCATTATATTTATAGATAGAAAATGTGATAATTATAAATTTAAAAGGAAAGTATAATTAATTTTAATTTATAAAGGAAAGAGTAATTATCCTGTTAATATATATATGTATATGTGTGTATATATATATATTCTTATTTTGTATGCAATTTACCTTTTGTAATTAAATCAATTGTTTTATTTGTCTATTACCATAAATATATATGGATAATTATGTAACACCCCAATTTACACATCTGGGATTTATTACAAAATCCTAATATTACAATACATTGCGGAAGCGTCTAACCAGCAGAAAACTGGGTGTTACCGCCACGCTCAGGTACCTTTCCTATACCCAAACGCTAAGGCTAAACTTACAACATCGACATCCACTCCCATCTTGTTTAGAGCTCATCGGGCTACTAGAGTCCACACTAATCTGCATCTAATAAAGGACACAATGAAGTGTAGTTAGCACGACGGTTAAGTAAAAAAATCCATTTGTCACTTAAAAGTAGACAAAGGTTTGAAAACATTTTTAGTTTAGAAGTTTAAAAAAAATCATTTTCATGTCCTTTCAGACAAGTTTGCAAAACTTTCATTTCCAAGAATTTCATCATTTGCAAATAGAACCGCAGCTCTAATGCTCATAATAATCTGAACCGCAGCCCAGAGTAACAATAATTTTCATAGTCAAAAATTCACTTAGTTTCCCCTGAGTAAGCACGAGGCTTTCTTTTTTTCATAACTCCATCTCTTCTCAGCGAATAGACTTCGCTCTGTAGTATGAATTGATCATACAAACCTCGGGCCATGGCATTTCCAGCCTTCCCGTAGGTCTCCTTATCCCAACCTAGGGCCATGGCACTCCAGCCCTCCCGTAGGTCCACCCTTATTCCAACCCCGGGCCGTGGCATTTAAGCCTTCCCGTAGGTCCCCACCTTATTCCAGAAACTAAGGGTTTGAAAACATTTTCCTTCCTTCAGTTTTTCTTTCTTAAATCATTTCTTTTGGACATATTTCACAAATGAGTCCAATATTTGATATCGGCTACCTCTTTAGCCCCTGAAGGATTTTCAAACATCATTTTCTCAAACAATAAGGTTTTGACAACCTTTATATCAAAATAGCATACGTTTTTCAACGTAAGTTTTCATAAACATTTTTGGATACACTTCATATGTCCATCTCACACTTAAAATCAACCAACATCCTTAACTATCGTCCTCAACAACTTCCACTATGATCAACACCATTAGATCATAACTTGAGGATATCGTACATCCAAATATATATAAATTCTAATAGGTAAGGTCATTGCCTAACCATAACCCAAAAATCATGAGATTATCATTTAATCTCCATCATTAATCCACGTCCTTAGCATCACCTAATCACCATTAACTCACTAACTACCTCACAATTATCATTAACACATCCATAATCATACTAAGCATAATTCAGAAAATTTCAGCTTGGCGCAGTCCGAAAGATTGAGCCGGTAAAAATAGTTCCCGAACTCTTTTTTCACTTGAAATTTTTATGGTAGAACCCCAACTTATAGTACTTGATGTCCGTCAAAAGTTTTGGTCACTTTGATCCACGAATAAACACAGAAAATTCCCTTTTTGCCCTTGGTCCGAAATATTTTTCTCTCCGTCCAGTTTTGGGAAAAATTCCGAAAACTATACTTATACTACTCCGATCAAATTTTATATGTAGGTTCTACACTTGTTGAACTACATATCTACAAAAAATGGAGTCAAAATACCTTACCAATTTTTCCCAGTAAATCATGGAAGTTGCTGCCAGAATCTACCCTGATTTCCTTTCACTATTTTCACAAGTATAAGCCTATATGGACATAAATACAACATATACAAGCATATCCAAGCTATGAACATGTATACAAAAATATCCCCAAAGCTCCAAAAACACCATATTTCAACCAAAATCAATTATCCAAATTCAAGTGACTAATTCCAACTTAAGGGAATTCCTTACCTCAATAGAAGCTTTTAAACCAAAGTAGTTGCTAGCTCCTTTCTTGAATTCAAAGACCTTAAGAATATTATCACAATAACAATATTTTCATGCACTAATCATCAACACATGAATTCTAGAGATGATTTAATCCAACAAGGTCATCAACACATGAATTCTAGAGATGATTTAATCCAACAAGGTTCAAGATCTTTGAATTCTAGAGATGATTTAATCCAACAAGGTTCAAGATCTTAGAATTCTAGAGATGATTTAATCCAACAAGGTTCAAGATCTTACCTACACTTGTACACTTGGATCCAACAAGGTTCAAGATCTTACCTACACTTGTACACTTGGGTTGGAAAAGCTTGGGAGCTCTTAGATCACAAAGGAGGACTAAATCTATTTTTTTCTTCTTCTTCCTAAGGGTGTAGCCGAAATGAGAGAGGGAGAGAGATGATCTTGGTGTGATTTTGTTCTTGATCTACAAGTAACAAGTGCAACCTCATTAATGCTTCATTAATTGCCCAATCTAGGCTTAGATTCACTTGCCACATGTCAACACCCCATGGAGTCCTTACAAGATCTCAAATCTAATTTGCCAGTTTATGCTTAAATCAGATGAATGTTCGGAGGATTATAACTTAATTCGGGAAAATTCTAATACCAAAATTATCGTAAAAATATTCCCGTCACAAATCACCAATTTTGGGAATTTTCGGTGTCCCGCTAAATATAGGTACAGAGTCCGTAATAATTTATCCCTTACAGTCCATTTAAAAATTCCCCTTGAACTAACTAGAATTTCAGGCTTAATCGTATGATACTTAATAATCCCAATTCTAGAAAATTCGAATTGAATCTACGTCCTTAAAATTTTCTCGGTTCGTGACTGGTACGTAGGTTCGCAGCTTAATAACAACTATACTCACTTATAAAAATTCTTTTGAAATATCTAAAGATCATAACTAGGAATGTCAACGCCTTAGGATAATGTTAATAAAATACGGGGTATTACAAATTAATCAATAATAGGTGAATGAAATTGGCATGTTTTTAGAAATTGATTGATTTTATGAATATATATATATATATATATATATATATATATATATATGAATAATTAATAAAATAATAAATGAATAAAATAAATAATTTTACTAAAATGCCACTAAGTTTGGGCGGGAAAATTTGGGAGGTGGATATTGTTTTTATATATAGTATAAATATATATACTAGTGTTTTACCCGTGCGATGCACGAACAAAATTATATTATTATGAATTTAAATAGAAAAACAAAATTATATTATTATGAATTTAAATATAAATTTTTTAAAAATATATAAATATTTTAAAATGTACAATATAATAATATAGTTGTAATATAGTTGTAATTTCATATATTTGGTTAAGTATCATTTTCATAGCATATAAAATTTAAATTTAAATGTTGTATAATTAATATAGTCTCTAATAAATCATGTACACATTTAGATAAATTTATAGAAAAAATTTACATAATTAATTTCATTTATGCCTAATTGTATTTCATATATATTATAATTCTAAGAATATGAATAATAACTAAGAAAATTATATTTAAAAAATAGATGCAAATTTTATTTTTTGTATTAGTAAATTTAAATTCTAATCGGATGCATTTCCTTGATGATTGTATAATATGTCGTATATGCAAATAATATTTATTAATGTGTATATAGGCAAATTCTATAATATATATCTAAATTTGAATCAAATGAAATTATTTCAATTTTAATTTTTTAATTGAAATTCAAAACAAATAAAAAAAACTAAAAAATATATAATATTAAAATATTAAATTAAATATATTATTTCAATTATATGTAAAAAAAATTAAATTTGGAAGAATTGTATATACCAAATTTAATATGTAGTAAATAAGGTGATTGACGTTAATTAAGCTGATTAGCATTTGTATTTATTTTTATATAATAGCTATAGTAATACAGAAAGTATGTAGATTTATATGGAATGACGTGTATTAGTTTAGACAATGAATAAAGTAAATTATGAAAATTACGGTATATTAATAATATATTTAGTATAATATAATAGAAGTAAGATTATATTAGGAAGATTAAGTGTAATAAATATGGGTCAATTAAGTTTAGAAAAAATTATAATAATCTACAACACAAATTAGGGTATAATAATATATTTATTTAGTACAATATAATAGAAGAGCATTTTCAAAAAAAAAAATATAATAGAAGAGTAAGATTATATTAGGAAGATTAATATTTATTTAAAATATTTAAATATTAATTCTAAATGATCACATTGTATTTTTAATATAACATTTTTTTGTATGTATAGATTAAAACTATCTGAAGAGATTTAGAATTGGAGAACAACAGACCAATGGTAGGTAACTTTATATCTAAAGGTACCATTGGGCCAATACTTATTACATTTCGAGCAATGAAAACGATTTAATGTCGGTTCTAATTTTTTTGTTCACCTATTACAGGATAAATAACACCAATCTCCAATATTTTGAAAATCCACAATCTTGACTAACACCCAAAAGCTTCCAACCTATATGTTTACAATTTCAAAAAATCAAATAGTAATGTGAGAAAGAATATTGATGATTTAAAATTACATTTGTGTTGAAAATTGTAGTAAACTAAATGTACACACGTCAAGAGCATCGTACAACTGACTAATGTTCTGAATTGTCTCACTATTGATTTCATCTGCTATTGTAGATGATGATATTGTTGATGTACTAAGTGAAACCTTTAGTGTAGGATTCACATCCCCCTTATAATAAAATTTAATATTATTCAAATTATTTAAAAAACTATTAATAACATTAAATATTCAAATTTAGTACGATTTAATGTTTGAAATTCAATATATACGTACAATAATTTGAAATCACCAATTTGCTGACAATTATTATCAATCACAAGCTTAGTGGCACCAAATGTATGTGTGATTGAAACCTCACCTAATCAATAAGATAACAAAGATTAACTTTATAGGATGTTTTATATTTTTATTAAAAAATCATCTAATAAATTTACAAAGAATCACATGTGATGATGAAATTAGATATTTACCATTATACATTTTTGCACAACACATATGAATTATCAACCCAACAGGTTCCGGGTCTGGGTGGTTCACAAGTGGAAGCAATCAATCAACATATTGGTCCCAGAAAGTACATCTTAAAGTTTTTCCCCTGTATAGAGTTGTTCAATAAAGAATATTTATTTTCAAATATAGAAACATAGAAAAGTAATAGAATTGTAATATGTAAAAATAGTTTTTTAAACATTACTTACTCATGATCTTCAATAACAATCTCCATGAATCTTTTTTGTCGCCTAGAAACTAATGTAGTGCAGGGTGATTGCATAGATACAATAAAGCCAATAAATCTATTTTAACAAATACATAATTGTAAATAATTAAATGAGATAACATATGCTAAAAGATGAAGTTATTGTATACTAAACAATATTACCAAATAATTCTGAAGAAATTATACATTCTGGTTTAAGTTGGTCAAACTCCTTGAATTTATAAATATTATTTGGGAAACTGGTATCTGCATGTTCAATCACTTCTGTGCCCCGCATGGAACTGAGCATGTATTTGTGTTGAGTGGATTTGAATGACATAGAATTGTTGGAAACAATGAAATTATTTATTGCGTATAAACGGCCCTCATTAAGCATACACTTGAATTTTTCAACACGAAGTTGTTTGAATGTCAAGTGTATACGGGTACCCATATATTAATAATAAAATACAAATTATGAATGAATGTACCCAAAAAAAACCTAAATTTTACCCATTTTTCAATCCAAATAAAGCATAATACTCCGTATTAATGTAACAATGATATACAAAATTTAAAAAAGAAAGCAAGCAAACCAAACAAAAAACAACAATGGTTAAAGCCAAATAATAAATAATAATAATAATAATAATAATAATAATAATATAAAAACAACAATAGTTAGCCGTGAAACAAAAAATAAATAAATAAACTGCACAAACAAATTTAAATAAACAATATAAACATAAATAAACTGCACAAACAAATTTAAATAAACAATATAAACAAATTAAAACTGCACAAACAAATTTAAATAAACAATATAAACAAATTAGTAGAGGGGTTTAGAACATATATATGAATTCAAAAATATATATTATGATTCAAGAGATGAATATATATATATATGTGTGTGTGTGTGTGTGTCAAGAACATATACCTCCACATCTTCCAGCACAAATTCTAAGGTTGCTCCTCGGTTGTTCTTGACTTCGTAAAGACGAATCAATCGTACTTTTATTGCCCACGCAGTATTGTAGGCGTTTATCTTATTTAGTGCAACAAAAATAGGGGCCATTATAGGTAGATTTTTCTTCGCTATGCTATGAGGCTAAATTGCTAAGATATAGTGAAAGATGTGAAACTGGTTGAATGATTGCATGATTTATATAGTGATATGAGAATTTTGGTTGAATGATTGCATGATTTATATAGTGATATGAGAATTTATGTTGAATGATTGCATGATTTATATAGTGATATGAGAATTTATTAGATAAGATTGCATGATTTATATAGTGATATGAGAATTTATTAGATAAGAAATTTATTTGGAAAACTTTAAAAATAATTGATTAATAATAATTATTGATTGACTGTTTATTATTTTTTTGGTACAAATAAGTAAATATTATCCTAATATTTGACCATATTCTACAATGTACCTAAACTCATATGCAATCTATATTCATACCAATCACTAATAAATAATATAAACAATTATCTATATTCATACTCATCACTAATAAATCATATAAATCATTATAAAACTGTATCCATTTATATACGCATAACTTGTGTATGCACTTATATATACATAAATATCTATAAAACGTACATATACATTATATTATATTAATTATAAATATTCCACCTTAATAGTTATCCCTATATATATGTATATACCATACAATTATATATATATATATATATATATATATATATATATATATATATATATATATATATATATATA
>NC_044927.1:14411961-14449575 GCF_003576645.1 Ipomoea triloba
ATACAAATATATATATATATATATATATATATATATATATATATATATATATATATATATATATATACATATCAAAATAAATGATAAAAAACTATAATATTGCGTAAACTAAAATTATAATTCATAATTGATTAAATTTTTTTACCAATTATAATTAATTTAAATTTTTAAATTAATTATTAATAATAATCACTTCTGTTATCATTTTAAACTAGTAAGTTACCCGTGCGATGCACGGATTTATTATATTTTTAAATAATAAAATTAAAGATGAAACTATGAACAATTTTAATATTTGGATGCCTACATTTATTTGATTATGAGATTAGTATAAAAGTATCACTCAATTAATTGAATAATATATAACTCGCTGGTCTGCAATTATCTTGAAAAATTTAATATGTAATATAATTTATGTAATTATATTATTACTAAAATAAGTATGGGAAAAGTTGAAAATAATTTAATTGTAATTATTATAAAAATAATAATTTCTGTATACACTAATATGAAGTTTGGATCATTATTTGATTATAATTAGTAATATATATATATATATATATATATATATATATATATATATATATATATANATATATATATATATATATATATATATATATATATATATATATATATATAGTAATTTGTTTTTTTATTAACTTAATTACCATATTTAAAAACAACCTATTAAAGGGTGTGAAATAGTGTAATGATATTTTTTGTATAATCTGGATCATTATTTGATTAATTAAAATTAATTCCTTAATACCTTATTTCTTAATATTATTATAGTACAATCATTTCGAATATTAATATGTCAAATTTTTTATTTTGCGGACAACCTAATAAACGGTGAGAAAATTACTATTAATAATATATGTATAGTAATTTGTCAAATTATTAACTTAATTACCATATATAAAAACAACCTATCAATTACCATATGAATACTAATAATTTTATAGTAATATGAATAATTATTAGCATAGTTAGAATAATAATTATTAGTATACTAATCTGACCATTATTAGCTTTACTATAATTAATTTCTCAATTAGCAAAATAATAATTTCTTAATTTTACTAAAATTTATTCAACTAATTCTTTAATTTCATAAAATAGTAATAAATGTATAGTATTATGATTATTATTAGCTTAATTTGAATAATAATTGTTAATGTAATAATATGACCATTATTAGCTTTACTACAATTAATTCATTAATTTTGGCAAAATAATAATTCCTTAATTATACTAAAGTCTATTTAATTAATTATTTAATTTTGAAAAATAGAAATATCTGTATAGAATAATAATTATTAGTGTATTAATATGAAGTCTGGACAATTATTACAATTAGTTTCTTAATTCTTTAATTTTTAATTATAATAATAATTATAATTGTAAATAAAATTAATTAATTAATTGTATGTATCTTTTTATTTTTATAAATTTATTAATTAATTGTATGAATTTTTTTAATTTAATTTATTTTAAATTTATTTGCCAAACATGATTGTCGCAGAAAGAGTCTCTTCGGTGCTCACGGTTCATTAAGTCTTTATTTTCAATAAAACAGATGAATGTGATTAATCTTGAAATCTTAATAACTTGTTAGTTTAGCACAATTATTTAGAGTTGGGATAATGTTCAAATTGGCCACTGAACATAACTTGAAATTGTAATTAGGCCATTGAACACTCTTAATGTATGCAATTTCGCCTGATAGCAGGTTAACATCAGTTTCATCAGGTTACTTACTTACGTGGACGGTAAGTTGACATTTTAAAATAATTTTTAATAATAAATTATTTAAATAGAAAAATAAAAAAAAAACACACACACACCAGCGGCCACCCCTCCCCCCTTAATAATACCCATGTTACCTTGATAGGAAACTTGCGGATAAATCAAATTTAATTAATTAATTAATTAAATTATTTATTATTATTATTATTATTATTATTATTATTCTTATTCTTATTATTATTATTTACGGGAAGTCAACTTCTTTCACAAAACAATTGAAATCTTCATCCAAAATCATAAGCGAAAGTTGTTTTGTGAAAAAAGTTTTAAAATGCCAACTCACCGTCCACATTAGAAAGTAACCTGATGAAATGGATGGTAACCTGCTATCAAGTGAAATTGCACGCATTTGGAGTGTTTAGTGGCCTAATTGCATTTTTTTTGGTTTAATGGTCTAATTGCACTTTTCAGGTTACGTTCAGTGACCAATTTGAACCTTATTCCTTTAGAGTTTAATACACGGTAAAATCTTAAGTAATATCCAACTTGTCATTTTTGTTTCTAAGTGTGAAATGATGTAATGATATTTTTTGTAGTCTAGATCATTATTTTATTAATTAAAATTAATTCTTTAATTCCTTATTTCTTAATATTATTATAGTACAATCATTTTGAATATTAATANTTATTATAGTACAATCATTTTGAATATTAATATATCAAATTTTTATTTTACGGACAACCTAATAAAAGGTGAGAAAATGACTTAATTACTAATATATGCAAGGTTGCAAAAATCGCTAGCGCCTAGGCCACCTAGGTTTTTTTTTTTTATTTTATTTTTTTTTATTTTTTATTTTTTAAAAAAAATTAAAAAAAAAATATTTTAAGAGTTAATAATTGTAAAGTGTTTAATATTGTAAGCCTTTACACTTTAATAGTTAAATATTTAATACTTATTAAGTTATTACTTATTAGTTATTATTTATTAATTATTAGTTCATTACTTATTAGTTTATTTAATTATTACGTATTATTTTATTAAGTTATTACTTATTAGTTATTACTTATTATTAGACAATTAGAGTATTAGTTAATACATTATAACATTAATAGTTTAAATGTTTCATATTTATAATTTTTTTAATTTAAACAAAAAAAAAAAAACAGCCGGCCGCCCTAGGCGGCCCAAGCGCCCGGCCAGGCGGCCTAGGCGGCCTAGGTGCCACCTAGTCGGCCGGCTAGGCGCCCGGCCGCGGAGGAGGCCGATTTCGGCCTTCCTCGACGCGGCCGCGCGCCGCCTAGCGCCTAGGCGCGATTTTTGCAACACTGAATATATGTATAGTAATTTGTCTAATTATTAACTTATTTATCATATATAAAAACAATCTATTAATTACCATATGAATACTAATAATTGTATAGTAATATGAATAATTATTAGCGTAATTAAAATAATAATTATTAGTATACTAATCTGACCATTATTGGCTTTACTATAATTAATTTCTCAATTAGCAAAATAATAATTTCTTAATTTTACTAAAATTTATTCAACTAATTCTTTAATTTCATAAAATAGTAATAATTGTATAGTATTTTGAATAATAATTGTTAGTGTACTAATATGACCATTATTAGCTTTACTACAATTAATTCATTAATTTTAGTGAAATAATAATTCCTTAATTATATTAAAGTCTATTTAATTAATTACATAATTTTGAAAATAGAAATATCTGTATAGAATAATAATTATTAGTGTATTAATATGAAGTCTGTACAATTATTACAATTAATTTCTTAATTCTTTAATTATTTAATTATAATAATTATAATTTTAATAAAATTAATTAATTAATTGTATGTATCTTTTTATTTTTAAATAAAATTAATTAATTAATTGTATGTATCTTTTTATTTTTATAAATGTAATAATTAATTGTTGTATGTATCTTTTTATTTTTATAAATGTAATAATTAATTGTATGAATTTTTTAATTTAATTTATTTTAAATTTATTTGCCAAACATGATTGTCGCAAAAGGAGTCTCTCCGATGCTTACGGTTCATTAAGTCTTTATTTTTAAATTGTTTTGTGTATGCACGGTTCATTAAGTCTTTATTTTTAAATTGTTTTGTGTATGCAAGGTTCATTAAGTCTTTATTTTTAAATTGTTTTGTGTATGCAAAGTTCATTAAGTCTTTATTTTTAAATTGTTTTGTGTATGCAAAGTTACATTTTTTATTTTTTACTTCAGCATGTGACACACTGACACATGATTGTCCCGAGTGATAAATAAACTTTCAAAGATTTTAAAAAATAAAAAAGGATTTAGATTTTAAAAGTTAATTTTTCAATAAAACACGTGAATGTAATTAATCTTGAAATCTTAACTTATTAGTTTAGCACAATTATTTAGAGTTTAATACATGGTAAAATCTTAAGTAATATCCAACTTGTCATTTTTGTTTCTAAAGTTAAATTCCTTTTCAATTAAAATATGTAAGTATGTGAGTATGTATATATATATCGTTCTAGAATGAGGTAAACAATAAATAGTAAGTTTCGTGAGTTTAGTATATAACTATATATGAGTCTGGATCATTATTTAATTAATTAGTAATATATGTATTGTAATTTATCTCATTATTGACTTAATTACCATATTTAAAAACAACCTATTAAAAAGTGTGAAATGGTGTAATGATATTTTTTGTAGTCTGGATCATTATTTGATTAATTAAAATTAATTCTTTAATACCTTATTTCTTAATATTATTATAGTACAATCATTTCGAATATTAATATGTCAAATTTTTATTTTACGGAAAACCTAATAAAAGGTGAGAAATGAAATTTTTATTTTACGGAAAACCTAATAAAAGGTGAGAAATGACTTAATTGTTTTACGGAAAACCTAATAAAAGGTGAGAAATGACTTAATTGGTAATATATGTATAGTAATTTGTCTAATTATTAACTTATTTACCATATATAAAAAAAATCTATTAATTACCATATGAATACTAATAATTGTATAGTAAAATCTATTAATTACCATATGAATACTAATAATTGTATAGTAATATCTATTAATTACCATATGAATACTAATAATTGTATAGTAATATGAATAATTATTAGCGTGAATACTAATAATTGTATAGTAATATGAATAATTATTAGCGTAAATAGAATAATAATTATTAGTATACTAATCTGACCATTATTAGCTCTACTATAACTAATTTCTCAATTACCAAAATAATAATTTCTTAATTTTATTAAAATTTATTCAACTAATTCTTTAATTTCATAAAATAGTAATAATTGTATAGTATTATGAATAATTATTAGCTTAATTTGAATAATAATTGTTAGTGTAATAATATGACTATTATTAGTTTTACTACAATTAATTCATTAATTTTAGCAAAATAATAATTCCTTAATTATACTAAACTCTATTTAATTAATTACTTAATTTTGAAAAATAGAAATATCTGTATAGAATAATAATTATTAGTGTATATGAAGTATGGACAATTATTACAATTAGTTTCTTAATTCTTTAATTTTTAATTATAATAATAATTATAATTGTAAATAAAATTAATTAATTATTTGTATGTATCTTTTTATTTTTATAAATTTATTAATTAATTGTATGAATTTTTTAATTTAATTTATTCTAAATTCATTTGACAAACATGATTGTCGGAGAAGGAGTCTATGCGGTGTTCACGGTTCATTATTAAGTCTTTAATTTTAAAATGTTTTGTGTATGCAAAGTTACATTTTTTATTTTTTTTAATTCAACATGTGACACACTGACACGTGATTGTCCCGAATGATAAATAAATTTTTAAAGATTTTAAAAAATAAAAAAGGATTTAGATTTTGAAAGTTAATTTTTCAATATATAAAACACATGAATGTAATTAATCTTGAAATCTTAACTTGTTGATGAGCGAAAAATAATCTGTATGACTAAATTCGTAAAAAAGAAAAAAAAAAAAGAAGAAGAAATGTATGTATGTGGATTTGGTGGAGAGGATGCTTGGTTGGAGAAGAAATGTATGCAACAAAACATACTTCTCAAGAACGGCGATCGAGCTTTCTTCTTCTTCTTTGATGTAATGGCAACCGTGTAGCGGTGAGATCGTATCTGGAACGACGGCGTGAGAGCAAATCTGGTTTCTTCTTCTTCTTCGATGGTGGAACGATTGCGCCTCCGGGCTTTCTTCTTCATTGTGTTTTTATGTGGTGAGATCAGATCTGGAAGGTGAGAGATAGAGGAGAGAAACGAAAGATAGGGAGACTGAGATGTGTTTTAAGTTTGTTTTAGTTGCTTATTAGAATATAATATTTGTGAGACAAGAAAGGGAGAGTATGGTGATATATATAGCACAAATGGTAAAGCAAAAGGTTATAAAAGGAAAGTATAATTAATTTTAATTTTAAATGATTTTTTATCCAAATATTTGATATTACAAAAATGCCCCTAAGAGTTTGGGAGGGAAAAATGTTCCAGGCACTTCTTATATATATATATATATATATATATATATATATATAGATTAAATCAATAAATCAATTTACCATTTTTCACCGATTAAGAATTATTGCCTTTTTTATAATGTATGTTAGTATGCAATTTCTCTTTTTTTTTTTTTTTTTTTTTTTTTTTTTTTTTTTTTTNTTTTTTTTTTTTTTTTTTTTTTTTTTTTTGTATGCAATTTGCCTTTATTAAATCATTGCAATTGGCATCACTTTCCTTTCATTGCAATTTGCCTTTATTAAATCATTACAATTTGCCTTTATTAATAATAATCACTCCTGTTATTATTTTAAATCAATTTACCGTTTTTCACCGATTAAGAATTATTGTATTTTTTATAATGTACGTTAGCATGCAAATTCTATTTTATTGTATGCAATTTGCCTTTATTAAATCATTGCAATTTGCCTTTATTAATAATAATTACTCCTGTTATTATCCGATTAAGAATTAAGAATTTCTAATTTGTCTTTATTAATAATAATCAATCATGTTATTATTTTAAATCAATTTACCGATTTTCTAGTTTATATACAAATGAAAGTGATGAAAAAGGAAGATAATGCTTTTTGATTAATCAAATTAACGAATATATATGTTCAAAATATATTAAGATTGCATAAGTTTGGCGTGATGAAAAAGGAAGATAATGCTTTTTGAATCAAATTAACGAAGATAATGCTTTTTGAATCAAACTAATGAATATATGTTCAAAATATATTAATATTGCAATAGTTTATATAGAAATTAAGGAAGAGAGAGATAGAGGTGAGAGGTGAAAAATGTAAGAAATTAAGAGGGGTGGAGATATATTAATTAATTATATTATTAACAAAATAAGAATTTTTTTAATTTAATTATATTAATTATGTTGTTACTAAAATGCCCTTCAGTTTTGGGGGGAAAACTCTTGCTAGGCACTTCTGTTATTATAGATATAGATATAGATATAGATATAGATAGATTATTGTAGTGCATTAATTTATATAGTGTTTTATTTGATCCGAATCTTATATATATACCTCTATAATGTATTATTTTCAATTATAAAATTAGTTGACAATTAATATTTAAAAATTAAAACTATACTCTTATATTTTATAATTTTAATATTTACATGTTTTTCGATGTCTTTGTCCAACTATTATTTTTGTATTTCGTTTCTTAATTGTTTCCTAGCCCTTTTATTAACGCTAAAAGAGTGTGTAGAAGTATGTACCTGAATAGAACACATTCTAACAATAACGAAGTCTTTTGGCAAAAAAAAAAAAAAAAAAAAAAAAAAAAAAAAAAAAAACAATAACGAAGTCTTCTTTACAAGTCAATAAACTGTGAATGATTCAACTTCTATAACACGGTTTTGTGGAAGTCCTAAAGAATTGCTCGTTTAATTTCGGCTTCGTGGAAAGACTAAGATTGGTAAATAATTAACTTATTAGTCAATTTTGGTCTATTTGACCATTATTAATTGTTGGATTTGTGTAAAAATCAATATAAGTGTTTGGTTAATAAGCCTTTTGTAATTTTAAAATATTAAATTTCAAAAGGCTACTCAAAGTAACTTTTTCAATTAGCTTTTTCAGAAAAAAAATTATACCAAACAGCTATCAGTTAACAACTAATTTACCAAACACTTTTCTACAATCAACAAATATTATCAATTAATTATACCTTCTAACCTAATCAGCTAACAGCTATTTACCAAACATGGCCTAAAACACTTGCGCTGTCACTTATTGATTGCTTGTCCATCGAATCCCTCACTCTCATGGGAGATGTTACACGAGAGTGCGAGACTTACTTTTTTTTTTTTTTTTTGAGTACTACTGACTTTGTTATAATGTAGTATCTGTTCATAGCTATTTACTCTTTAATCTACTAAATGTCTAGAAAGTAATATTATTTAATTTTAGGAATAAGTGTCAAATATGTGATTAAGTTTACATCCAATAATTTTTGTACAATTAGGTCATTGAGTTTAAAATGTGTGTAATCAAACTATCAAACAAACAAAATATGTGCAATTGAGACATTTTTATGCATTCTTTTAATGCAATTTAAGTTGAAAGCATTTCAGTCTTTCATTGTAACTAATACAACAAAGGAAATAATGATTATTATTACATACCATGTAAGTAATATAATTAGATTTTACTTGGAAAATTGAAAAAGTGTCTCAATCACACATATTTTACTTGTTTAATGATTTAATTGCATACTTTTTAAGTTCAGTGATTCAATCGCACATAAGCAACAAATTTAGTGACATATTTGACAGTTTTTCCTCAATTTTATTGTTTATAAAATTTAGAGTCACGACCCATCCTACTGGCCTAGGTGAGACAATGCATACCCATGGACAAACGTGCTTGATATTTTTACTTCATTTCCATTTCGTAATATTTATGATGTTGTTGATTGATATTGATTTTAGGATAATTTATTTATTTTTTGTTCTTTTTCTTTTGGACTTTTATTTTGCGACAAGGGAGATCTTATACGATGAATTCGATCAAAAAAGTATTAACAAGGATTATACTCGCGACATTTAAATATGAGAATCATGTTTCATCATCACTCATCATTTTTGGCACTTCCCTCTTTTGGACATTTTAACCAATCTTAATTAGAGGTATAAATACTAGGACTCTATGTATTTGAGTCAAATTATGATGACTTATGTTAGTCTCCCTATAATAGTCTTCCTATGATTGTCCTTGTATATATATCCATATGCCTGTAGTCTTGTCATTAAGTTCTGTTAATACAATTTATAGTTCTCATCTAGTATCAGTTAGCCATGGTTTTCTCTCATTTTTTTTTGTTCCCTTTGTCCCTTTGGCCGATGGATCTATTAACTCCTCCTTTGAACGAAGCATCTAAGATGCGGCTGTTACATCCTCTGTTTCTATGGATGTCAATTCTCTTTCTACTGCTCACCACTTTATCAGTATTAAGCTGACTCACAAAAATTGTTTGTTTTGGAGGACACAAGTGGTGTCTTTCCTCTAGGGAAATGGGTTAATGGGGTTTATTGATGGTAGTCACCCATGTCCGGATGCTTTCCTCCCAACCACTGACATTAATGCAATTCCACAAGACAATCTGACTCGTGCAGTTTGGTTTCCTCATGACCAAGCTTTGATGTCTATGTTAATTTCCTCTCTTTTAGAAGAGGTTATGCACATTGCAGTTGGTCACAGGACATCACAACAAATTTGGGAGTCGATAGAACAATCTCTAGCATCCTCATCTCGTGCCAGGTCGCTTCATCTTCTTGGGCAACTTCAATCCCTCCAACAATGTAATTCCTTTGTGGCCGATTATATTGGTCGCACACGTGTAGTAATGGAAGACCTTGCTCTGGCTAGTCGACTAGCCAGTTTAGACAAGATAAATTTATATGTTTTTCGCGGCTTACGACCGAAGTATTGCAACTTAACATAATCCATTGCGATTCGCGGACAACCCGTGATTGTCACAAAACTAGGCAATTTTCTTGGTGCCCACAACTTTATTCACGGCGATGGTGGCATGGGCCGGCGTGGGCTGCATACGCTGCCTAACGTGGAGGGCAGCAGCCTCGCTGTGGCGGCTGGCGCAACAATTGTCGTGCTCGGCCGAATCGAGGCAGCGGTGGTAGAATCGCCCACCGAGGTGGCGGTCGACATGGTGGAGGCCGCAGCAGCAATCGTAGTAGGGGCAATTAGACTCAATGTCAACTTTGTAATCGTTTTGGTCACACAACCAGCACATGTTACGATTACTTTGGTCCACCTCCCTAGGCAAATTTTGGCATATCAAGGTAATGATAATAGTTCTCAGGTATGAGTCTGTGACACTAGGGCTACCAATCGTGTGACTCTAGATATTGGTGCCCTATCTATTTCAGAGGAGTACACTGGTAATGACATGCTTCGTGTTGGTGATGGTAAGAGTTTACCTATTAGTCATGTTGGTCATGCTTCCATTACTACCCCATCTAGGTTGTTTAAGTTGTCTAAAATTCTTCATGTTCCTAAGATGTCTACTTCTTTATTATTTGTTATGCAATTTGCCTTAGATAATAAAGTATTCTTTTGAGTTTCACTACTTTTTTTTTGTTTTTTTTGTGAAGGACATCAATTCCAAGGAAATTCTTCTACGGGGAAGTAGCTCTGGGGGTTTATGTGGCATGATTGTTCTATCACATGTGTCTCCACCTGCATTCTTGTTTGCTTGTACGTCTGCATCTAGTGGCATGATTGTTTAGGTCATCCACATAATCATGTCTTACATCGTATTCTTCAGTCTTGTTCGGTTAGTAGGTTTAGTAGTTCAAGTCGTTGTAATTCTAGTTTATGTAATGCGTGTCAATTAGGAAAATCTGCAAGATTCCCTTTGCCACGTGTTGACTCGTCTAGTTCAGACATTCTTGATTTAATATACACAGATATTTGGAGTCCAGCTCCTTTGTTGTCCACTGATGGCTATCGTTTCTTTGTTATTTTCGTATATGATCACTCTCGTTATGCCTAGTATTTTCATGTGAAATTAAAATCTAATCTGTATGTCATCTTTGATAAGTTTCGCAATTTGGTTAAACGTTCCTTCAATAGAAAAATCAAAGCTATCCAATTTGATTTAGGAGCTGAGTACAAAATGTTACATTCCACCTTTGTTCAGTTAGGAATTTTCCATAGACAATCCGGTGCCTATACTCATGAGCAAAATTGTTGCGTTAAAAGAAAACATATACACATTGTTGAAACAGGGTTGTCTTTGCTCATGCGTCTGTTCCTCATAAATTCTGGGATTTTGCCTTTGAAATTGCTGTTTATTTAATCAATAGGATGCCATCTACTGTGCTAAATAACTCCAGTTCTCATCAACTGCTACATAAATTCCCTCCTTCTTATTCGTTTCTTCGTGTCTTTGGTTGTATATGTTATCCTTATCTTAGGCCATACAATCGTCATAAAATGTCTTTTAGGTCTCCTTCCTATGTTTTTCTAAGCTATCCTGAATATTTTCGGGAGTATGGGTGCATGGACTTATAGACTAATAAGGTTTACATATGCAGATATATACCGCTTGATGAGAGTATTTTTCCCTTTGGTACCAAAGAAAAACTATAGGCACCAACTTCTTTGCAAAATGGACCATGGGTAGAATTAGTTTGGCACCTTGTTGATGCCGTAACAAGCACGCCGCAACAGTCACACACCGTCGAGTCGGGACCATCCGCCGCCACTGCCACAGTAGCGTGCCAGCCCGTGGACTAGCATTGTGCAGCTTCTATGCAAGCTGCTAATCACGACATGCAGCTGACTGTTGCTGTCGACTACGACGTTCAGCCAACGCAGCAATCCCGCAAGGAACTTCGGTCAAGCCCGCCTCTCATTTTCATGCGGTGCAGACTCGGAGTCAGTCTCAAACTCCCCCTTCCTCAACATTAATAGTTTAGGTTTGCCCTACAGATCCCACTTGTTACACTCAAGCAGTTAAATATCCAGAATGGCGTGAGGCCATGGATTAGGAATTTAATGCTCTTCTATAGAATTAGACATGGTCTCTTGTACTTCCAAGAAAAATATGAATATCATTTGGTGTAAGTGGGTCTTTCGTACCAAACGAAAAGCAGATGGCTCCATTGAAAGACACAAAGCAAGGTTAGTAGCAAAATGTTTTAATTAGGTGTCTGATCAGGATTTCATTGATACTTTTTGTCCTGTGGTAAAACCTACTATTGTCATATTACTTTTCTCCTTAGCTATATCCTCTAGTTGGGTCATTAGACAGCTTGATGTTCATAATTCTTTTCTAAATGGTAATCTTTCTGAAAATGTCTATATGAAGCAACCTCCAGGTTATATTGATGCTCAATATCAAAATCATGTTTGCTTGCTTAAACGATCTTTATATGGTTTAAAGCAGGCTCCTAGAGCAAGGTTTAATAGTTTGCATTCCGTTTTGCTTTCTATTGGTTTTCAAGCATAAAAAACGGATGTGTCTCTTTTTTATTTCTCTCAAGATTCTGCGTATGTGTACCTTTGGGTGTATGTGGATGATATACTTGTCATGGGGAGTGATCCTGATCTTATAACTCATTTGTTATCCAAATTATCTGCTGCCCTTAAGATTAGGGATCTCGGTGAACTTTGTTTCTTTCTTGGTATTGAGACAATTAAATATGATGATGGTATATTGTTATCACAACAAAGATACATAACTGATATTCTGAAAAGAGCTGGCATGACAGAATGTAAAGCTTTATCTACTACTATTTTTGTTTCGAACTCTATTCGACTTAGTACATATCTATATGAGGATCCTACTCAATATAGAAGTCTGGCAGGAGCACTACAGTATGTGACTATCACGCGTCCAGATTTATCTTTTGTAGTAAATCAGTTATGTCAACACATGCATGCTCCTACAACCTTAGATTGGGAGCAACTAAAATGAGTCTTTGATGTATGTTAAAGGAACAATTAATTTTGGTTTACATATAAGAAAGTCATCATCAAGAGAGATTCATGCTTTCTCTGATTTTGACTGGTCTGGCTGTCCCCAAGATCGTAAATCTACTAGTGGCTATGCAGTGTACCTTGGGTCAAATCTTGTGTCTTAGGTCTGCAAAAAACAAAGAACTGTTGTCAGGTCCTCCATTGGAGCTTAATATAATGCTCTAGCAGATATCTGTGCTGAGGTAATTTGGGTTCTATCTTTACTCAAAGAGATTAATATAATGTGCCTGGTATATCTCAGTTTCCAAAGTTTGGTGTGATCATCTTGGTGCTACATACATGTGTGCAAATTTCATCTTTCGTGCAAGAACCAAGCACGTGGAAATTGACTATCATTTTGTTAGAGATAGAGTTGCCAACGGGGAAATTCAAGTAAACTTTATTTCAACAAAGGATCAATTTGCTGACATATTTACAAAAGTTTTACCTAGTCCTTTATTTTCTTTTCTCAGAGACAAGCTACAGGTTACTAGTATACATACCCTATGTGTTTGAGTTAGATTATGATGATTACTTATGATTACTTATTCTAGTTTCCTTAGCATAACCTTCTTATGATTCTCCTTGTATATATATCACTATGTCTGTACTCTTGTCATGAAGTCATATTAATACAATTTACAGTTCTCATCATAATGGTGTAAAGTTTATTGGGATGTGAAGTATTTTTTAATTCAATGCATAAACTCTAAAATCTAAATACATACTACTAAAAAACATTTACTATCGACATGTCCTTTTTTGATATACTATAATCTATAAGAGTAATAAATAAATAAATAAATAAATAAATAAATAAGTAAATAAATAAATATATATATATATATAGTGGGAAGGCTCAAATCATTGTGCCTTTTTCAAATTAGATTAGAACTTTTAAATTTTAACGACTTAATACTAAATATTTGTGTTATGTGACAATTATATAATTTTAACATAAAAGTACTTTTATGTTAAAATTATATAATTCACCAACTCTCATTAATATCCCACATGCTTAGTATATGCTAATTTTTAGGTGTCATTTTGTTAGAAAAATGGTTAGAATTGAAGGACCAAACATGAAAAGAAAAAAGTTTCATAGCTGTATATGAAAATTTTTAAAAAATGATAATAGATTTTGAAAATGTCATCAAAATTGATAGACAAAAAATGTAAAAAAAAATTAATAATAAATTGCAAAATTTTAAAAATTTGAGTATAATTGTGACAATACATCAATATTTGAATTCTTTTCACAAATAAACCTTTAATTACACATTCACAAACTAAGTCAATATTGCTTGTTAGAAATTTGTGTACCCAAATTTAGAAATTAGACCTAAATTCACCCTTTTAAGTTTAAAAAATGCTAATTATCAATGGAAATTCTTTGCTGGGGCATATCTCCATTGAATTGGGTGAAAGACTGACCACTCACCATTGGCTTCAATATTTGAATATTGACTAACAGATGTCTGAGTACTGGGGTACAGCTGGAAGACTTGCTTCTTCTGGAAAATTATAGACAAGTACAGGGTCAAGAAGAAGAAGAAGAATATTTTAAGTCTGAATGTCTGATCAACAATTTTGATTTTATTTTTCTAATATATTATTTTAATCATATTTATTTCAAAATAAAAATAAAAAACTTACGATACTGAAAAGACACTGTGACTAAATAAAACAACGAATTATTAACAAAAAAACATTACAATCTATTTTTATTTATTTACTAGTTATCACACGCGCGTTGCGCGATTAAACAAATGGCCAATGCTTTTTTTTTTAAAAAATTAGTGTTCTTTAGTTGGTTAAAGTAGTCATATAATAATGAGAGAGAAATAAATTTGAAATTAATAAAAATCAAAGAAATAGTCTCGATGCTTATATATTTTAATAAAACATAACGAAATTGTAAATAGCTAATTTGCAACTAAAGTAAGTAGAAACAAATAAACCACTTACATGGGAGGAAATGACGTGTCATCATTGTCACTTGTTTGGACACCGGTCCGACCATTTAAAATCCATGTGTAATTGTATTTGTGATTGATAAGTGCCAAAAGTAGCCGTGTTTGAGGGGTAATTTAGGTGTGAAATATGCTATATTAGATGTCTATTAGGCCTAAAAACTTGTTAGATTAGGAAAATTTCATTGCATATAGGTCTAGGGACTAATTGTATGTGTTTCTATATAATTTGCACGAAGCTAAACTTTCGAAGGGCATTCCGGTGACTCCTCAGTAAAACAGGCGTAACCAGAGCTATGAATGTCCGAATGAGGCGAGGCAAGTTGCTATGGAACCGCATCGTCGAGGACTAAAACTTAGAAGAAGACAACATAAGCAAATTTTGGGTTCACGTAGCCCACACGCGTGGTTGCATGCGTGGATGAAATCCAGTAAGCGTCCACGCCCACAACCACGCGTGGTGGCCGCGTGGACGAGACACAGCGCGAAAATTTTTAGGGCGAAATTTCGGAGGCTATTTAAAGAGGCTTGATAGGATTTTTCAAAACAACTCCTATTCTTTAGCCTCTTCCCCTTTTGTAACACCTCGCTTTTTCCACTACTGAAAATACGGTATTTTTTTTTACAACAGCGGAAGCTTAAACAACACTAACAATAAAAAGGAAAAAGGGGTGTTATGCCACGTTCGAGTATATCTCTTATACTCAAACGCACAGGCTAAAACCAACTACCAAAATTCTTACTAATACAATGTTTTCTAATTTATTTAATTACAACATTTACAAAACTCAAAGCGATTTACTCTCATGCCAATGCCATGTCATCAATTCCTGCAAAATAACTAAAGAGTGGAAACAAAGTCAGCGCGACAGCTGGTAAGACTTATTCCACCCCGTAAAATATTTTACACAGACCACATAGCATATTGGGGCACATAAATTCCACATAATAATTTAACCCCTTAACATGCCATTAGTTATCACATTCCTTCATATAAAAATAATCATATAATCATTTTAATTCCACATAAAATCCTATAACTTCCACATTTTACCACTTTCATCAAATATATATGATTCTATCCTTTATTTTCCACTAATTTTCATAAATCATAAATAGATTATGATACTTCTATATTTATCCACCAATTACCAGGAATTCATTATATTGAGGTATAAATATAAATGCATTACTTATCTAATTCAAAGTCATTTAGTCATGCATCCATCAAACTTCTTCATATAATAACCTTTACTTACAAATTCCTTATAATCATTTCTCAACCAATTCAATCACATAATTAATCATTTAATCTTTCTTTCATAAAAAATCTTTATAAAATATTTGCTCAAGATTTCTTATAACATTTTCTCAAAAATCTTCATGATATCATAATTTCTCAAATTTCTTTAAAACTTTATTTTGTGCCGTACTTGCACCCATAAAAATATAATTTCTAAATCACAAATTCATATGGAAGAACACAATTATCACGCAAATGAGACAGGATCATTTATTCATAGACCCTAGTGAATAGTAACCACAACTAAACACTACACAAATTTTCTCATTTAAATGGGACAGGGTCCTGCATAATTAGGCCCTTAGTGAACGGTGCTTTCCACACATCCGAACACTCCACAATTTCTCATTTTCATGGAAACTGGACTCTAACCTTAAGTGTGCACACCCCCAAATTGAGGATTCCAAGCCTCCCTGGGTAGTTACCCTGATATTTTTCTACTGACTACCCTGTTCATTCTAACCAACAAGACAACCATATGTTGACCTAAGTACTCGTGGATTGTTCCTACCGAGTACTCCTAACATTTATCATGCAACATAAATCATATCTTCCATAAATTTTGAAAATCATTCTTATCAAAATATAGTACTTAGGCTTTCATATTCATTTGTCCAAAATTTATTTATCAAGCATCCCAAACTTGGGTTCAAATATTGAGTGTACCTCAAAAACATTTTCATAAGATTTTCAAAATTTGTGGTCCAGTGGCATCAAACCCTTCCCTTTATACGAGAGGTGGTGGGTTCGAGCCTCAGTGGAGGCAATACTGACTCTTGTGTTTCAATAGATTGAGAAAGTAGTTATGAACAGATACTGCATTGTAATAGAGTTAGTAGTATTCAAAAAAAAAAAAAGATTTTCAAAACTTTATCAGTATGTTTGGTTCACAGAATGAATTTTAAGGGAATAGGAATAGTATTCCATAGGGAATGGAATAGGCTAGGAATAGAATATAAATTGTATTATATTGTTTGGTTCGCGGAAGGAATAAACTTTAGGAATGTAATTTCAGTGTTTGGTTGGTTAAAAGAATAGAATTGGAATGTGTTTAAAAGACACAAATGCCCCTATACAAAAAAATGTATTATTATTATTATTATTATTATTATATATTAAAAAAATATAAATTATATGCCATAAAATATAGCCTTTAGGCTCCAAAAATCACTTCTTTTATTAATTCACCATGATTTCAAAATGTCACAAAGTTTACAACTTCTTCAAAAATCATAAATTTACTATATATTCATAATTTCTTCATAATCCATAATTTCACCAATAATTACTAGTTTCACCAAAATTTCTAATTTCACAATAAATCATAATTTCATCAAAATTCATACTTTCATTATAATCCATACTTTTCACAATAATTAATATTTTCACAATAATTTATACTTCCACAATTATTTCTACTTTCACAATTTCACCATATATAATTTCAAAATTTATAACTTTCACAAAGTCCATAATATGCATATATCCAAATATTTCACAAATTTCATAATAATCCACATAACTCTAAAAATTATGTACATTTCATAGTGATCAATTTAAATATCATGGATCATTTAATAATAATAATAAATGTATTTTCAATAGATATGCACATGATACCATATAAGAACATATTGAATAATTTTATTATGGTCATAAATCTTACTACTTCATAATTCATATAAACACAATAATTATCTTAGGTCTTGTACTCATAATCTCTCAAAATCATTTAATCATAATATCACATAAACACATATTAAATGATTTGATTGGGGTAACTAAATTTTGAGTAGACATAAGTCTTACCATTAACCAAGTCTTCCACTTCTCTTGCTCAATTCTTCTCCCACATTTTTCTTATGTCTATCCTCACTTAGTCATTTCTCCTGATTTTTTTCTTCACCACTCAACCCCTCTATTTATAGGCAAAGAGAATGGAAGACCAAGTTTTGAATGGGAAGAAGAAGACAAAGTTTATTCACATGCAAGACTTAGAGTGGCTGAATAGGGTGGCTCCTTGCCCTCTAATCAGGCCAAAGATGTTCTAAACAATGATATTTAGGGTGGCCAATGTTGGTCCCAAGTGTTGGTCCCAAGGGGATGGGGTACAAGTCTAGAGGGGGGGGGGGGGGGAATAGACTTGTATCAGATTTTGCAAATCTTTTCAACCTCTCGTGTGTATTGAACTTAGGATGTTTAGGTTCGATACCTCACGAGGTGAAGACAAAGGTTTATGCGCAGCGGAAATGTTATCCCCTTTTAGTTAGCACGAGTTTGAGTTAGTTCGAGAAGTGCGTTTATATGCAGTGCAATCGAGAGGTTAGCGAGAGATAAAAACAGTAAGTAAATGCAAGAGAGATTTTTAAGTGGTTCGGCCAACCCGCCTACGTCCACTCTTCTTCCAGAAACTCCCTGGAAGGATTGCACTAAAAACTTCCCTTTTTAGTACAATATCGAGCGCTTGAGCTTTGATCACGAAGCCCGCCTCAAGCCTCAGGTTTTTCGCCCCGCTTCTTGTTACTCCACCTATCGAGCACTTGACCTTTGATCACCAAGCCCGCGTCAAGCCTCAGGATCTTCACAAGACAGCTCCCAGGTTACTCCGCCTCTCCAAGGTCTTTCTCCCCGCTTCCAGCTACTCCACCTCTCGAGCACTTGACCTTTGATCACTAAGCCCGCGTCAAGCCTCAGGTTTCTTTCACTCGGACAGCTGCCAGGTTACTCCACCTCTCTTGCTTAATCCAAAGCAAGGTGTTTTTGGTTGTCACAGTTGAATGTAACAGACTCCAATCTGACCACAAGCTATCGTTGAATCAACTTCGATGTAGAGCAGCTTCGGTCACCTTCTGGATGTATAACAGTTTAAGCTTTGTAACTCTCTTGAAACACTAAGATGTGTTTTCTCGCTGTTTTGAATATCAGGATGATATTCCAAGTTAAGCACTTGCACTTGAACGTTTTAGACGGACACTTCTTGAGAATTTCGAACCCTTACTTTTTGTGTGTCTTTACGTCCTTATATATGAGAGTAGAGGAATAATTCCGTTGGAGGGAAAATTATTCCGTTTGAAATTTGTCTCCCATGCTGATCATGGGTCTTGCGTATTTTCAGCATATTTCATGGAGTGGTGATCTTGTAACTTGAACCTCTTTGTCTTGTAGTGAATATTCCATAGTTCACTTTCTTGAGTCCATGCTCCACTTTCGTCTTTTGGTAAAAGTTACTCTTTTTATATTCCCATTATTCCTTGTTTGTAGGGAATCAGATCACTTCAGCATTGGTGCACCTTTTGACCGTTTGTGGTGGAAATCTGACGTGTCATCCATTTCCGCCCATTTTGAAATCTTTACGTTCGACACCTCTTCATTGTTCCATCTCCATGATATTCTTCTTCTCCATACTTTAAGTAAGGCCGTTATTCAGTTTTGTTGGAGAGTTGTTAGTGTATCGAGACCAAGGTTGATATCTTGATTGCTTGATGTCTCGAACTCAAATATCGAGAGGTCTATCTCTCGAACTCTGTTTATGTCTCGAACTGGATAACTGTATCGAGAGGTCCTACCTCTCGAACTCTGCTTATGTCTCGAGACTTAGTTGATGTCTCGCAGACCCTTATTCCTCCAGTGTTGTCCCATGCCTTCTTCTGATCTGTCTATATGATTACAACACACGAGACTTCTAAGATGTTCAAACAAATTTACCTCAAGCTTAAATATTTTCCGAGTTGAGCTCAAAGTTACTCGGTTGTATTTTCGCTCTTGGTTTACTTGTCGAACTTACAGCGTTTTGCCTATGCGTCGAGACTCGGGGATTTCTACTTAACAGTTGGTATCATCAAAACCTATTACATGATGTTCCTAACAATTTCCCCCTTTTTGATGATGCCAACACTTATACTTACTCTATATGGCTGATTTGATAGAAAGAATTAACAAGGATTTTAATTTTCAGCGCATATGATAAGTTTGACAAAATACTCTACTAAACCATGAATAATATAACTCACGCAACACCCCCAGCAAAAGATATATATGATTATAAAAAGGGAATGTTTACAAAGTAGAGTTTAGTAGACAAGATTGAAAGAAATAAGACCAAGAACAACATAGATAGCAATACATTGAAATGAGATGGAGTTTGGACCACGAGAGCTTACTTCTTGTTGGCTTTCCTTTTCTTGTTAATGGCTTCTCGTGTCTTGATGGGGTCTTTCGGATTTACCAGGCTTAAGTATTCATCTGTGACATCTAGATGCCTGTAGTTCCTGTAGGCTTCCCCCACGAACTCACCATCAATTACTCCATCTTTCCACCAGGCAATGCATTCTTCTGGAGACATATTGCTGTGTGTAGATATCCCAGTGGTTTTCAGCAGCTTGAATATCTCCAGGGTCAGAATTTGCTCAGTGTCTTCTCTGTTCCCAAACTTAAAGCTTGTCATGATATTATCTATCTTCCTTTCTTCTTCTGACTGTTGTTCTTGTCTTTTTCTTCTTCTTTCTCAGTCCTCTTCTCCCCTTCTTTCCATTTCCAGTGTGCGCTGGACCCTTAGGTTTTCTGCCTTTTTAGCATCCTCCATTGCTTTACTCATTATTCTTGGTATTTTTGGAGGTGGTCCAGCTGGTTCACTTGCTGCCCTTTTCTTGCCCGTTGTATCCATCTTCTTTTTCCCTTTATTTTCCCCCTTGTTGGCATCATCAGCACGAGAGAGGAGGATGGACATACCTTCGAAGATTGCTTGAAGTTGGGCAGGCACTTGGTTCGACAGGTCATCAAGTATGGCCTTCATCACATCCTGTCGAAGTTCACTGGAATATTGGAAGGCTCGAAGCTCTGCTCGCATCTCGGCTAATTCAACCCTCGCACTTGCAGCTTCTGCTCGAGCTACAGCGGCTTCATTAGTGGCTTTCCGTGCTGCATCCTCAGCCCATATTGCCTGTTCGAGAAGTTCAGCATGACGGCCTTGGGATTCACTTGTGCCAGCAGCAGGCATTGCAGCATTGCGGACCACAGCGAGTATTCTTTCGAGCTGAGCCATCTTCTTTTATCGGAGGGGACTTGGGTGCTTCCAGATTTCCACCCATGACTTGCAATCGTGATTCCACCTCTCGACTGACTTCCTGAGGGTCAGCAGGGACACTGGGATCAGAGCTCGAAGGTAGCTCCATATCAGGTGCTTCCCGGTTTCCACCTGAGGGATGGATCACTTCTTGCTCTTCACCTCTCGAACCTGGAGCCTCAGCTTCAGCTGCTGGTAAGGTAGGATTGGCCAAGGTGGGAGTCTCTGCATCAGATGCTTCCCGGTTTCCATCTGATTGAGGTTCCCCCTCAACACTACCTCTCGAACCAGTGCTGGGAACGTGATCATCTACTGGAGGAGTTGATTCATCGGCAGGTGCTTCCCGGTTTCCACCTTCTTGAACCTCAACTCTCGAACCAGCAGGGTTCTCCTCATTCTGCTCTTGTTGCTCACTTGTTTGCACTTCAGTATGCTCTGGTGAATCTGGAATATCTATTATCTCAGGAGCAACTGGTGCACTCCACCTTTCCCTATTAACCATATCGATGGGAAAGCCTGGGAGTTGGAGCAACAAAATTTCACCCTCTCGAACTGTCTGAGCTTCATCTGTTGCATTCGAGGGTGTGGACTCAGGTGGTGGCAGTAGTAAGACAGAGTTAGGTGCCACCTCATGTGCTTCAGAGGTCTCGGATTCACCTCTCGAAGCTACCTGGTCTTCTAGAGCAGATTCACTCACTTGGGACAAGGGGATTGCTGCAGTTGGAGTAGGAGTGTCAGCATCATCTCGAGCAACCCCAGAGGTCTCTCCTGGACCTCTCGTGTGTTCTACACTTTGTCCCAAGGATATTGCTGTGGCAAGCCTGATATCCTCTCGAAATTGAGCATCTAGTTCAGGATCTTCTTCAGGCTCGGCTTCATCTTCTTGTGCATCAACAGCTATGCCCTTTCCTTTGTCAGATCGACCAAGATTACTCCTGATTACTTGCATCTCATGGGCACGGTTTTGAAGCTCGTCGGCTGGGATTTCAGTGAGATCTAACCAGTTTAGTGCAAATCGTTCCTCAGCCTCCATCTCTGCTGCTCTTGAGATCAATTGATCAAAGGGACCTGTTCTCCAGTTGATCCAGCGAAGTACTCTGGAGAAGTCGTCCAAACTCGATACATTCTCAACACTTTGATTCAATCGAGATGTGATTTCAGCATTCAGCTCATCAGAGTCAGCAGGTAGGATTTCTGTTGCTGATGCACACTCCACAGCTTGTTCAGTTATCTCTCGAACAACCGAGAGATCATGTGTCAACCCATCATTCAGAAAAGCTTGCACTGGGTTCCTGACCACAGTGCCCTGACCATCAGCAGCCACCACACAGTCTAGATCTTCAGCTGCTGGAATATCTACCTCTCGAACCACCTGTCGTGGTTCCTCAACAATACCCTGTACTGGATCACTGATCCCAGTACCTTCAACTTCTCGAGCCTCCTCTTGAGGCAAACCAACAGATTCATCAACATCCTCAGCACCATCAACAGCAAGTATATCAACACTTAAAGTTCCTGACAGGGACTTGGTAGGGGGCACTCTCTCAACCTCAGTGGCCAGTGTAGCCTGAGGTTCCCCCTGGGCTTGTGCCCTGTCCTCAAATGGTACTTGTATAACGGACGGTGTCACCTCTCGAACCTGGGTGACAGCAGCAGTCTTGGTCCTCTTGGCCTTCCTTTTCAATTCAACCCTCTTGACTAGGGTGTCCAAAAGCTCGTCATCAGAGCGCTTCTCCTTAGCTGGGGCTTTCCTTTTGCCCCTTCCCTTAGGCTTTGAGGGTGAAGATGCATCCTTAGCACCTTTTGCCTTAGCTTGAGGTTTCGTTCTACCCATATAGGTATTCCGATGAACCTCTCGCCCTTCCCTCAGTTCGAAGCCCTTCAGTCTCAATAGAAATTGAACAACAAAGCCAAAACCAACCTTTTTGTAGATTGTCAGGTCGGAGTTGGAAACTGAGCTCTGCACTTGGTGTTTGAGGCAGTCGAAGATGATGTGAGCCCAGTCCAACTTGTTGTTGTTCCAGATGGCGTGGAGGATTTTCAGAGTGTCCAGATTGACTTCGTCTGTTCCGGACACCTTGCCGAGGATGAATTTTATGATGAGCTCGGCGGCTAGGGCAAACCTCTCCTTCAAATGAAATCTGCGGAGGGCAGAGGATGCTCTGGGTGGTGCAGTCTCCAATCGGATTTTGTCCCAAAACTCCTGCTTATCCATGTTGTAGTCCGATAGGTGCTTGACTGCCTCCTCCGACGTAGCAAAGTCGAATGCTGCTCGTAAATCACCCACAGAGATTGTTATGTCTATTTCGTTGAAGCGGCTTTCAATCTTGCCCTTCGTGACCTTGGCATGAGCGAACCATTCTGTGTAGTCGAGGTCATGAATGGTTCGGTAGTCATGCGTCATGTACCGCATTAGTCCTGCCTTCTCAAATTTCTTCAAGACTCTCTCCGCCATTGTTGGATTTGGCGAGTGGGTGATGAAGCCATCTTTGTCAAGGATGCTTCCCGCCTTGACTTGTTTAATCTGAGAGCGTATGTGGTCTAGCTCTCTCTGGTATGCACTGGAGGATGAAGATGAAGATGAAGAAGATGATGATTCAGACGCCATTGAAGAAAGTTTGTGTGTTTTGGAGGGAATGTGTACAGCGTCTAAGGATTTGGGGATTTTGGGTATATGGTTTTGAGTTTGAATCCGGGTAAAGAAGAAGGATTTTGCTTTTATATTAGGCGGATTCGGGTTGGATATATGGGTAGGGTTGAGAGTTTGACCCGTGGAAGGATCCCGGTTGATTTAAAAGATGTGAGAAGTCAGAAATACCCCTGATAACGGTCAGCTTATAAGGTATTTTGGTAAGGGTATTTCGGTAAAGTATAGAACGGTTTAAGCTTTGAGACAGTGGAGTATTGATATTTTAAAATAAGCATGCTCCCACTAATCAAGATAATGCCCTTAAGTGCGAAAAACCGTCAGTAACCGATGACCACGTGGCTAGCATTTATGTCCAAAGATAGCCGTTCCACCTCATATATCCGTTGAGCTTATCAAATTCACCTTTCGAAGGTGAATGATCTTCCTCATGAGTTTAAGGATCTTCCCCCTGAGTGATTGATCCCTAAACCTCCTTATTCTTCCGTCTTGATCTGGTTAAGGATCTTCCCCCTGAGTGATTGATCCCTAACCCTCCTTATTCCTCCATCTTGATCTGGTTAGGGATCTTCCCTTTGATCCCTAACCCTCCTTATTCCTCCTTTCAGAGATATCAGTTTGTTATCTTTCGAAGTGACCTCTCGAACTACCCTTCTTCGAGACATAATGTATGTAGACAAACTGATCGTGTGACCATTCAACCCAACTCTATCATTCCCAATTCTAACCTTAGTTGAGAGAATCTATTTTCACATAACGCTTTTGTGAAAATATCTGCTAGTTGCTCCTCCGTTGCAACATATTCCAAAGTGATGTCCTTTTTCTCAACGTGGTCTCGGATGAAGTGATACTTAATATCAATATGCTTTGTTCTGGAGTGTAACACTGGGTTGTGGGTGATGGCAATAGCACTTGTATTGTCACACATAATTTTAACCTCCTTACACTCAACACCATAATCCATTAGCTGTTGCTTCATCCATAAGATCTGAGCACAACAACTTCCAGCTGCTACATATTCTGCCTCAGCAGTGCTTGTAGCTATCGAATGTTGTTTCTTGCTAAACCATGAGACAAGTCTTCCACCTAGAAACTGACATGTCCCTGATGTGCTCTTTCGATCTATCTTACAACCGGCAAAGTCCGCATCTGAATAACCCATAAGTTCGAAAGATCCACCTTTCGAATACCAGAGCCCAACACTCTGCGTACCCTTTAGATATCTAAGAATCTTTTTGGATGCATTTAGGTGACTTTCCTTAGGACTTGCCTGAAATCTAGCACATACACCTACTGCAAAGGATATGTCTGGTCTACTTGCAGTTAAATAAAGAAGAGATCCGATGATACCTCGATAAGTGGTTTGATCGACCTCTCGACCTTCGCTGTCGACATCGATACGTAGAGAGGTTCCCATAGGTACTTTGACTGAGGATTTCCCTTCTATGTTGTATTTCCTGAGCAGATCCTTGGTGTATTTCTCCTGGTTGATGAAGATACCTTCCTTAAGCTGTCTCACTTGTAGTCCAAGGAAGTAGTTGAGCTCTCCCATCATGCTCATCTCGAACTTTCCTTTCATCAAACTGGAGAACTTCTCGCACAAGTCTGGATTGGTGCTACCAAAAATGATATCGTCCACATAGATTTGCACCAATAAGATGTGATCCCCATCCTTAATTCTAAACAATGTTTTGTCCACTAGGCCTTTGGTGAACCCACACTGAAGTAGAAAAGAGGATAAGGTATCATACCAAGCTCTCGGAGCTTGTTTTAAGCCGTAAAGTGCCTTCTTCAACTTGTATACTTTGTCAGCTCCCACGTCCTTCAAGAAACCCGGAGGTTGTTCAACGTACACCTCTTCTTCGAGAAGTCCGTTCAGAAAAGCGCTCTTGACATCCATTTGATATACCTTAAAGTCTTTGAAGGCGGCATATGCGAGAAAGATGCGTATGGCTTCGAGACGTGCCACTGGAGCGAAGGTTTCATCAAAATCTATTCCTTCCTCCTGACAGTAGCCTTTGGCAACAAGTCTGGCCTTGTTCCTAACAATAACTCCATCCTCATTCATCTTGTTTCTGAAAACCCACTTTGTACCAATGACATTCTGATGATGAGGTCTCGGAACTAGTTCCCAAACGTCGTTCCTCTCGAACTGATGAAGTTCCTCTTGCATTGCTTGCACCCAATCTGCGTCGCTTAGAGCCTCATCGATCACCTTAGGCTCTATTTGAGATAGAAAGCAAGCAAACATGCTTTCTCTGTAAGCTGATCTGGTTCGAACTCTGTCACGTACATCTCCGATCACTTGATCAGCAGGGTGACTTCTCAGCCATCTTAGGTCGGGTTGCGGCTCCTCAGTTGATACTTCCATTGAAGGTTGAGATATGGGTTGAACATCTATGATCTGGTTTTGATCAACTGAGTCAGGCGCTTTCTTCTTGGTAGACTCTTCATCATCTGATTCTGACTGGAGTTCTGCTACGTCTCGAACTATCGACTGCTTGTCTTCGAGAGGTAAGTTTGATCTCTCGATAGACTCTGGCTGATCTTCCTCAGCAGCTTCCGTTGTCTTTGATGGTTGATCTGTTGATGCCCTTTCATCAAAGGTAACATGTATGGACTCTTCAACCACCAAACTCCGCTTGTTGAAGACTCTGAGTGCTTTGCTTGTCGATGAGTATCCCAGAAATACTCCATCATCTGCCTTTTCTTCAAAAGTTCTTCGTTGAGTCTTCCCATTGTTGTGAATATAGCATTTGCACCCGAATGAGTGGAAGTGGCTTACATTCGGTTTTCTTCCATTCCACAACTCATATGGAGTCTTTCCAACTCCTTTTACTATCAAGGACCGATTTTGGGTGTAGCACGCTGTGTTGATTGCTTCTGCCCAAAATCCTTGTGATATGTTGGCTTGCGAGAGCATGGTCCTTGCGGCTTCTTTGAGAGTTCTGTTCCTTCTTTCAGCAACCCCGTTTTGTTGAGGTGTTCGAGCAGCTGATAGTTGATGATGAATTCCGTTCTCGTTGCAGTAGCTCTCGATTACTTGATTAACGAACTCTCCACCTTGATCTGACCGGATCTTTAGTATCGAGACTTCCTTTTCAACTTGAACTTGTTTCAAGAGATTTGGTAGGGCAATTTTTGTCTCGCTTTTCTTGGTTAAGAACACGGTCCAAGTGAATCTTGTGTAGTCATCCACTACCACAAGAGTGTACTTCTTTCCCTTTATGCTGGGTGGATCCACTGGGCCAAATAAGTCCATGTGAAGAAGACTTAATGGTCTAGTGGATGATGTATCGGCTTTGCTCTTGAAAGAGGATTTGATCTGTTTGCAACGTTGACATGCCTCACAGATTTTATCCTTTCGAAACGTCACTTTGGGCAGTCCTTCCACTAAGTTCCTCTTAGTAAGCTTGTTGATAGTCTTGAAGTTCAGATGACTAAGCTTACTATGCCAATCCCAGCATAAGTCTTCCTTGCTCCTTGCTAGCATACATAGGGATGGTTTTGCAGACCTCCAATCCACTATGTACATGTTTCCTTTCCTTGCTGCTTCCAAGACGACTTCGAGAGATTCCTCGTTCATAATCTGACATTTGCTTTTGGTGAAGACAACTTTGTGGCCCTTGTCACAGAACTGGCTTGTACTAAGGAGATTGAACTTGAGCCCCTCAACGTAGGACACTCCTTTAATAACCAGCTCATTCTTTTGGATTTCACCAACAGCTCTTGTGCGCCCCTTCTTCTCGTTGTCGCCAAATGTCACCAAGGGACCTTCGATAGGTTGGATGTTCTCAAGCAGTGTTAGATTTCCAGTCATATGTCTCGAACATCCACTGTCAATGAACCACACGTCCCTGGTGTCCTGCAAGGAAATCAAGCAAGTTTAGGTACCCAAACTTTGGGTCCTGGTGGGTTAGTGAGTTTAGGCATCCATTTATACCTTGTGCCCATTATTCCAGGCCTAGGCGCAATGTAGCCATTGTACGTTTGATAATTATAAGGAATGCTAGCAAAGGTTTTAGGCCTCTTTGGTGCATAAATCAACTTAGGTAGAGACTTTTCGACCGGCTTATGCACCATGCCTTTCATACGCTGTTTGGTCATGTGAAATTGCTGAAAGTGAGGTTTCTTCCAGAACTTGTGATTTGATGACCAATTCTCACTAGATGGATAGAGTCTTCCTTTCTCCATCCGTGAGTTCCTAACTATGTGGATCTCAGACCTTCCATATTTGCCTTGAGGTGCATTATATGGAGTGTAGCTCTTTTTGTACTTGGAATGGCCTTGCGAGAGATAGCAAGGTGATCTCTCGATATTGTTTACCCGGCCATTCTTCGTAGCTTTCCTATACTTTCCATTGCTGGTGTATAGGGACGGTTTATGAATAGCTACTCTGGTCTTTTCTGTTGGTCCTTTATGACCTTTATTTGGTTTGGGTTGAGATCCTCCATTTCTTGAAGTTCCCAAACCATTGGTCTGTTTATCTCTCGAGAGATGGTCTTGATGGAACCCTAGACCGGTTCTATCACTTGTAGGTCTGTGATCAACCACCATTTTCTCCATAGCTTTGGAGGAATTAGTGTATGATGCTATGACCTTTCGAAGATTAAGCTCTCTCGTCTCTCGAGCTTTGCACTCTTCAGATAGTAGGATTACTTTGGCTTCTAACTCACTTACTTTGAGAGTCAGCTCCAAATTCTCTTTCGAGACGTTCTTAAGCATATCTCTTTCAGCAGTTAGCTTGCTGTTTTCATCCATCACTCTAGCATGAGTGCTATTGGCGATGTTAAGGTTCCTTCTGAGCGATTCCAACATCTCGAAGGGGTCCTCATCGCTTTTAAATGAAGAACAACGAGAGGTAGAAGTAGAGCAGCGAGATGTAGGAGTAGAGGTTACCTCGTTGTCAATGGCCATTAGGCATTGATTCTCCTCTTCCTCGGTGTATAAGCAGATGAGCCCCCTCTCATCCTCTGAGCTGCTGCTGCTTTCGCTGGAGCTCGACGTCTCGGACTCCTCGATTGTCCTCTCGAATTCTTCAGCAACAAGCGCCTTCCTGCGCTGATACGTCTTTGATGATCCTTTGAAGCCACCTTGTGTTGGCTTCTCCCTGGATTCCTCTATTCTCTTGGAATCCTTGCCTTCTTGGCCCTGATGCTTGCTTACTAGTGGGTAAGGGCATTCGGCCTTGAAATGTCCCGGTCTTCTACAGTTGTAGCATAGACCCTGATTTTCCTCCTCCGTCCTTCTGGATGGATATCTCTCATTTTTCCTTCTTGAGGAGGAAGGTGAACTTTTGTTGCTCTCCTGGTTCATCTTCATGTATTTCCTGAACTTTCTCACAAAGAGAGCAAACTGTTCGTCAGACATAACATTCATAGGATTAGAGTCTGACCTTGAAGATGTGGATGGTTGCTCAGCAACAAGTGCTACGTTTCGTCGATCCACAATGTCCTCATCTCTTGGGAACATCTCGAACTCGAAGGCTTTGAGATCCCGGAAGAGTTTGTCTGTTGTGGTTTCCTTCAGATCTCGGTGATCTCTCATCGTGATCACCTTTACTTCCCACTCCTTAGTGAGGCCACGTAAGACCTTCAGGTTCAGCTCCTTTTGTGGGATCTCCTTTTCAAGGTCACTGATCTCGGTTGTGAGCTTCATGAACCGAGACTCCATGCTGTCGATGCTCTCTCCTGGCTTCATCTTGAAGTCTTCGAACTTCTTCATGGCCACGGTGAGCTTGTTTTCCTTTTCCTGTTCGTCACCTTCACCAATTAACATCAAAGTATCCCATACCTCTTTTGCCGTTTTGCACTTCCTCACTTTTGGGAAGATGGTTTCGTCTATAGCTCTGAAGAGAATATCCTTGGCAATATTGTCCAGGTTGTTTCTCTTCCTATCATCACTGGTCCATTCTTCCCTAGGTTTTGGGATGTACTTTGGTGTTTCTTGGGTTTGAACTGCAGCAGTATTAACCATTAGGATCTTGACTGGTCCAGAAGTTATAACCTCGGCCATCTCATCATGGAGGGCTGATAAGTACGCAAGCATGCGTGTTTTCCAGTCGTCAAACCTGCTAAGATCAAAGAGAAGATGTCTCGACAACATGCTGTCCATATTGAAAAATTATCTCGTGCTTTGAAAATATTTAAGAAGATTTTTCAAAGAAGGATCTCTAGGCAATATAAACAAAGGTTTATATCGATCAGAGAACTTGCTCTGATACCAATTGTTGGTCCCAAGGGGATGGGGTACAAGTCTAGGGGGGGGGGTGAATAGACTTGTATAAGATTTTGCAAATCTTTTCGACCTCTCGTGTGTATTGAACTTAGGATGTTTAGGTTCGATACCTCACGAGGTGAAGACAAAGTTTTATGCGCAGCGGAAATATTATCCCCTTTTTGGTTAGCACGAGTTTGGGTTAGTTCGAGAGGTGTGATTATATGCAGTGCAATCGAGAAGTTAGCGAGAGATAAAAACAGAAAGTAAATGCAAGAGAGATTTTTAAGTGGTTCGGCCAACCCGCCTACTTCCACTCTTCTTCCAGAAACTCCCTGGAAGGATTGCACTAAAAACTTCCCTTTCTAGTACAATAACGAGCGCTTGAGCTTTGATCACCAAGCCCGCCTCAAGCCTCAGGTTTTTCGCCCCGCTTCCAGTTACTCCACCTCTCGAGCACTTGACCTTTGATCACCAAGCCCGCGTCAAGCCTCAGGTTTCTTTCGCTCGGACAGCAGCCAGGTTACTCCGCCTCTCCTCAGGTTTTTCTCCCCGCTTCCAGTTACTCCACCTCTCGAGCACTTGACCTTTGATCACCAAGCCCGCGTCAAGCCTCAGGTTTCTTTCGCTCGGACAGCAGCCAGGTTACTCCGCCTCTCCTCAGGTTTTTCTCCCCGCTTCCAGTTACTCCACCTCTCGAGCACTTGACCTTTGATCACCAAGCCCGCGTCAAGCCTCAGGTTTCTTTCGCTCGGACAGCAGCCAGGATACTCCACCTCCCTTGCTTAATCCAAAGCAAGACGTTGTTGATAGTCACAGTTGAATGTAACAATCTCCAATCTGACCACAAGCTATCGTTGAATCAACTTTGATGTAGAGCAGCTTTGGTCACCTTCTGGATGTATGACAGTTTAGCTTTGTAACTCTCTTCGAACACTAAGATGTGTTCTCTCGCTGTATTGAATATCAGGATGATATTCCAAGTTAAGCACTTTGCACTGGAACGTTTTTATCAGACACCTCTTGTTAACCTCTTGACCTCTTTCACAACCCCTGTTTCTTCTGTGTCTTTACGTCCTTATATATGAGAGTAGAAGAATAGTTCCGTTGGAGGGAAAACTATTCCGTTTGAAATTGGTCTCCCACGCCGAACATGGGTCTTTGCACAATTTCAGCATTTTTCATGGAGTAGTGGTCTTGTAACTTGAGCCTTTTGTTTTGTAGTGAATATTCCATATTCCACTTTCTTGAGTTCATGCTTCACTTGCTTCTTTTGGATAAAGTTACTCTTTTTATGTTCCCATCATTCCTTGTTTGGGGAATCTGACCACTTCAGGATTGGTGCACTTCTTGACCGTTTGTGGTGGAGGTCTGACGTGTCATCCACTTCCGTCCATTTTGAAACCTCCCGCTCAGCACCTCTTCAATATTTTATCTCCATGATATTCTTCTTCTCCAAACTTAGAGTATTTTATCTGCACATGTTGACTAACATTCAGCCTCTTGGAGAAGTGCCGGTTTATCGAGACCATAAAAGATGTCTCGACCACTTGATGTTTCAATCCCATGTATCGAGAGGTCTATCTCTCGAATATTCTTTACGTCTCGAACTCGATAGGTATATCGAGAGGTCCTTACCTCTCGAACTTGGCTTGTGTCTCGAGACTTAGTTGATGTCTCGTAGACCCTTATTCCTCCAGAGTTGTCTCGTGCCTGCTTCTGATCTATCTGTTTGCTTACAACACGAAAACTTCTAAGTTGTTCAAACAAGTTTACCTTAAGCTTAAATATTTCCCGAGTTGAGCTCAAATTACCCGGTTGTATTTTCGCTCTTAGTTTACTTATCGAACTTACATTGTTTTGCCTATGTATCGAGACTTGGGGATTCTTACTTAACAGTTGGTATCATCAAAACCTATTACATGATGTTCCTAACAATTTCCCCCTTTTTGATGATGCCAACACTTATACTTACTTATATGGCTGATTTGAAAAAGAAAAAGCATTGATTTTATTTTCAGCGCATATGGTAAGTTTGACAACAATTCTACTAAACATGAATAAGTAAACTCACGCAACACCCCCAGCAGAAGATATATGTATTAAGATTAAGGGAATGTTTACATAACAGAGTTTAGTGGAAAAGATTCAAAGAAATAAGACCAAGAACAACATAAGTATCAATACATTGAAATAAGATGGAGTTTGGACCACGAGAGCTTACTTCTTGTTGCCTTTCCTTTTCTTGTTAATGGCTTCTCGTGTCTTGATGGGGTCTTTCGGATTTACCAGGCTTAAGTATTCATCTGTGACATCTAGATGCCTGTAGTTCCTGTAGGCTTCCCCCACGAACTCACCATCAATTACTCCATCTTTCCACCAAGCAATACATTCTTCTGGAGACATGTTGCTGTGTGTTGATATTCCAGTGATTTTCAGAAGCTTGAATATCTCCAGAGTCAGAATTTGTTCAGTGTCTTCTCTGTTCCCAAACTTAAAGTTTGTCATGAGAAGATCTATCTTCCTTTCTTCTTCTGACTGTCGTTCTTGTCTTTTTCTTCTTCTTTCTCTGTCCTCTTCTCTCCTTCTCTCCATTTCCAGTGTACGCTGGACCCTTAGGTTTTCTGCCTGTTTAGCATCCTCCACTGCTTTGCTCATGATTCTTGGTATTTTTGGAGGTGGTCCAGCTGGTTCACTTGCTGCCCTTTTCTTGCCCGTTGTATCCCCCTTCTTTTTCTCTTTATTTTCCCCCTTGTTGGCATCATCAGCACGGGAGAGGAGGGTGGACATACCTTCGAAGATTGCTTGAAGTTGGGCAGGGACTTGGTTCGACAGGTCATCTAGTATGGCCTTCATCACATCCTGTCGAAGTTCACTGGAATATTGGAAGGCTCGAAGCTCTGCTCGCATCTCGGCTAATTCAGCCCTCGCACTTGCAGCCTCTGCTCGAGCTACAGCGGCTTCATCAGTGGCTTTCCGTGCTGCATCCTCAGCCCATATCGCCTGTTCGAGAAGTTCGGCATGACGGCCTTGGGATTCACTTGTGCCATCAGCAGGCATTGCAGCATTGCGGACCACAGCGAGTATTCTTTCGAGCTGAGCCATCTTCTGAGATTGATCAGCCATGAATTGACGCACTTCGCCAATGAAGACTTCTTCGGCCTGTTGATCATAGTCAGAAGTAGGAGATGAGGATCGAGATGTACCTTTTGTCGGAGGGGACTTGGGTGCTTCCAGATTTCCACCCATGACTTGCAGATGCGAGTCCACCTCTCGATTTATTGTCTGAGGATCCACAGGGACACAGGGTTCAGAGCTCGAAGGTAGCTCCATGTCAGGTGCTTCCCGGTTTCCACCTGAGGGATGGATCACTTCTTGCTCCTCACCTCTCGAACCTGGAGCCTCAGCTTCAGCGACTGTGGAGATAGGGTCAGCCAGAGAGGGTTCTTCGGTATTGGACGCTTCCCTGTTTTCATCCAATAGAGGTTCCCCCTTAGCATCACCTCTCGAATCAGTGCTGGGAACTGTGTCATCTGCTGGTGAGGTTGGAGACGTAGTGTCGACAGGTGCTTCCTGGTTTCCACCTTCGATGTTATCATCAGTACTCCTCGAACCAGCAGGACTTGGGGCATTCTGCTCAAGTTGCTCATTGTGTTGCTCTTCGGTCTGCTCCGATGAGTCTGGGATGATGATTATTTCAGGAGCAGTAGTAAAACCTGGCAGTGTGAGCAACGGAACTTCACCCTCTCGAATTATCTGTGCTTCATCTGTAGTGTTCGAGGGTGTGGACGCGGGTGGTGGCAAAAGTAGAACGGTGTTGGGTGCCACTTGAAGTGCTTCAGAGGTCTCGGATTCACCTCTCGAAGCTTCTACCTGTTCGTCCAGAGCAGAGTTGCTGACTCGGGACAGTGGGATTGCGGCTGTTGCGATATCATCGTGAGCAACCCCAGAGGTCTCTCCTGGACCTCTCGTGAATTCAATGTTTTGTCCCAAGGAGATGGCAGTGGCGAGCCTGATATCTTCTCGAAATTGGGCATCAAGTTCTGGATCCTCCTCAGGCTCAACCTCGGTTTCTTCAGCTATTCCTTTACCCTTATCAGTTCTTCCACTGTTCAGTTTAGCCACTCTTGTTTCGTGGGCAAGGTCTAGGAGATGATGAGCTGGGATCTCTGAGATACCCAACCACTGGAGTGCAAACCGTTCTTCTGCTTCCATCTCAGCTGCTTGACTCATCAATTGAGTGAAAGAACTGGTTCTGCAGTTGATACACCTGATCACCCTGGAGAATTCATCAAGAGTGGGTGCTTCCACTGCCAACTGAGTGGAAACTTCTTCATATAAGTCATCCCGCCCATCAGAGATGATTTCAGTGGCAGAAATTGCTTCGTCTACCTGAGCTGTGATCTCTCGACTATGCTCCAAGAGATCATCTCCCACCCTGACTGTGTAGTCTGTCTCTCGAACCATCTCACGTGGTTCTCCTGCACCCCCTTGTACTGGATCACTGATCCCAGTACCTTCAACCTCTCGAGCCATCTCTCGAGATAAACCAACAGAGTCAACATCTCCCTCAGCATCATCACCAGCGTGCANGCAACCCCAGAGGTCTCTCCTGGACCTCTCGTGAATTCAATGTTTTGTCCCAAGGAGATGGCAGTGGCGAGCCTGATATCTTCTCGAAATTGGGCATCAAGTTCTGGATCCTCCTCAGGCTCAACCTCGGTTTCTTCAGCTATTCCTTTACCCTTATCAGTTCTTCCACTGTTCAGTTTAGCCACTCTTGTTTCGTGGGCAAGGTCTAGGAGATGATGAGCTGGGATCTCTGAGATACCCAACCACTGGAGTGCAAACCGTTCTTCTGCTTCCATCTCAGCTGCTTGACTCATCAATTGAGTGAAAGAACTGGTTCTGCAGTTGATACACCTGATCACCCTGGAGAATTCATCAAGAGTGGGTGCTTCCACTGCCAACTGAGTGGAAACTTCTTCATATAAGTCATCCCGCCCATCAGAGATGATTTCAGTGGCAGAAATTGCTTCGTCTACCTGAGCTGTGATCTCTCGACTATGCTCCAAGAGATCATCTCCCACCCTGACTGTGTAGTCTGTCTCTCGAACCATCTCACGTGGTTCTCCTGCACCCCCTTGTACTGGATCACTGATCCCAGTACCTTCAACCTCTCGAGCCATCTCTCGAGATAAACCAACAGAGTCAACATCTCCCTCAGCATCATCACCAGCGTACAGACCGACAGAGAAGGCTGCTGACAGGGACCTGGTAGGGGGTACTCTCTCAACCTCAGTGGCCAGTATAGCCTGAGGTTCCCCCTGGGCTTGTGCCCTGTCCTCAAACGGTACTTGAAAAACAGAGGGTGTTACCTCTCGGACCTGGGTGACAACAGCAGTTTTGGTTTTCCTAGCCCTCTTTGGCAGATGAACCCTTTGTATCAGTACATTGAGAGGTTCATCATCAGAATTCTTTTCCTCGGTTTGGGCTTTCCTTTTGCCCCTTCCTTTTGGCTGTGAGGGAGACGGTGCAGCCTTAACACCTTTAGTTTTGGGGACTAGAGATTTCGTCCTACCCATATAGGTATTTCGATGAATCTCTTTTCCCTCCCTCAGTTCGAAGCCCTTCAGGCTTAGAAGAAATTGTACAACAAAGCCGAAACCAACCTTTTTACTGATCGACAGGTTGGCGTGGGAGACTGAGCGCATCACTTGCTGTTGGAGGAAGTTGAAGATAATATGTGCCCAGTCCAGCTTGTTGTTGTTCCAAATGGCATGGAGGATTTTGAGGAGGTCTAGACTAACCTCGTCAGTTCCGGACACCTTGCCGAGCACAAATTTCATGATTAGGTCGGCAGCGAGAGCAAACCTCTCCTTTAGGTGGTACTTGCGGAGGGCAGAGGTTGCTTTGGGTGGTGCAGTCTCTAGTCGGATTTTCTCCCAAAAGGCTTGCTTGTCCAAGTCGTAATCCGATAGATGCTTGACTGCTTCCTCCGAAGACGTGAAATCAAATGCCGCTCTTAGGTCACCTACAGATGTTGTGATGGGAAAATCATTAAAGCGACTTTCGATTTTACCCTTCGTGACCTTGGCATTTGCGAACCATTCTGTGAAGTCAAGGGGGTGAACGGTCCCGTAGTCGTGCGTCATGTATTTCATCAGTCCTGCTTTCTCAAACTTCTTTAGGACTTTTTCCGCCATTTTTGGATTAGGGGAGTTGGTGATGAAGCCATTTCTGTCAAGGATACTCCCCGCCTTGACTTGTTTGATCTGAGAGCGAATGTGTAGCAACTCCCTCTGATATGCGTCGGAAGATGAGGTTGATGTAGAGGATTCGGACGCCATTGATGAAGGTTAGATGTTTTGGAGGGAATGTGTACTGCGTTTAGGATTTGGGGATTTTGGGTAAACGGTTTTAGCTTGAATCCGGGTAAAGAAGAAGGATTTGGCTTTTATATCGTGTGGATTCGGGTTGGATATATGGGTAGGGTTGAGAGCTTGACCCAAGGAAGGATACCGGTTTTCTTTAAAGAAGTAAAAGGTCAGAAATACCCCTAGTAACGGTCATCGTATATGAAAAATAAGGGTATTTTTGGTAAATTAACAGAGCGGTTTTAGGTTCAGGATAGTGGGGTAATAAAGAAAAGTAACTATATGAGCATGCTCCCACTTATCAAGATAATTCCCTTAAGTGCGGAAAACCGTCAGTAACCGATGACCACGTGGCTAGCATTAATATCCAAAGTTAGCCGTTTCCTTCATGTATTCGTTGAGCTTATCGGATTCACCTCTCGAAGGTGAAATGTCTTCCACATGAGTTTAAGGATCTTCCCCCTGAGTGATTGATCCCTAAACCTCCTTATTCCTCCGTCTTGATCTGGTTAAGGATCTTCCCCCTGAGTGATTGATCCCTAACCCTCCTTATTCCTCCGTTCAGAGATATCAGTTTGTTATCTTTCGAAGTGACCTCTCGAACTACCCTTCTTCGAGACATAACGTATATAGACAAACTGATCGGGTGACCTCTCGAACTACCTTTCGCACACAGATTGCGAGAGAAACAAGTTTGATTCATCTAAAAGATATCACTTGGAACATATCCTTAAGTTCATTTAGTGATTTCCAGATACATTACATATGAATCAATATCCTATTAAATTCCTTAGAAACTTTTGTTTGGCCTTGGTCAGCCTAATAGGAATCTATCGTTAAAGCAGAAACTAGCCATCTAAAGTCCTATTTGTCTAATAACAAAACTAGGGGTGGCTATTCCCTTTTCTTGTTCTTCTCTCCGGAGCTGCTTACTGTAGTTGGGAGTGACCATCTTCATCGCTAATCCTCTTAATGACTTTGGATTAGGTATGATCACCCCTTTGACTGCTGCTGACCTCAGAAAGTCCCATCTGGTCTTCCTCTCCATTTCCCTTGGTTCTCCATTTGGTTGAGGAAGGCCCTTTTCCAGAATGTGCAGCAGTAGGAGTCCCTCTTGTGCAGGACTCTCCTCCCGATTCCAGTATCCCATCGTTGTGGATCTCCTCGTATTTGGGGATCCATTCACCTTGGATGGGAATAGGATTCTTGCTTGGATTATCAGGAAGCTCCG
>NC_044927.1:14450261-14466838 GCF_003576645.1 Ipomoea triloba
TGATCGACCTCTCGACCTTCACTGTCGACATCGATACGTAGAGAGGTTCCCATGGGTACTTTGACTGAGGATTTCCCTTCTATATTGTATTTTCTGAGCAGATCCTTGGTGTATTTCTCCTGATTGATGAAGATACCTTCCTTAAGCTGTCTCACTTGTAATCCAAGGAAGTAGTTTAGTTCTCCCATCATGCTCATCTCGAACTTCCCTTTCATCAATCTGGAGAACTTCTCGCACAGGTCTGGATTTGTGCTTCCAAAAATGATATCGTCCACATAGATTTGCACCAATAAGATGTGATCCCCGTCCTTAATTCTAAACAATGTTTTGTCCACTAGGCCTTTGGTGAACCCACACTGAAGTAGAAAAGAGGATAATGTATCGTACCAAGCTCTCGGAGCTTGTTTTAGGCCGTAAAGTNACTAGGCCTTTGGTGAACCCACACTGAATTAGAAAAGAGGATAAGGTATCATACCAAGCTCTCGGAGCTTGTTTTAAGCCGTAAAGTGCCTTCTTTAATTTGTATACTTTGTCAGCTCCCACGTCCTTCAAGAAACCCGGAGGTTGTTCAACGTACACCTCTTCTTCGAGAAGTCCGTTCAGAAAAGCGCTCTTGACATCCATTTGATATACCTTAAAGTCTTTGAAGGCGGCATATGCGAGAAAGATGCGTATGGCTTCGAGACGTGCCACTGGAGCGAAGGTTTCATCAAAATCTATTCCTTCCTCCTGACAGTAGCCTTTGGCAACAAGTCTGGCCTTGTTCCTAATAATAATTCCATCCTCATTTATCTTGTTTCTGAAAACCCACTTTGTACCAATGACATTCTGATGATGAGGTCTCGGAACTAGTTCCCAAACATCGTTCCGTTCAAACTGATGAAGTTCCTCTTGCATGGCTTGCACCCAATCTGGATCACATAGAGCCTCTTCGATCACCTTAGGCTCTATTTGCGATAGAAAGCAAGCAAACATGCTTTCTCTGTATGCTGATCTGGTTTGAACTCTGTCACGTACATCTCCAATCACTTGATCAGCAGGGTGACTCCTCAACCATCTTAGGTTGGATTGTGGCTCCTCAGTTGATACTTCCGTTGAAGGTTGAGATGTGGGTTGAGCATCTATGATCTGGATTTGATCAACTGAGTCAGGAGCTTTCTTCTTGGTAGACTCTTCATCATCTGATTCTGACTGGAGTTCCGCTACGTCTCGAACTATAGACTGCTTGTCTTCGAGAGGTAAGTTTGATCTCTCGATAGACTCTGGCTGATCTTCCTCAGCTGCTTCCGTTGTCTTTGATGGTTGATCTGTCGATGCCCTTTCATCAAAGGTAACATGTATGGACTCTTCAACCACCAAACTCCGCTTGTTGAAGACTCTGAATGCTTTGCTTGTTGATGAGTATCCTAGAAATACTCCATCATCTGCCTTTTCTTCAAAAGTTCTTCGTTGAGCCTTCCCATTGTTGTGGATATAGCATTTGCACCCGAATGTGTGGAAGTGGCTTACATTCGGTTTTCTTTCATTCCACAACTCATATGGAGTCTTTCCAACTCCTTTTACGATCAAGGACCGATTTTGGGTATAGCACCCTGTGTTGATTGCTTCTGCCCAAAATCCTTGTGATATGTTGGCTTGTGAGAGCATGGTCCTTGCGGCTTCTTTGAGAGTTCTGTTCCTTCTTTCAGCAACCCCGTTTTGTTGAGGCGTTCGAGCAGCTGACAGTTGATGATGAATCCCGTTCTCGTTGCAGTAGCTCTCGATTACTTGATTTATGAACTCTCCACCTTGATCTGACCGGATCTTTAGTATCGAGACATCCTTTTCAACTTGAACTTGCTTCAAGAGATTTGGCAGGACAATTTTTGTCTCACTTTTCTTGGTTAAGAACACGGTCCATGTGAATCTTGTGTAGTCATCTACTACCACAAGAGTGTACTTCTTTCCCTTTATGCTGGGTGGATCCACTGGGCCAAATAAGTCCATGTGAAGAAGACTTAATGGTCTGGTGGATGATGTCTCGGCTTTGCTCTTGAAGGAGGATTTGATCTGTTTGCACCGTTGACATGCCTCACAAATTTTATCCTTTCGAAACGTCACTTTGGGCAGTCCTTCCACTAAGTTCCTCTTAGTAAGCTTGTTGATAGTCTTGAAGTTCAGATGACTAAGCTTACTATGCCAATCCCAGCATAAATCTTCCTTGCTCCTTGCTAGCATACATAGGGATGGTTTTGCAGACCTCCAATCCACTATGTACATGTTTCCTTTCCTTGCTGCTTCCAAGACGACTTCGAGAGATTCCTCGTTCATAATCTGACATTTGCTTTTGGTGAAGACAACCTTGTAGCCTTTGTCACAGAACTGACTTGTACTAAGGAGATTAAACTTGAGCCCTTCAACGTAGGATACTCCCTTAATAACCAGCTCATTCTTTTGAATTTCACCAACAGCTTTTGTGCGTCCCTTCTTCTCGTTGTCGCCAAATGTCACCAAGGGACCTTCGATAGGTTGGATGTTCTCTAGCAGTGTTAGATTTCCCGTCATATGTCTCGAACATCCACTGTCAATGAACCACATGTCCCTGGTGTCCTGCAAGGCAATTAAGCAAGTTTAGGTACCCAAACTTTGGGTCCTGGTGGGTTAGTGAGTTTAGGCATCCATTTATACCTTGTGCCCATTATTCCAGGCCTAGGCGCAATGTAGCCATTGTACGTTTGATAATCATAAGGAATGCTAGCAAAAGTTTTAGGCCTCTTTGGTGCATAAATCAACTTAGGTAGAGACTTTTCGACCGGCTTATGCACCATGCCTTTCATACGCTGTTTGGTCATGTGAAATTGCTGAAAGTGAGGTTTCTTCCAGAAATTGTGATTCGATGACCAATTCTCACTAGATGGATAGAGTCTGCCTTTCTCCATCCGTGAGTTCCTAACTATGTGGATCTCAGACCTTCCATATTTGCCTTGAGGCGCATTATATGGAATGTAGCTCTTTTTGTACTTGGAATGGCCTTGCGAGAGATAGCGAGGTGATCTCTCGATATTGTTTACCCGGCCATTCTTCGTAGCTTTCCTATACTTTCCATTGCTGGTGTATAGGGACGGTTTATGAATAGCTACTCTGGTCTTTTCTGTTGGTCCTTTATGACCTTTATTTGGTTTGGGTTGAGATCCTCCATTTCTTGAAGTTCCCAAACCATTGGTCTGTTTATTTCTCGAGAGATGGTCTCGATGGAACCCTAGACCGGTTCTATCACTTGTAGGTCTGTGATCATTCACCATTTTCTCCATAGCTTTGGAGGAATCAGTGTATGATGCTATAACCTTTCTAAGATCATTTTCAGTGATTTCTCGAGTTTTGCACTCTTCAGTCAGTTGGATTACTTTAGCTTCTAACTCACTTACTTTGAGAGTTAGCTTTGAATTCTCTTTCGAGACATTCTTAAGCATATCTCTTTCAGCGGTTAGCTTGCTGTTTTCTTCCCTAATTTTGGCATGAGTGCTGTTAGCGACTGCGAGATCCCTTTTAAATGTTTCAAGCATCTCAAAGGGATCTTCATCGCTTCTGAAAGAAGAACAACGAGAGGTAGAAATAGAGCAGCGAGATGTGGAAGTAGAGGTTACCTCATTGTCAATGGCCATTAGGCATTGATTCTCTTCTTCCTCGGTGTATAAGCAGATGAGCCCCCTCTCATCCTCTGAGCTGCTGCTGCTTTCACTGGAGCTCGACGTCTCGGACTCCTCGATTGTTCTCTCGAGTTCCTCAGCAACAAGCGCCTTTCTGCGCAAATGTTTCTTTGTATCTCCTTTGAAGCCACTTTGTGCTGGCTTCTCTTTGAATTCCTCCTTTCTCCTGGAGTTCCTACCTTCTAGGCCTTGATANTCGACGTCTCGGACTCCTCGATTGTTCTCTCGAGTTCCTCAGCAACAAGCGCCTTTCTGCGCAGATGTTTCTTTGTATCTCCTTTGAAGCCACTTTGTGCTGGCTTCTCTTTGAATTCCTCCTTTCTCCTGGAGTTCCTACCTTCTAGGCCTTGATACTTGCTTACCTTAGGGTAAGGACAGTCAGCCTTGAAGTGCCCCGGTCTCCTACAGTTGTAGCACAGACCTTGATCTTCTTCCTCCATTCCTCTGGATGTGTATTTCTCATTTTTCCTTCTTGAGGAGGAAGGTGAACTTGTATTGCTTTCCGGTGTCTTCTTCATAAACTTCCTGAATTTTCTTATGAAGAAAGCAAACTGTTCATCAGATAAAAAATCAGTGGGATTAGAATCTGACCTTGAGGAGGTGGTTGGTTGGTCCGCAACCAGTGCCACATTCCGTCTGTCCACCACATCCTCATCTCTCGGAAACATCTCAAATTCGAAGGCTTTGAGATCTCTGAATAGTTGATCGGTTGTAGTGTTCTTTAAATCCCTGTGATCACGCATTGTGATCACTTTCATTTCCCACTCCTTGGTAAGGCCTCGTAAAACCTTCAGGTTTAGCTCCTTTTGTGGAATCTCCTTCTCGAGATCACTGATCTCTATTGATAGCTTCATGAAACGAGATTCCATGCTGTCGATGCTTTCCCCTGGCTTCATCTTGAAGTCCTCGAACTTCTTCATGGCCACGGTAAGCTTGTTCTCCTTCTCCTGTTCGTCACCTTCGCCAATTAACATCAAAGTATCCCATACCTCTTTCGCCGTTTTGCACTTTCTTACTTTTGGAAAGATGGTTTCGTCTATTGCTCTGAAGAGAATATCCTTGGCAATGTTGTCCAAGTTGTTTCTCTTCCTATCATCACTTGTCCATTCTTCCCTAGGTTTGGGGACATACTTTGGTGTATCTCTGGTTTGCTCAGCAGTCGTGTTTACCATCATGATCTTGACTGGTCCAGATGTTATAACTTCGGCCATCTCATCATGGAGGGCTGATAGATACGCAAGCATGCGTGTTTTCCAGTCATCAAACCTGCTAAGATCAAAGAGGAGATGTCTCGACAACATGCTGTCCATTTTAAAATTTTTCTCGTGCTTTGAAAATATTTTCAAAAGACTTTTCAAAGAAGGATCTCTAGGCAATATAAACTTGCTCTGATACCAATTGTTGGTCCCAAGGGGATGGGGTACAAGTCTAGAGGGGGGGGGGTGAATAGACTTGTATAAGATTTTGCAAATCTTTTCAACCTCTCGTGTGTATTGAACTTAGGATGTTTAGGTTCGATACCTCACGAGGTGAAGACAAAGGTTTATGCGCAGCGGAAATGTTATCCCCTTTTAGTTAGCACGAGTTTGAGTTAGTTCGAGAAGTGCGTTTATATGCAGTGCAATCGAGAGGTTAGCGAGAGATAAAAACAGTAAGTAAATGCAAGAGAGATTTTTAAGTGGTTCGGCCAACCCGCCTACGTCCACTCTTCTTCCAGAAACTCCCTGGAAGGATTGCACTAAAAACTTCCCTTTTTAGTACAATATCGAGCGCTTGAGCTTTGATCACGAAGCCCGCCTCAAGCCTCAGGTTTTTCGCCCCGCTTCTTGTTACTCCACCTCTCGAGCACTTGAGCTTTGATCACCAAGCCCGCCTCAAGCCTTAGGATCTTCACAAGACAGCTTCCAGGTTACTCCGCCTCTTCTTGCCTTCTCCAAGACAAGGTTGTTCCGGTTGTCACAGGTTGAATGTAACAATCTCCAATCTGACCAAAAGCTTTCGTTGAATGATCTTCCTTGTAGAGCAGCTTTGGTCACCTTCTAGATGTGTAGTTGTTGAAGCTTTGTAACTCTCTCAAAACACTAAGATGTGTTTTCTCGCACTTGTGAATATCAAGGATGATATTCCAGATTAAGCTCTTGCACTTTGAACGTTTGAATCAGACACCTCTTATGATAGCTTAGAATTCTCGAACTCCTATGAACTTGTGTCTTCACGTCCTTATATATGAGAGTTGAGGAATAATTCCGTTGGAGGGAAAATTATTCCGTTTGAAATCTGTCTCCCATGCTGATCATGGGACTTGTATATTTTTAGCATGTTTCATGGAGTGGTGGTCTTGTAACTTGAGCCTTTTGTCTTGTAGTGAATATCCCATATTCCACTATCTTGAGTCCATGCTCCACTTACTTCTTTTGGTAAAAGTTACTCTTTTTATATTCCCATTATTCCTTGTTTGTAGGAATCAGACCACTTCAGCATTGGTGCACCTTTTGACCGTTTGTGGTGGAAATCTGACGTGTCATCCATTTCCGCCCATTTTGAAATCTTCACGTTCGGCACCTCTTCATTATTCCATCTCCATGATATTCTTCTTCTCCAACTTTAAGTAAGCCGTCTATTCAGTTTGTTGGAGAGTTGTTAGTGTATCGAGACCAAGGTTGATATCTTGATTGCTTGATGTCTCGAACTCAAATATCGAGAGGTCTATCTCTCGAACTCTGTTATGTCTCGAACTGGATAACTGTATCGAGAGGTCCTACCTCTCGAACTCTGCTTATGTCTCGAGACTTAGTTGATGTCTCGCAGACCCTTATTCCTCCAGTGTTGTCCCATGCCTTCTTCTGATCTGTCTATATGATTACAACACACGAGACTTCTAAGATGTTCAAACAAATTTACCTCAAGCTTAAATATTTTCCGAGTTGAGCTCAAAGTTACTCGGTTGTATTTTCGCTCTTGGTTTACTTGTCGAACTTACAGCGTTTTGCCTATGCGTCGAGACTCGGGGATTTCTACTTAACAGTTGGTATCATCAAAACCTATTACATGATGTTCCTAACACCAAGGGGATGGGATACAAGTCTAGAGGGGGGGGGGTGGGTGAATAGACTTGTATAAGATTTTACAAATCTTTTTCGACCTCTCGTGTGTATTGAACTTAGGATGTTTAGGTCCGATACCTCACAAGATGAAGACAAAGTTTTATGCGCGGCGGAAAAATTATCCCCTTTTAATTTGCACGAGTTTGAGTTAGTTTGAGAGGTGTGATTATATGCAGTGCAGATCGAGAGACATTTAGCGAGAGATAAAAACAGAAAGTAAGTGCGAGAGAGATTTTTAAGTGGTTCGGCCAACCCGTCTACGTCCACTCTTCTTCTAGAAACTCCCTAGAAGGATTGCACTAAAACTTCCCTTTTTAGTACAATATCGAGCGCTTGAGCTTTGATCACGAAGCCCGCCTCAAGCCTCAGGTTTTTCGCCCCGCTTCTTGTTACTCCACCTCTCGAGCACTTGAGCTTTGATCACCAAGCCCGCCTCAAGCCTTAGGATCTTCACAAGACAGCTTCCAGGTTACTCCGCCTCTTCTTGCCTTCTCCAAGACAAGGTTGTTCCGGTTGTCACAGGTTGAATGTAACAATCTCCAATCTGACCAAAAGCTTTCGTTGAATGATCTTCCTTGTAGAGCAGCTTTGGTCACCTTCTAGATGTGTAGTTGTTGAAGCTTTGTAACTCTCTCAAAACACTAAGATGTGTTTTCTCGCACTTGTGAATATCAAGGATGATATTCCAGATTAAGCTCTTGCACTTTGAACGTTTGAATCAGACACCTCTTATGATAGCTTAGAATTCTCGAACTCCTATGAACTTGTGTCTTCACGTCCTTATATATGAGAGTTGAGGAATAATTCCGTTGGAGGGAAAATTATTCCGTTTGAAATCTGTCTCCCATGCTGATCATGGGACTTGTATATTTTTAGCATGTTTCATGGAGTGGTGGTCTTGTAACTTGAGCCTTTTGTCTTGTAGTGAATATCCCATATTCCACTATCTTGAGTCCATGCTCCACTTACTTCTTTTGGTAAAAGTTACTCTTTTTATATTCCCATTGATCCTCGTTTTAGGGAATAAGACCGTCCTTTGATTGGTGCATCTTCTATCCGTTTGTTGTGGAGTTCTGACGTGGCATCCACTTCCGGCTGTTCTATGTTCCCATAATACTCTGTCAGCACCTCCTTAATATTTTATCTCCATGATATTCTTCTTCTCCAAACTTAGATTACTTCATCTATGCGTGTTAACTGCCATTCAGTTCATTGGAGAAGTGCCAGTTTATCAAGACCAAGGTTGATGTCTCGACTACTTGATGTGTCGATCCCATGTCTCGAACTGGATTGATGTCTCGAGAGATTCCATCTCTCGAACTCTGCTTATGTCTCGAGACTTAGTTGATGTCTCGCAGACCCTTATTCCTCCAGTGATGTCTTGTGCCTTCTTCTGATCTATCTATAAGTTTACAACACGAAACTTCTAAGATGTTCAAGCAAGTTTACCTTAAGCTTAAATATTTTCTGAGTTGAGCTCAATTACCCGGTTGTATTCTCGCTTTTAGTTTACTTGTCGAACTTACATGTAATTCCTATCTATCGAGACTTAGGGGATTGAACATTACATTTGGTATCATTAAAATCTATTACAGTATGTTCCTAACAGCCAATTGCCCCTTAATAGAGCCAAGGTCATTAATGAAGAAGAAGCCAAGAATTAGGCTGCTGGTCAGCAACTTGCGAAAATTATTGAGAAACTTAGGAAAGGTATTTTGACTCAATTTTTTTCAGATATGTAGTTCAATAAGTGAAGAATCTACATATAAAATTTGATAAGGATGCAATGAGTATAAGTATGGTTTTCGAATTTTTTTCCAAAACTGGTCCAGAGAGAAAATAAATCTGGACAGCACACTGCCAAGGGAAAAAAGTAATTTTCTGTGTTTACTCGAATATCCAAATGACCAAAACATTTTATGGATATCAAGTACTATAAGTTGGGGTTCTATCATAAAAATTTCAAGTAAAAAGGAGTTCTGGAAGTATGTTTACCGAATAAATCTTTCGGACTGCGCGAGCTGAAATTTTCTAGAAAGGAATGGTTAGAATCAAATTTGGCTAAAATAGAATTTTGTAACAAAAATAGTGATGAACCAAAATCATTTTGTAACAAAAATGGTGAAGAAATTTCGGGGTGTCACACCTTTGGGGGAAATCCCTATATTTTTCTTTCCTTAGATTAGAGTAGATTAGATAAAATTTCCATATATTGAAGAAGAAAGAAGAAGAAGAAGATATAGTAGATCAAGTGGTTCCTTAGGTATAATAACTCAACTCTTTATCTTGAAAGGTTGCAACTTTAATATATTTGTTTTGGTTATTTTTCTTTGTTTGATCTTGGATTTGATTATGTTTGAGTAGATTAGTAGAGGGGATTGTTTGCCCCACATTAGCCATTGAGATTGATGATTGAATTCTTCCATTTGTTTGTGAAAATGAAGTGGGTTTAGTCTTGTGTGGTTGAAGTTCTTTGTGCTTTGCTTCTATTTCCGGCCGGGATAGATAGTAGACTTTGTGAAAGTGATTGTGTGCGCGATAGCGGCCTCTCACGAGTCCAACTCATCCTCATCCCCGCCCTCTATTCGAAAGGATGAGGTCTGTGAGGAGTGGTAGGCAAAGTGTTCGATGAAATGCCTCAACCGAATGAGGATTGAGAGTCCAAGTGTGACGTCACTTGGTATTGATACCTGTTGGTCCCAAGGGGATGGGGTACAAGTCTAGATGGGGGGTGAATAGACTTGTATAAGATTTTGCAAATCTTTTCGACCTCTCGTGTGTATTGAACTCAGGATGTTTAGGTTCGATACCTCACGAGGTGAAGACAAAGTTTTATGCGCAGCGGAAAAGTTATCCCCTTTTAGTTAGCACGAGTTTGAGTTAGTTCGAGAGGTGTGTTTATATGCAGTGCAATCGAGAGGTTAGCGAGAGATAAAACAGAAAGTGGATGCGAGAGAGATTTTTAAGTGGTTCGGCCAACCCACCTACGTTCACTCTTCTTCCAGAAACTCCCTGGAAGGATTGCACTAAAACTTCCCTTTTTAGTACAATATCGAGCGCTTGAGCTTTGATCACGAAGCCCGCCTCAAGCCTCAGGTTTTTCGCCCCGCTTCTTGTTACTCCACCTATCGAGCACTTGAGCTTTGATCACCAAGCCCGCCTCAAGCCTCAGGATCTTCACAAGACAGCTCCCAGGTTACTCCGCCTCTCCAAGGTCTTTTCTCCCGCTTCCAGTTACTCCACCTCTCGAGCACTTGAGCTTTGATCACCAAGCCCGCCTCAAGCCTCAGGATCTTCACTAGACAGCTGCCAGGTTACTCCGCCTCTCTTGCTTAATCCAAAGCAAGGACTTTTGGTTGTCACAGTTGAATGTAACAAGCTCCAATCTGACCACAAGCTATCGTTGAATAAACTTTGATGTAGAGCAGCTTCGGTCACCTTCTAGATGTGTAGCAGTTTAAGCTATGTAACTCTCTCAAACACTAAGATGTGTTTTTCTCGCTGTATTGAATATCTGGATGATATTCCAAATTGAATGCTTGCACTTGAACGTTTGAATCAGACACCTCTTTTGAATTTTCCAACTCTGTTCACCCTTTTTTGATTTGTGTCTTCACGTCCTTTTTATATGAGAGTTGAGGAATAATTCCGTTGGAGGGAAAATTATTCCGTTTGAAATTTGTCTCTCATGATGTGTCTGGGACTTGCATCTTTTCAGCATTCTTCATGGAGTGGTGGTCTTGTAACTTGAACCTTTTGTTTGATAGTGGATATTCCATAATCCACTTTCTTGAGTCCATGCTCCACTTGCTACTTTTGGTAAAAGTTACTCTTTTTAAATTCCCATTGATCCTCGTTTTAGGGAATAAGACCGTCTTTGGATTGGTGTACCTTTTGACCGTTTGTGGTGGAAATCTGATGTGTCATCCATTTCCGTCCATTTTGAAAACTCACGTTCGACACCTCTTCATTATTCTATCTCCATGATATTCTTCTTCTCCAAACTTTAAGTATGCTTCCTGACCGTCATTCAGCATTACTGGAGAAGTGTCAGTTTATCGAGACCAAGGTTGATGTCTCGATTGTTTGATGTCTCGAACCCAAGCATCGAGAGCTCTACCTCTCGAACTCTGCTTATGTCTCGAACTGGATGGTTGTATCGAGAGGTACTACCTCTCGAACTCTGCTTATGTCTCGAGACTTAGTTGATGTCTCGCAGACCCTTATTCCTCCAGTGTTGTCCCGTGCCTTCTTCTGTTCTATCTATGAAATTACAACACGAGACTTCTAAGATGTTCAAACAAGTTTACTTCAAGCTAAAATATTTTCCGAGTTGAGCTCAAAGTTACCCGGTTGTATTTTCGCTCTTGGTTTACTTGTTGAACTTACAACGTTTTGCCTATGTGTCGAGACTTGGGGATTTCTACTTAACAGTTGGTATCATCAAAACCTATTACATGATGTTCCTAACAATACCGTGACTCCCGTGACCATTCCCGAACCTCGTTTTTACAACCCCTATAGTGTGGTCAATCTTATAGGCTAACTAAGGCATTCAACCCCATTGTTCTTTTAAACATTTTTCCTATTAAATTCACTTTTGCAACCCCCAATCCATGACCCAAATGTCTCCTAGTGATTCTCGTAAATCTTGCCTATTAACCTCCTAAATGCCAACACTAATTCGCTCCAGTTTGTCATCCTTGAGAGACACGACACTCGGGGACTTTTCCTCCTTTTACCACCTACATCCATCACCACAAAATACTCCACTTCAGTGATCAAGTACTTTATAGTTCGTCCGGACAGGTTTGACAATGACATTTGAAATGATGTACCATTTGTTGGGTTGTAAAGTGATATCATACATTCCAATGTCATTATCAAACACTATTGATTGAACCCGAGTTCCTTGCATTTAGATATAACATTTACAATGATGTTGGTGGTGAATGAGAGCATAATAATAATAATAATAATAATAATAATAATAGAAGAAGAAGAATAGGAGGAGGAGGAGGAGGAGGAGACATTTTTTATTATTTACTTACTGTTTTATCCTTAAGTACGATGAGCATATACTATTTCTCAGGCGTTTCAATTAGGGACGGAGCTTCCCTGGGAGCAGTGCTGCCCCCACTGCCTCAAAAGTACAGCCCCAAAACGACGTCGTTTTGGGGCTGTATTATAAATATAATTTTTTTATTTGACATTTTAAAATTGTTGGTCCCAAGGGGATGGGGTACAAGTCTAGAGGGGGGGGTGAATAGACTTGTATAAGATTTTGCAAATCTTTTCGACCTCTCGTGTGTATTGAACTTAGGATGTTTAGGTTCGATACCTCACGAGGTGAAGACAAAGTTTTATGCGCAGCGGAAATATTATCCCCTTTTGGTTAGCACGAGTTTGGGTTAGTTCGAGAGGTGTGATTATATGCAGTGCAATCGAGAAGTTAGCGAGAGATAAAAACAGAAAGTAAATGCAAGAGAGATTTTTAAGTGGTTCGGCCAACCCGCCTACTTCCACTCTTCTTCCAGAAACTCCCTGGAAGGATTGCACTAAAAACTTCCCTTTTTAGTACAATATCGAGCGCTTGAGCTTTGATCACGAAGCCCGCCTCAAGCCTCAGGTTTTTCGCCCCGCTTCTTGTTACTCCACCTCTCGAGCACTTGACCTTTGATCACCAAGCCCGCGTCAAGCCTCAGGATCTTCACAAGACAGCTCCCAGGTTACTCCGCCTCTCCAAGGTCTTTCTCCCCGCTTCCAGCTACTCCACCTCTCGAGCACTTGACCTTTGATCACCAAGCCCGCGTCAAGCCTCAGGTTTCTTTCACTCGGACAGCTGCCAGGTTACTCCACCTCTCTTGCTTAATCCAAAGCAAGGTGTTTTTGGTTGTCACAGTTGAATGTAACAGACTCCAATCTGACCACAAGCTATCGTTGAATCAACTTCGATGTAGAGCAGCTTCGGTCACCTTCTAGATGTATAACAGTTTAAGCTTTGTAACTCTCTCAAACACTAAGATGTGTTTTCTCGCTGTTTTGAATATCAGGATGATATTCCAAGTTGAGCACTTGCACTTGAACGTTTTAGACAGACACTTCTTAAGAATTTCGAACTTCTTTTCTTTTTAACTCCTTTTTCTCTCTTTTCCCTTTTTTTCTTCCCCTTTTTTTTTCTTCTGTGTCTTTACGTCCTTATATATGAGAGTAGAGGAATAATTCCGTTGGAGGGAAAATTATTCCGTTTGAAATTTGTCTCCCATGCTGATCATGGGTCTTGCATATTTTCAGCATATTTCATGGAGTGGTGATCTTGTAACTTGAACCTCTTTGTCTTGTAGTGAATATTCCATAGTTCACTTTCTTGAGTCCATGCTCCACTTTCGTCTTTTGGTAAAAGTTACTCTTTTTATATTCCCATTATTCCTTGTTTGTAGGGAATCAGATCACTTCAGCATTGGTGCACCTTTTGACCGTTTGTGGTGGAAATCTGACGTGTCATCCATTTCCGCCCATTTTGAAATCTTCACGTTCGGCACCTCTTCATTATTCCATCTCCATGATATTCTTCTTCTCCAAACTTTAAGTATGACCGTCATTCAGCTTTGTTGGAGAATTGTTAGTGTATCGAGACCAAGGTTGATATCTTGATTGCTTAATGTCTCGAACTCAAATATCGAGAGGTCTATCTCTCGAACTCTGTTTATGTCTCGAACTGGATAACTGTATCGAGAGGTCCTACCTCTCGAACTCTGCTTATGTCTCGAGACTTAGTTGATGTCTCGCAGACCCTTATTCCTCCAGTGTTGTCCCATGCTTTCTTCTGATCTGTCTATATGATTACAACACACGAGACTTCTAAGATGTTCAAACAAATTTCCCTCAAGCTTAAATATTTTCCGAGTTGAGCTCAAAGTTACCCGGTTGTATTTTCGCTCTTGGTTTACTTGTCGAACTTACAGCGTTTTGCCTATGTATCGAGACTTGGGGATTTCTACTTAACAGTTGGTATCATCAAAACCTATTACATGATGTTCCTAACAATTTCCCCCTTTTTGATGATGCCAACACTTATACTTACTCTATATGGCTGATTTGATAGAAAGAATTAACAAGGATTTTATTTTTCAGCGCATATGGTAAGTTTGACAACATACTCTACTAAACTATGAATAATATAACTCACGCAACACCCCCAGCAAAAGATATATATGATTATAAGAAGGGAATGTTTACAAAGTAGAGTTTAGTAGACAGGATTGAAAGAAATAAGACCAAGAACAACATAGATATCAATACATTGAAATGAGATGGAGTTTGGACCATGAGAGCTTACTTCTTGTTGGCTTTCCTTTTCTTGTTAATGGCTTCTCGTGTCTTGATGGGGTCTTTCGGATTTACCAGGCTTAAGTATTCATCTGTGACATCTAGATGCCTGTAGTTCCTGTAGGCTTCCCCCACGAACTCACCATCAATTACTCCATCTTTCCACCAGGCAATGCATTCTTCTGGAGACATATTGCTGTGTGTAGATATCCCAGTGATTTTCAGAAGCTTGAATATCTCCAGAGTCAGAATTTGTTCAGTGTCTTCTCTGTTCCCAAACTTAAAGTTTGTCATGAGAAGATCTATCTTCCTTTCTTCTTCTGACTGTCGTTCTTGTCTTTTTCTTCTTCTTTCTCTGTCCTCTTCTCTCCTTCTCTCCATTTCCAGTGTACGCTGGACCCTCAGGTTTTCTGCCTGTTTGGCATCCTCCACTGCTTTGCTCATGATTCTTGGTATTTTTGGAGGTGGTCCAGCTGGTTCACTTGCTGCCCTTTTCTTGCCCGTTGTATCCCCCTTCTTTTTCTCTTTATTTTCCCCCTTGTTGGCATCATCAGTACGGGAGAGGAGGGTGGACATACCTTCGAAAATAGCTTGAAGTTGGGCAGGGACTTGGTTCGACAGGTCATCGAGTATGGCCTTCATCACATCCTGTCGAAGTTCACTGGAATAGTGGAAGGCTCGCAGCTCTGCTCGCATCTCGGCTAATTCAGCCCTCGCACTTGCAGCCTCTGCTCGAGCTACAGCGGCTTCATCAGTGGCTTTCCGTGCTGCATCCTCTGCCCATATCGCCTGTTCGAGAAGTTCGGCATGACGGCCTTGGGATTCACTTGTGCCATCAGCAGGCATTGCAGCATTGCGGACCACATCTGGTGTTTGCCTCAAGAGAGGCTCGAGAAGTTGAAGGTACTGGGATCAGTGATCCAGTACAGGGTATTGTTGAGGAACCACGACAGGTGGTTCGAGAGGTAGATATTCCAGCAGCTGAAGATCTAGACTGTGTGGTGGTGCTGATGGTCAGGGCACTGTGGTCAGGAACCCAGTGCAAGCTTTTCTGAATGATGGTTGACACATGATCTCTCGGTTGTTCGAGAGATAACTGAACAAGCTGTGGAGTGTGCATCAGCAACAGAAATCCTACCTGCTGACTCTGATGAGCTGAATGCTGAAATCACATCTCGATTGAATCAAAGTGTTGAGAATGTATCGAGTTTGGACGACTTCTCCAGAGTACTTCGCTGGATCAACTGGAGAACAGGTCCCTTTGATCAATTGATCTCAAGAGCAGCAGAGATGGAGGCTGAGGAACGATTTGCACTAAACTGGTTAGATCTCACTGAAATCCCAGCCGACGAGCTTCAAAACCGTGCCCATGAGATGCAAGTAATCAGGAGTAATCTTGGTCGATCTGACAAAGGAAAGGGCATAGCTGTTGATGCACAAGAAGATGAAGCGAGCCTGAAGAAGATCCTGAACTAGATGCTCAATTTCGAGAGGATATCAGGCTTGCCACAGCAATATCCTTGGGACAAAGTGTAGAACACACGAGAGGTCCAGGAGAGACCTCTGGGGTTGCTCGAGATGATGCTGACACTCCTACTCCAACTGCAGCAATCCCCTTGTCCCAAGTGAGTGAATCTGCTCTAGAAGACCAGGTAGCTTCGAGAGGTGAATCCGAGACCTCTGAAGCACATGAGGTGGCACCTAACTCTGTACTACTGCCACCACCTGAGTCCACACCCTCGAATGCAACAGATGAAGCTCAGACAGTTCGAGAGGGTGAAATTTTGTTGCTCCAACTCCCAGGCTTTCCCATCGATATGGTTAATAGGGAAAGGTGGAGTGCACCAGTTGCTCCTGAGATAATAGATATTCCAGATTCACCAGAGCATACTGAAGTGCAAACAAGTGAGCAACAAGAGCAGAATGAGGAGAACCCTGCTGGTTCGAGAGTTGAGGTTCAAGAAGGTGGAAACCGGGAAGCACCTGCCGATGAATCAACTCCTCCAGTAGATGATCACGTTCCCAGCACTGGTTCGAGAGGTAGTGTTGAGGGGGAACCTCAATCAGATGGAAACCGGGAAGCATCTGATGCAGAGACTCCCACCTTGGCCAATCCTACCTTACCAGCAGCTGAAGCTGAGGCTCCAGGTTCGAGAGGTGAAGAGCAAGAAGTGATCCATCCCTCAGGTGGAAACCGGGAAGCACCTGATATGGAGCTACCTTCGAGCTCTGATCCAGTGTCCCTGCTGAACCTCAGGAAGTCAGTCGAGAGGTGGATCACAATTGCAAGTCATGGGTGGAAATCTGGAAGCACCCAAGTCCCCTCCCGAAAGTACATCTCGATCCTCATCTCCTACTTCTGACTATGATCACAGGCCGAAGAAGTCTTCATTGGCGAAGTGCGTCAATTCATGGCTGATCAATCTCAGAAGATGGCTCAGCTCGAAAGAATACTCGC
>NC_044927.1:14466863-14472114 GCF_003576645.1 Ipomoea triloba
TAGTCGGAGGGGACTTGGGTGCTTCCAGATTTCCACCCATGACTTGCATTCGTGATTCCACCTCTCGACTGACTTCCTGAGGTTCAGCAGGGACACTGGGATCAGAGCTCGAAGGTAGCTCCATATCAGGTGCTTCCCGGTTTCCACCTGAGGGATGGATCACTTCTTGCTCTTCACCTCTCGAACCTGGAGCCTCAGCTTCAGCTGCTGGTAAGGTAGGATTGGCCAAGGTGGGAGTCTCTGCATCAGATGCTTCCCGGTTTCCATCTGATTGAGGTTCCCCCTCAACACTACCTCTCGAACCAGTGCTGGGAACGTGATCATCTACTGGAGGAGTTGATTCATCGGCAGGTGCTTCCCGGTTTCCACCTTCTTGAACCTCAACTCTCGAACCAGCAGGGTTCTCCTCATTCTGCTCTTGTTGCTCACTTGTTTGCACTTCAGTATGCTCTGGTGAGTCTGGAATATCTATTATCTCAGGAGCAACTGGTGCACTCCACCTTTCCCTATTAACCATATCGATGAGAAAGCCTGGGAGTTGGAGCAACAAAATTTCACCCTCTCGAACTGTCTGAGCTTCATCTGTTGCATTCGAGGGTGTGGACTCAGGTGGTGGCAGTAGTAAGACAGAGTTAGGTGCCACCTCATGTGCTTCAGAGGTCTCAGATTCACCTCTCGAAGCTATCTGGTCTTCTAGAGCAGATTCACTCACTTGGGACAAGGGGATTGCTGCAGTTGGAGTAGGAGTGTCAGCATTATCTCGAGCAACCCCAGAGGTCTCTCCTGGACCTCTCGTGTGTTCTACACTTTGTCCCAAGGATATTGCTGTGGCAAGCCTGATATCCTCTCGAAATTGAGCATCTAGTTCAGGATCTTCTTCAGGCTCGGCTTCATCTTCTTGTGCATCAACAGCTATGCCCTTTCCTTTGTCAGATCGACCAAGATTACTCCTGATTACTTGCATCTCATGGGCACGGTTTTGAAGCTCGTCGGCTGGGATTTCAGTGAGATCTAACCAGTTTAGTGCAAATCGGTCCTCAGCCTCCATCTCTGCTGCTCTTGAGATCAATTGATCAAAGGGACCTGTTCTCCAGTTGATCCAGCGAAGTACTCTGGAGAAGTCGTCCAAACTCGATACATTCTCAACACTTTGATTCAATCGAGATGTGATTTCAGCATTCAGCTCATCAGAGTCAGCAGGTAGGATTTCTGTTGCTGATGCACACTCCACAGCTTGTTCAGTTATCTCTCGAACAACCGAGAGATCATGTGTCAACCCATCATTCAGAAAAGCTTGCACTGGGTTCCTGACCACAGTGCCCTGACCATCAGCAGCCACCACACAGTCTAGATCTTCAGCTGCTGGAATATCTATCTCTCGAACCACCTGTCGTGGTTCCTCAACAATACCCTGTACTGGATCACTGATCCCAGTACCTTCAACTTCTCGAGCCTCCTCTTGAGGCAAACCGACAGATTCATCAACATCCTCAGCACCATCAACAGCAAGTATATCAACACTTAAAGTTCCTGACAGGGACTTGGTAGGGGGCACTCTCTCAACCTCAGTGGCCGGTGTAGCCTGAGGTTCCCCCTGGGCTTGTGCCCTGTCCTCAAATGGTACTTGTATAACGGACGGTTTCACCTCTCGAACCTGGGTGACAGCAGCAGTCTTGGTCCTCTTGGCCTTCCTTTTCAATTCAACCCTCTTGACTAGGGTGTCCAAAAGCTCGTCATCAGAGCGCTTCTCCTTAGCTGGGGCTTTCCTTTTGCCCCTTCCCTTAGGCTTTGAGGGTGAAGATGCATCCTTAGCACCTTTTGCCTTAGCTTGAGGTTTCGTTCTACCCATATAGGTATTCCGATGAACCTCTCGCCCTTCCCTCAGTTCGAAACCCTTCAGTCTCAATAGAAATCGCCCTTCCCTCAGTTCGAAACCCTTCAGTCTCAATAGAAATTGAACAACAAAGCCAAAACCAACCTTTTTGTAGATTGTCAGGTCGGAGTTGGAAGCTGAGCTCTGCACTTGGTGTTTGAGGCAGTCGAAGATGATGTGAGCCCAGTCCAACTTGTTGTTGTTCCAGATGGCGTGGAGGATTTTCAGAGTGTCCAGATTGACTTCGTCTGTTCCGGACACCTTGCCGAGGATGAATTTTATGATGAGCTCGGCGGCTAGGGCAAACCTCTCCTTCAAATGAAATCTGCGGAGGGCAGAGGATGCTCTGGGTGGTGCAGTCTCCAATCGGATTTTGTCCCAAAACTCCTGCTTATCCATGTTGTAGTCCGATAGGTGCTTGACTGCCTCCTCCGACGTAGCAAAGTCGAATGCTGCTCGTAAATCACCCACAGAGATTGTTATGGCTATTTCGTTGAAGCGGCTTTCAATCTTGCCCTTCGTGACCTTGGCATGAGCGAACCATTCTATGTAGTCGAGGTCATGAATGGTTCGGTAGTCATGCGTCATGTACCGCATTAGTCCTGCCTTCTCAAATTTCTTCAAGACTCTCTCCGCCATTGTTGGATTTGGCGAGTGGGTGATGAAGCCATCTTTGTCAAGGATGCTTCCCGCCTTGACTTGTTTAATCTGAGAGCGTATGTGGTCTAGCTCTCTCTGGTATGCACTGGAGGATGAAGATGAAGATGAAGAAGATGATGATTCAGACGCCATTGAAGAAAGTTTGTGTGTTTTGGAGGGAATGTGTACAGCGTCTAAGGATTTGGGGATTTTGGGTATATGGTTTTGAGTTTGAATCCGGGTAAAGAAGAAGGATTTTGCTTTTATATTAGGCGGATTCGGGTTGGATATATGGGTAGGGTTGAGAGTTTGACCCGTGGAAGGATCCCGGTTGATTTAAAAGATGTAAGAAGTCAGAAATACCCCTGATAACGGTCAGCTTATAAGGTATTTTGGTAAGGGTATTTCGGTAAAGTATAGAACGGTTTAAGCTTTGAGACAGTGGAGTATTGATATTTTAAAATAAGCATGCTCCCACTAATCAAGATAATGCCCTTAAGTGCGAAAAACCGTCAGTAACCGATGACCACGTGGCTAGCATTTATGTCCAAAGATAGCCGTTCCACCTCATATATCCGTTGAGCTTATCAAATTCACCTTTCGAAGGTGAATGATCTTCCTCATGAGTTTAAGGATCTTCCCCCTGAGTGATTGATCCCTAAACCTCCTTATTCTTCCGTCTTGATCTGGTTAAGGATCTTCCCCCTGAGTGATTGATCCCTAACCCTCCTTATTCCTCCATCTTGATCTGGTTAGGGATCTTCCCTTTGATCCCTAACCCTCCTTATTCCTCCTTTCAGAGATATCAGTTTGTTATCTTTCGAAGTGACCTCTCGAACTACCCTTCTTCGAGACATAATGTATGTAGACAAACTGATCGGGTGACCTCTCGAACTACCTTTCGAACACAGATTGCGAGAGAAACAAGTTTGATTCATTTAAAAGATATCACTTGGAACATATCCTTAAGTTCATTTAGTGATTTCCAGATACATTACATATGAATCAATATCCTATTAAATTCCCTAGAAACTTTTGTTTGGCCTTGGTCAGCCTAATAGGAATCTATCGTTAAGGCGGGAACTAGCCATCTAAAGTCCTATTTGTCTAATAACAGAACTGGGGGTGGCTATTCCCTTTTCTTGTTCTTCTCTCCGGAGCTGCTTACTATAGTTGGGAGTGACCATCTTCATCGCTAATCCTCTTAATGTCTTTGGATTAGGTATGATCATCCCTTTGGCTGCTGCAGACCTCAGAAAGTCCCATCTGGTCTTCCTCTCCGTTTCCCTTGGTTCTCCATTTGGTTGAGGAAGGCCCTTTTCCAGAATGTGCAGCAGTAGGAGTCCCTCTTGTGCAGGACTCTTCTCCCGATTCCAGTATCCCATCGTTGTGGATCTCCTCGTATTTGGGGATCCATTCACCTTGGATGGGAATAGGATTCTTGCTTGGATTATCAGGAAGCTCCGTAATCTGTTCACCCTTCGTTGATTCTGGATAGTTTTCTCCTTGAAAATCTTTGGACTTGACTGCCGGTTTCTTTCCTCTATAAAAGAATGGAACATCATCTTTTCCTTTCTTTATCTCCATGGGAAGTTGATGGTATGAACTTCTGAAAGAAACCCTCTTATTTATAGCCCAATAGGGTTACCACTGTTGAGTCACGGGATGCAATATGAATGACCATTCAATGTTTGTGTAACTCCAAAGCTGCCATAAAGTTGATGAAATCGCCCCTCACATGCGAAACAGTTCATGGCACTAAATACAAGAAGATAAGATTTGACCATTNCTTTCGAAGTGACCTCTCGAACTACCCTTCTTCGAGACATAATGTATGTAGACAAACTGATCGGGTGACCTCTCGAACTACATTTCGAACACAGATTGCGAGAGAAACAAGTTTGATTCATTTAAAAGATATCACTTGGAACATATCCTTAAGTTCATTTAGTGATTTCCAGATACATTACATATGAATCAATATCCTATTAAATTCCCTAGAAACTTTTGTTTGGCCTTGGTCAGCCTAATAGGAATCTATCGTTAAGGCAGGAACTAGCCATCTAAAGTCCTATTTGTCTAATAACAGAACTGGGGGTGGCTATTCCCTTTTCTTGTTCTTTTCTCCGGAGCTGCTTACTATAGTTGGGAGTGACCATCTTCATCGCTAATCCTCTTAATGTCTTTGGATTAGGTATGATCATCCCTTTGGCTGCTGCAGACCTCAGAAAGTCCCATCTGGTCTTCCTCTCCGTTTCCCTTGGTTCTCCATTTGGTTGAGGAAGGCCCTTTTCCAGAATGTGCAGCAGTAGGAGTCCCTCTTGTGCAGGACTCTTCTCCCGATTCCAGTATCCCATCGTTGTGGATTTCTCGTATTTGGGGATCCATTCACCTTGGATGGGAATAGGATTCTTGCTTGGATTATCAGGAAGCTCCGTAATCTGTTCACCTTTCGTTGATTCTGGATAGTTTTCTCCTTGAAAATCTTTGGACTTGACTGCCGGTTTCTTTCCTCTATAAAAGAATGGAACATCATCTTTTCCTTTCTTTATCTCCATGGGAAGTTGATGGTATGAACTTCTGAAAGAAACCCTCTTATTTATAGCCCAATAGGGTTACCACTGTTGAGTCACGGGATGCAATATGAATGACCATTCAATGTTTGTGTAACTCCAAAGCTGCCATAAAGTTGATGAAATCGCCCCTCACATGCGAAACAGTTCATGGCACTAAATACAA
>NC_044927.1:14475629-14477806 GCF_003576645.1 Ipomoea triloba
ACGCTGTTTGGTCATGTGAAATTGCTGAAAGTGAGGTTTCTTCCAGAACTTGTGATTTGATGACCAATTCTCACTAGATGGATAGAGTCTTCCTTTCACCATCCGTGAGTTCCTAACTATGTGGATCTCAGACCTTCCATATTTGCCTTGAGGTGCATTATATGGAGTGTAGCTCTTTTTGTACTTGGAATGGCCTTGCGAGAGATAGCAAGGTGATCTCTCGATATTGTTTACCCGGCCATTCTTCGTAGCTTTCCTATACTTTCCATTGCTGGTGTATAGGGACGGTTTATGAATAGCTACTCTGGTCTTTTCTGTTGGTCCTTTATGACCTTTATTTGGTTTGGGTTGAGATCCTCCATTTCTTGAAGTTCCCAAACCATTGGTCTGTTTATCTCTCGAGAGATGGTCTTGATGGAACCCTAGACCGGTTCTATCACTTGTAGGTCTGTGATCAACCACCATTTTCTCCATAGCTTTGGAGGAATTAGTGTATGATGCTATGACCTTTCGAAGATTAAGCTCTCTCGTCTCTCGAGCTTTGCACTCTTCAGATAGTAGGATTACTTTGGCTTCTAACTCACTTACTTTGAGAGTCAGCTCCAAATTCTCTTTCGAGACGTTCTTAAGCATATCTCTTTCAGCAGTTAGCTTGCTGTTTTCATCCATCACTCTAGCATGAGTGCTATTGGCGATGTTAAGGTTCCTTCTGAGCGATTCCAACATCTCGAAGGGGTCCTCATCGCTTTTAAATGAAGAACAACGAGAGGTAGAAGTAGAGCAGCGAGATGTAGGAGTAGAGGTTACCTCGTTGTCAATGGCCATTAGGCATTGATTCTCCTCTTCCTCGGTGTATAAGCAGATGAGCCCCCTCTCATCCTCTGAGCTGCTGCTGCTTTCGCTGGAGCTCGACGTCTCGGACTCCTCGATTGTCCTCTCGAATTCTTCAGCAACAAGCGCCTTCCTGCGCTGATACGTCTTTGATGATCCTTTGAAGCCACCTTGTGTTGGCTTCTCCCTGGATTCCTCTATTCTCTTGGAATCCTTGCCTTCTTGGCCCTGATGCTTGCTTACTAGTGGGTAAGGGCATTCGGCCTTGAAATGTCCCGGTCTTCTACAGTTGTAGCATAGACCCTGATTTTCCTCCTCCGTCCTTCTGGATGGATATCTCTCATTTTTCCTTCTTGAGGAGGAAGGTGAACTTTTGTTGCTCTCCTGGTTCATCTTCATGTATTTCCTGAACTTCCTCACAAAGAGAGCAAACTGTTCGTCAGACATAACATTCATAGGATTAGAGTCTGACCTTGAAGATGTGGATGGTTGCTCAGCAACAAGTGCTACGTTTCGTCGATCCACAATGTCCTCATCTCTTGGGAACATCTCGAACTCGAAGGCTTTGAGATCCCGGAAGAGTTTGTCTGTTGTGGTTTCCTTCAGATCTCGGTGATCTCTCATCGTGATCACCTTTACTTCCCACTCCTTAGTGAGGCCACGTAAGACCTTCAGGTTCAGCTCCTTTTGTGGGATCTCCTTTTCAAGGTCACTGATCTCGGTTGTGAGCTTCATGAACCGAGACTCCATGCTGTCGATGCTCTCTCCTGGCTTCATCTTGAAGTCTTCGAACTTCTTCATGGCCACGGTGAGCTTGTTTTCCTTTTCCTGTTCGTCACCTTCACCAATTAACATCAAAGTATCCCATACCTCTTTTGCCGTTTTGCACTTCCTCACTTTTGGGAAGATGGTTTCGTCTATAGCTCTGAAGAGAATATCCTTGGCAATATTGTCCAGGTTGTTTCTCTTCCTATCATCACTGGTCCATTCTTCCCTAGGTTTTGGGATGTACTTTGGTGTTTCTTGGGTTTGAACTGCAGCAGTATTAACCATTAGGATCTTGACTGGTCCAGAAGTTATAACCTCGGCCATCTCATCATGGAGGGCTGATAAGTACGCAAGCATGCGTGTTTTCCAGTCGTCAAACCTGCTAAGATCAAAAAGAAGATGTCTCGACAACATGCTGTCCATATTGAAAAATTATCTCGTGCTTTGAAAATATTTAAGAAGATTTTTCAAAGAAGGATCTCTAGGCAATATAAACAAAGGTTTATATCGATCAGAGAACTTGCTCTGATACCAATTGTTGGTCCCAAGGGGATGGGGTACAAGTCTAGAGGGGGGGG
>NC_044927.1:14479288-14482027 GCF_003576645.1 Ipomoea triloba
TTTTTATGTTCCCATCATTCCTTGTTTGGGGAATCTGACCACTTCAGGATTGGTGCACTTCTTGACCGTTTGTGGTGGAGGTCTGACGTGTCATCCACTTCCGTCCATTTTGAAACCTCCCGCTCAGCACCTCTTCAATATTTTATCTCCATGATATTCTTCTTCTCCAAACTTAGAGTATTTTATCTGCACATGTTGACTAACATTCAGCCTCTTGGAGAAGTGCCGGTTTATCGAGACCATAGAAGATGTCTCGACCACTTGATGTTTCAATCCCATGTATCGAGAGGTCTATCTCTCGAATATTCTTTACGTCTCGAACTCGATAGGTATATCGAGAGGTCCTTACCTCTCGAACTTGGCTTGTGTCTCGAGACTTAGTTGATGTCTCGTAGACCCTTATTCCTCCAGAGTTGTCTCGTGCCTGCTTCTGATCTATCTGTTTGCTTACAACACGAAAACTTCTAAGTTGTTCAAACAAGTTTACCTTAAGCTTAAATATTTCCCGAGTTGAGCTCAAATTACCCGGTTGTATTTTCGCTCTTAGTTTACTTATCGAACTTACATTGTTTTGCCTATGTATCGAGACTTGGGGATTCTTACTTAACAGTTGGTATCATCAAAACCTATTACATGATGTTCCTAACAAAAATTAGATCAATCGCTTCTCTCTGGCTCTCGCGACTCGCATCCGGCGTCCTCACTGCCTCCCTAGTTCCGTCCAGCAATTCGGCCATCCCTGCCTACCAGCGTCCGGCCTACTGGAACGCCGAAAACACCTCTCAGGCGCTCAACTGCTCAACGCCTCTTGTCTCCTCTCACAGGTTCATAATATTGCCTAATTTCTCTAATTTGACTTTGCCCTAATTTTTAAAATTTCCCTAATTTCTCTAAATTTATTTTAACGTTTTTGTATGTGCTTGGTTAGTTTGTTGAATACTTGAATTTGTTTTTGAATTATGAATTTATTATTTATGATTTAATGATTTATCATTTATATGAATTATGAATGTCAAATGTGAGTTGTTGCCTGGCTGTGCAGTTTGCTGTATGGCCATATGGGCTAAGTGAATTTAGCTTTTAAAGTTTTAATTTATCCAATCTTGATTCTTGTGAATGTGATTATGTGAATGTTAGAAACTTTGAATTCAAAATGTGATTTTGTGAAATTGTGAGGATTGTGAGCAGTGAGGCAGTGAACTAGTGACAGTGAGTATGCCTAGATTTGATTGGCAGTTTGCAGTATGGCCATATGGGTGATGATTTATTATACGATAGCTTAGTGCCGTATGTTGAAAAAGATGTTTTTAATCAAGTTTCAAATGAAGCAATTCTACACCGATTTCAAAATATGAGAGAGCGTATAGGAGTATTATCTCGTAGTTCATCATAAACTTTGTATTGTAATTTATAATGTATTTCGTATTTTAACAATTTATTCGTATTTGAACCTTGTATTTGGACATTTTTGAATTTAGTTTACCTTTGCTTCTTCGCCCCCCTCACAAGAAATCCTGGCTCCGTACTTGGTTCCAATAGCGTTTTTTGGTTCGTTTTTCTTAATGACAACACTGGTACTCGGTGATGGTTGGTCATGGCTCACTTTCCACCCATTTAGTGAAGTAGTTCACCGCAGTAATGCAAAATCGACGTCGGCCGGGGGCATTTGGCAATGGTCTGAGCAAATCCACTCCCCACTTAGCGAAGGGGATAGCAGTCGTGTCTAGCGTGTAAAATGAGGCTGGTGGGGTATCTTTGTTTACGAAGGCTTGACAGGTCGGACATTTCTTGACTACTTCTATGCAGTCTTTCACCATGGTAGGCCAATAGTATCACTGAATGACTAGCTTATGAGCGAGCGTATTGGCACCAGATCATGATATGGAGAAGGCATCTCAGTGATGGGGTAGAATAACAAGTTCTCAGTGCTTAGTCTTTTTACAATCTCAGTCCGGCAAACTTGCGATAAGTGGTCGGGCAATTCTCTGACTGGCAACTTTGATAGGATGTCTGCCTCCACATTCATAGCTCTTGAGACATGAATTACTTCGTATGTGGTCAGCTTTCTCAAGAGTCCTTTAGTCACATCCTTATACATTTTCAATCTTTCTTCGTGGGTCTCACACTCGATAGTCAGCTGACCGACCACCAATAGGGAGTCGGTCTTGATCTTGACTCGCGTACGTTTTAAGGCCTGAACCAAGAGCAGGCCACCAATGATAGCCTCATACTCGGCCTCGTTATGTGAGGTACGAAATTGATATTGCAAGGCATAGTAAATATGGAAGCCCTCCGGAGCAGTGATCATGACTCCTCCGCCGCAGCGACGGGTACTAGCAGTTAGGAATCTATACAAAATTGTATTGTAGAATCCTATTAAGACTTCAATATTCTAATTTTAAGTTAAGAATCTATACAGAATTGTATTATAGAATACTGCCAATTTGTTTGAAAACTGCAATAAAGAAATAAATTGCCTAAAGAATTTAATGTTAAACTTCCGTTATATTTAACAGAAAGAATTTGGTAAAATTATAAAGGATTAAGATATATTAGGAATTTAATTGGAGGTTTCACAATAAGAAGAACACGAAGTATAATATGTTATAGCAGACTATTACACCAACATTTTTTTAGTTCCAGTTAAGGGTCTAACATTATTGGCTCTTATTATAACTGTAGATTTACAGGACAGATCCATGTATTTTATAGGTTCGGGGGGGGGGGGGGGAATTCAAA
>NC_044927.1:14482725-14499783 GCF_003576645.1 Ipomoea triloba
GGGGGGGGGGGGGGGGGGGGGGGAATTCAAAAAAGACCCATATATTTAAAAAAATTTAAATTTAAATTTAATAATATTAAAAAATGATAATATCAAATAACATGAAATAGTATTAGAAAATTTTCAATAATTTTTTAAATACTAAAATAACCATGACAAAAATTTTCTACGTGCTTTACTCGATACCTCAATGCAAAATCATCGATAATTGCATCAAGATTAATACTCTCTAGAATATATTAGGACCAGTTAGTGGATGAGACAGCTGGTTGTGCGCTGCTAAGCTTTGTGGATGCCTTCAGCGGATACTATTAAATCTTTATACATGCGAAGGACGAGGAAAAGACAGCCTTCATTACGCCGGATGGTGTTTACTGTTACTGAGTGATGCCCTTTGGGTTGAAGAATTCTGGATCTACTTATACCCGCATAGTAGCCAGGCTGTTCAAAAGCCTGATTGGCAAGTCTACGGCTGCCTACGTGGATGACATGCTGGTCAAAAGTAAGGAAGAGGAAGCACATGTAAAATACTTGGATGACTCCTACAGCATAATGAGACAATACAACCTGAGGCTAAACATGAAAAAGTGAGCCTTTGTAGTCAGAGGAGGGAAGTTTCTGGGATACATGGTTGATGGTTTTCCGACCAATAGATGGTCGACCGGTGGGCCTACACAACCGGAAAAACCAAGAATAAGATATGAAAACCCTCTTGGTTGTTTCTCAAACCTTTGTATTGTTCTCTCCTCAAAAACTGTCCCCCCTTCTCAAATGATTTGAACAACCTTTTATACTAGGCACCTGGGCCGTTACATACTCATTTCCTATTTAATAGTAAAATTAATACTCATAGAGTGCATTTTTAATATACTCAATTATGGATCTTAAATTGTGAATGTCCGTTGGCTTCTTCAAGGTTCCTGGTCTCGCAGGTTAAGGTTCCTCAGATATGCTCCTTTACATGCGTCCGACCGAGAGCCTCAAACACTTAACCTTCTTTCAAACTCATCTAGTCATCCTGTCCGAAAGCCTTGATCTCCCAGCCTTTCTTCTGACTCGTCCGGCCATCTAGCCGAGAGCTTTGATCTCCCAGCCTTCCTATAGACTCGTCCGGCCATCCAGCCGAGAGTCTTGATCTCCCAGCCTTCCTTCAGACCCATCCAGTCATACAACCAAGAGTTTTAGTCGGGCCGTAAGCCTCATTCTTTTGGTCTTCCTCATTAACCCCGCATAAGAGCTCTCTTGTTTTATTCAATCCTGTTCCTCACAATGATCGCTACTATTCATTCATTCCAACCTGTTCCATCCGAGTCGCTCACCCGGCCAGACTTATATCCCATCATCTAGTCCCTCACTTTTCTAGATCCAAAGAAGTGCGACTTGGGAAAGTACATGCTCTGACAACTAGATCCGTATCTCCTTTACATCTATCTTTCCTTTCACTCCATCAATCAAATCCCTGATTTCACTGGATTACCAAGGAAATCTTTACCAAATCTGTACTCAGAATCTTCCTTCCATGACACGCCGCCCTTTCTGATCTCCATCATTTCCTTCTATTGCATCCGCCGGCAATTCCTTCATCTTTCGCCTATATAAATAGCCCATTTCATCCAATCCTATTGTCTCACCTTGAATCATTTCTTGCCTTTAATTTTTTGCAGGTTGCGATGGAAAGAGGTGACTCTAATGAAACCCCAAGACGCCGTTCTAAGCATCTGGCAGAACAAGCCCGACTGGAAATGCCCTGCCAGCGGAAGATTGCTCATGGAGGCCATGAGGTTGGTGACACCCGAGAAGACCCCTTGTCCATTCCTTCTGACGAGGAGAATGAAGTTGTCGTCCTGTTTCCTCCCAAATCGGAAGTAGTTTCTTCCCCCATCATTCCAGACTACGATTCCGACTACCTAGACTTCCTTGCGGAGATGGAAGCTATGACTGAAGAGCCCCATGCAAACACCTCGCCAACGCCACTTCAAGCGGCTTCGCCTGATGTGAACTCCTCCCCAACTTCGGTTCATGCATTGCCGTGGACTGACCCTCTGTCTCCTCTCAATCATCTAGTGCCAACTTCTGTAGTAGGTGATTCACCTGTCAAGGCCACCGAGGAAGGCCTTTCAATCATCTAGTGCCGACTTCTGTAGTAGGTGATTCACCTGGGACAATTTTGTAATCGGCCTGAATTCTCAGGGGGTCATCCATCTCGTGACTAACCAATTGGTGATAGGTAGGTGGACATTAACCATTTAACCACATCCCTCCATGGTAAGCCACAGTGCCACGTCTCGAATCGAGCAGGGGCTTAACTCGGCCAACCCTGCCGACACCCAACATTAATAAATAAAATACTTATGCTATGCCATTCCTCTTCCTGATTCTCCTTGATCAAATCGCAAGAACCCATGTTATCCCTCACTCTCAATACATGATGCTTGTCAACATACAAAACTCCAACCTTATGACTTTTTTTCCTACTCTCTTTTCAGGGAGGCACGGTTGACTGAGTGTCGACTCCTTTTTCAGGACTCCGGCCAACCAACACACCGACCTTATGACTTCTTTTCCCACTCCCTTTTTAGGGAGGCACGGTTGACCGAGTGCCGACTCCTTTTTTCAAGACTCCAACTAACTAACACACCGACCTTATGACTTCTTTTCCCACTCCCTTTCAGGGAGGCACGGTTGACCGAGTGCTGACTCCATTTTTAGGACTCCGGCCCAACCAACACACCGACCTTATGACTTCGTTTCCCACTCCATTTTCAAGGAGACATGGTTGACCGAGTGCCGACTCTTTTTTTCAGGACTCCGGCCAACCAACACACCGACCTTATGACTTCTTTTCCCACTCCCTTTATAGGGAGGCACGGTTGACCGAGTGCCGACTCCTTTTTCAGGACTCCGACCAACCAGCACACCGACCTTATGACTTCTTTTCCACTCCCTTTTCACGGAGGAACGGTTGATCGAGTGCTGACTCCATTTTCAGGACTCCGGCACAACCAATACACCAACCTTATGACTTCCTTTCCCACTCCCTTTTCAAGGAGACACGGTTGACCGAGTGCCGACTCCTTTTTTAGAACTTCGGCCAACCAACACACCGACCTTATGAATTCTTTTCCCACTCCCTTTTCAGGGAGGCATGGTTAACCGAGTGCCGACTCCATTTTCAGGACTCCTACCCAACCAACACATCGACCTTATGACTTCTTTTCCTACTCCCTTTTCAAGGAGGCACAATTGAACAAGTGCCGACTCCTTTTTCAGGACTCCAGCCACCCAACACACCGACCTTATGACTTCTTTTCCCACTCCCTTTTCAGGGAGGCACGGTTGACCGAGTGCGGACTCCTTTTTCAGGACTCCGACCAACCAACACACCGACCTTATGACTTATTTTCCCACTCCCTTTTTAGGGAGGCACGGTTGACCGAGTGCGGACTCCTTTTTCAGGACTCCGGCCAACCTTTACGATCCTCAAATCTGAACTCAACCGTCTAAGCTCAAACGTAACGACCCTTTTAGCTTCCCGCCAGTTATTATTTCAGCGCTATTAACTTCCTGCATACGTTTCACGTCTACTCGACGTCATTTCATTACAATCTCATCGCCACGTGTCATCATCCCCTTCAACGCTACCCCATCTATAAATACCCCCTTTCACTGTTTTACTTTTTACCCTTTTACCTTTTTACTCTCCGATGAACTCTCAATTTTGCTCTCGCTTTTCCGGTGCCACCTTGCTCTTCCGTTCATTTTCCGGCTGCCCTCCAATCGCGTCGTCACTCAGTCGTTCACTCGCTTCGATCTCGCCTTCCTTCCCAATTTTCATGTGGGCTAGGTTGGTTTCCTCTTCCCTTCCTTCCATGTCTTCCTCCCAAAACCGCATTGGGGTTATGACGAACCCCAATGCTTCTATGTCTTCTCCCAGGGCGACGGGAGAGGCTACATCCTCTGCCCCCTTGAACCCTACGCCCATTCGGGCCGTCGCTGCTTTGCCTGTGGGTGTTCAAAGGGCCACAGGCCTTTTTGAGGACTTAGGCCGACCGACTGATAAGCCTCCGAGATACCCGTAAATCAAGTGCATATTAGGGTGTTTTGTCACGTTTCTAGCATCCTTACATGATGAATTATGATCATAAATGCTTTAATTTCACTAACCAACACACAAAAGCTACTTTTAGCCTAAAAGAGGTAAAACAGGAGTCCAGGGAGCCAATAGAAGCAAAAGTTGAGCTTAAAGAACGAACCAGGCAAGATCGGAGCCCTGGAGGACCCAAGAGGATAGCCACACGCGTGTGAGTATGCGTGGAAACAATCTAGTAACCTACCACGCACGCTCACACGCGTGTGAGCTGGCGTGGAGACTGCATTGCGCAAAATTTACTAGGGTTGCTTTTCGGAGACTATTTAAACCCCTTTGATAGATTTTCAGAGAGAGACTTTTTCTATTCCATTTTTAGAACTTCTCCTTTCATTTCTTTAGATTAGTTTAGATAAATCTCCATTGTAGAAGACAACAAGCTTGGATTGAAGGATTACTTCATTCTAGGTGATCTCTATTACATTTCTATTATATTGTGCTATCTTGTTCTTGGATTAAATTAGCTTTTGTACTGAATTTCATATCATGAGTGGCTAGTTTAATCTAGGGATTTGGATTGTGTGAAGATATGTTGCTAGTGTGATGATCTTATATCTATATTTTGGATCTAAATGCTTAGATTGTTGGATTATCTATTCTTGTCTATTGATTGTTGTTTTGATGAGGTCTTGTTTGGATTTGGCCAATCAAGATGAGAGATTGAGCTCTTGACTCTTTCATGTCTTTGATTAGAGTTAGGATTTGAAGCTTTGAAACAATCATAGATCCAATGGACTTCTTAAGAATAGTAGGATAATGTGTAGCTCAAGTGTTTGATAAAATTCCTCTTAGAGCTTTGGATGCTTGAAGGCACTCCTAAGTCAAAGAAGCATTAGTACACAAAGGTGGAAAAGGACTAAGAACACACACTCTTGAGTAGCCAACATCCTTGTATTGTTTAGCCATTACCTTAGACACACCAAGATGCAACATAGATGAACACTATCCAATCCCTACCCCTTGTACATATTTTCAAACTCTTTTACTTTACCACTTTCTCACTCAAACCAAACCTTATGAACTCCTTTTACAAACAAATCACCACTCACCACACTCGAATCCCTTGCATGACTCAATCAAGTAAACTCCCGAACACTTGACACACCTCCATGTCCTTCCTTCGAGACTGACACTCGGGGAGTCACTGACTTTCCGTTTTAACACACACATATCTTTTGACACCTCAACCCTACGCAAAACTGGAAAACGTCACCGACCGACCTTCGTTCTGTTATTTCAGACAGCAAGCTAGAAGAGTCCCAATACCTGTTGGGCCCAGCGGCCAAGGTATACGACCCTCGTGATTGCTATATTTTTTACCCTCAGACTGGGGGGGTACGTAGGAATCCATCTGCAATCCATCAGCCACGAATTTTGTGTACCGTTAAGCCCATTCGCCTCGCTCTTCTTCCGCTATTTCGCACTTTCTCCAGGCCAGCTCGTCCCCAACTCTCATCGTATACTGACCTGCTTCCAAACCCTCTGCACAAATTTTGGTTTTGACCCAACCATAAACCTATTCCTCCAAATCTACTTGGTCAATAAAGTTGGGACCACTTCTCCGGGTTTCATCCAAGTCTCTCAGCGAGGAGGGAGCAAAATTTTCAATGGACTGGTCGACTCCATAAAGAGGTGGAAACCAGTCTTTCTCTTTGTATGCCCATCTCCCCGCTACTCTCTCTTCGATTTTCCTTTGGCTTAGGGGCCCTCTTTTTTCAAATGTCTTAAAAAGCTTCCCTACGACGAAGACACGACCAAGTCGGCCGAAGTTCTGTTGAACCCTGGTCCAATTTGGCTGCCCTGGAAGCAACTGGTCTGTTGCCGGATGGGGCGGCTACCAAAGGTGACAAGCCACCTGATAGACGCCAAAAGTACCTAATTATCTAGAACTAATTAAGTTGATTTCTTGTCAAAAACAAAGTTTTGAAGGGTGCAGCTATGTATTTTCATGCTATTTTGCTAACAAATTACAAAAGAACTTTGTGTGGCATGTTTTGAAAGATTTCCACAAGATCAATGGCCGAAATCAACCAAGGAAAGCATCAACGATGAAAAGAAGAACCAATCCACACAGGGACACGCAAAGAGCAAGCCGGAAACAACAAAAGAGACGAAAACGGAGAAATTCGCGTCCACAAGCATCACCACGCGTGTGAGCTGGCGTGGAATTATTCCAGTAAGCATCCATGCCTGCCCACACGCGTGTGGACTGGCGTGGACGGGCACAAGAACCCTGCGCGATATTTTAGTATTTAAGGGACATTTTAGCTAGGAGAATGAGGTCTTTTTTCAATTTTTCACTTCTCACTTTTAGATTAGGCACTACAAGAAAAATGCACATAGACAACACTTAAAAGACAACAGTTTTTGACAAAAGTGTTGTCTTTTGTATAAAAGACAACAGTTTTGGACAAAACCGTTGTCTTTAATTTGTTGTCTTTGTGCATTTTGTCCAATGACAACACTGCAAAGACAACGATTTTTAAAAACCGTTGTCTATGTGCATTTTTTTTTTAAATAAAAGACAACGGTTTTATGTAACCGTTGTCGTTGGTGTGTTGTCTTTAAGTGCACTTGAATACACAACACTACAAATACAACGGTTTTTAAAACCATTGTCTTTGCGCGTTTATTTTTTTTAAAATAGACAACAATTTTATTTAACCGTTGTCATTTGTGTGTTGTCTTTAAGCACACTTTAATAGACAACACTTTAAAGACAACAGTTTTTTAAAACCGTTGTCTATGTGCATCCCATTTTTTAATTAGACAACAGTTTTATGTAACTGTTGTCGTTGGTGTGTTGTGTTTAAGTGCACTTGAATACACGACACTACAAAGACAACGGTTTTTTTAAAACCGTTGTCTTTGCACATTTTTTTTTAAAAAATACAACGATTTTATTTAACCGTTGTCGTTATGTGTGTTGTCTTCAAGCACACTTTAATAGACACCACTTCAAAGACAACGGTTTATTAAAACCGTTGTCTTTGTGCACCATTTTGTTTATTTAGACAACAGTTTCATTTAACCGTTGTCATTTGTGTGTTGTCTTTAAACACACTTGAATAGACAACACTTCAAAGACAACGGTTTATTAAAAACGTTGTCTTTGTGCACCCGTGTTTTATTTAGACAACGGTTTTATTTAACTACTATATTGTATTAGCGGGTTTGACCAGCGAATTTTATTAACGTTTTGTAAAATAATATTTGGTAAAATTAGTTGTTTAGGTTAGCGGTTAACATGTAAAATGACCTAGATAGGTATACATAACAATAACAACAACAACAACAACAACAATAATAATTAATAATAAAAACGTAGTGTAATAGGTTGACCCACTATATTTATTATGCTTATTTTTAAAAAAAAATCACAATTAAAAACCAAAATACATTTGTATTTAACGACATTTAGACTATTTTATTGATAGATGACCAAAAATAGTCATGTCACAATCATACTAGGACTAAAAGTGAATGCTCTCTTAAAAAAGAACTAAAAGTGAACTATCGTCAATAAATCTAGGATCAAAAATAGAATTAACTCTAATAATAGTATTTATATAAATAAAAATCAAAATCAAAATTAAAACAAAAACAAAATGAAAAAAAAAAAAAGAAGGAAGGAAGCAGCGGTTTTAGTTTTACCACTTTTCCCACCGTCCCACATCGGTGGGAAAAGTGGTAATGGAGCCTTGAGGCTCCTATTTAAGGAGCCTCAAGGCTCCATTTTTCTCTAATATCTTTGAGGGTTCAACACCCATCAAGTCCAAAGTTTATTTCTTTTTATTAATTTATTAATTAAGGATGTTTTGGGAAAAATTATTTTTTCCTAAAATACCATATGCAAGTGTTGCTAAATATAGCGTTTGCAAAAATTTATCAAATAATAAATTTGACGTTTTAACGACACTAAATAAATAATGGTTTTTAAACGTTAACCGTTGTTTTTTCTAGAATAGACAACGGTTAAAAACTGTTGTCTTTGCGTGGGACTTACAACAACACCGACTTTAACAACACTTAATAATAAACAATGGTTAAAACCCGTTGTCTTTTCTAGAAAAGACAACGGTTAAAAACCGTTGTCTTTGCGCGGGACTTACAACAACACCGGCTTCAACAACACTTAATAGACAACGGTTAAAAACAGTTGTCTTTTCTAGAAAAGACAACGGTTAAAAACCGTTGTCTATGTACATGACTTTCAACAACACCGGCTTCAACAACACTCAATAGACAACGGCTTTTAATCGTTGTCTTTTCTAGAAAAGACAACGGTTAAAAACCATTGTCTTTGCACGGGACTTACAACAACACCGGCTTCAACAACAAAAATTTTACCTCATAGACAACGGTTAAAAACTGTTGTCTATGAGCATTTTTCTTGTAGTGAGGGTTAGATCGGATTAGGGAGAGGAGGAAGAGCTCCTTGGAGAAGAGAACTTGGATCTCCATAGCTTTGGAATCCTCTTGGGGTAAACTCTTTCATTGTCACTTGATTTCTCTTTGGAACTCTCTCTTGCTTTTTCATTTTTCCTAAAGATATTTGCTTTTTTACCTTGATCTTGTAAATATGCTTTTCCATTTGAATGAAATGATGTTATTGAAGCCTATGAAGCGCTAGTTCTTAGGATAGGGGCTAGGAAGGATGGAGATTTTGTGTTCATGATTTAAGATTGTTGAATGAGTTTGATTTCTTTGGGATTGTTGAAATTGTGTGTATGTTTTGGATGAACTTGTTGGATTGAGGGCCCCGATCTCTTCAAGAGTATAGGATCATCCCTTTGGCGAGATATCGCAAGGGGATGTAGCCCACTACCCACATCTTCCGCTCTCAATCTGAGAAGATGAGATCCGAAGGGAACTTGTAGACAAAGTGTTTGACAAAATTCCACAACCGAATGAGGATTGGGAGCTTGAGTGTGACGCCACTCAGGACAATGTTCCAAGCTCCTTCAATCATATCTCAATGGAAATCAAATCTCTCCCGTATGCGTTGAACTAATCTCCATGACGTTCTAGCCCCCATCCGCCTTTTATTCTCATTTACTTCTTAAATCTATCCAACATTTGCACTCTCACTACCTTACTTTATCAATCTCTATATTTTCATCCTTTGTGTTATCTAAACAATACAAGATAGGGAACCCACATTCTCCAATTTGCCATCCACGAGAGACACGACACTCGGGGAGTTCAAGACTCTTCGTTTTATCACCTTCACACCACCTCACCACATACTCACAGCATCAAAATGGCACCGTTGCCGGGGATGGCAAACGGTGAATTTAAAGTTTTACTATCTTGAATCGTTTGGATAACTTGCTTAATTGTTTTTCTTTTGTTTTGATTTTGTTACTATCTACACTGTCACACCCAACTGCACATCACTTGAGCTAATCTGTGAAAGGAGCTACATCTTGTGCTCCGATTATTTGTTTGAAAATTTGATTGCAGGTTCCCTACTACGTAACCATGGATCCACCTCCACCTGATGATCGAACTTACCATAGCTATTCACCATATGGAAGGAATCCTTACTATCCCTCACCACCACATCCATCATATCCACCCCCACATTATTATCACCAATATCCTTTTCCATACCCACCTCCTGTCCTATATCCTCACATCCACCGTCGGCCTATTATCATGAACAAGCTTACGCAGCACGACATTATCACCCATCCTGATATCCTACTCATGAGATGACTCCATATTACCCTCCAATGCACCCTGGCGAGCCAAAAAATCCAATTTCTGAAGATTTCGTGAACAGTGGCCAATCTACGCAAGCAACACGCGTGTGGACAGGCGTGGATGCTTAATGGAATAACTCCACGCAGGATCACATGCGTGTTGACGACGTGGATAGAGCCAAAAATTATACCTACTCTTCTACCTCTCCAGATCAGCCTCTTTCACCTAAAGACAACCAAATCACCCTCGAACAACTCCTAAATGATTTTATACGAGAGACAAGGGAGGAGAATGCTAAACTCAAGGAAACTATCACCAAAGAGATGTTGGGAGAAATTCAAGAGCTTCGCCACGAAACACTCTCATCAGTCCAGACTGTTGAGAGTACACTAGCAAAGATCATGGAAATGATCCAAGTTCAGGGAGAGACAGATGTGAATGCTGTCACACTTAAGAGCGGGAGAGCACTTCCAGAAGTTGTTCCACCACCGCCGCAACCTGTCCCAGCAGAAGAACCAAGGATGGACGGTGATGAGACTTTCAACACAAGAGAAGTTGAACAAGCACTCGAAAAAGAAATCAGAAGGAAGAAACGCAACCACAACCTTCTCAAAAAGGAAAAGAAATCATGCAAGAGCCACCACCCGTGCCGAAAGCAAAGCTTCCATTTCCTCAAAGATTTCGCACTAACATCGACAACGCCAAGTATGATAAGTTCCTACAAATGCTACGCCAACTACACATTGACATGCCATTCATTGATGCATTAGGAGAAATGCCGATGTATGCTAAATTTCTTAAGGATCTTCTATCTAATAAGAGAAAGCTAGCCGAATCAGCTACTGTTGTACTAGGAGAAGAATGCTCGGCTATATTACACAAAAGTGTGCCCCGAAAGTTAAAAGATTCGGGAAGTTTCACTATCTTCAGGTACCATTAATGAGAATATTTTGATTATTGTTTAATTTTGCCTTAAGAATGTATGTGTTTAGTTTTGACAAACAATTGTCAAGGGGGAGATTGTAAGTGAAAATTAATTTGCATAGAATAATTAATTGACAATATGTTTGTCAAGTTATTCTAAAAATAATTTAGTTTTATTGGTCTTCATTAATAGATACAATTAATTATGCCTAAAGTCTAATATTAATTATGTTTAAAGCTTAAAGGAGTGGTTGGTGTTTGTTCAAGCAAAATATTGGTTGTGATCAGTTTTTCAGTTTAAGATTTGAGTATTTGTCTCTCCTTGATTCAAGGAGATATCTCTGCAACAATAATTCAAATGCTTCATAACTATGCTGCAAGTATAAATAGGTGGTGTATCTACTGAGGAGGATGTCAAAATTTTACAGACAAAGAGAATTGTTAATAGTGCTGATGAACAATACACTAGGCCTGGGCCACATGGATCGGCCCAAAAGAGCAATTGGATCAAGAAAGCCCAAGAAAGAGACCCAACACAGAGCTACCGAATAGTTCGATAAGGATTAGACTTAACACTTATAATATTAGCAAAATTAGGGCTTCTTAGTGATAATGTAACAGGGACTCCTAATATCAGGCAGTCCAGGATTCTTATTCCTTGTAGGGCTCTAGGCCCAAAATATGTTTAAATAGACCATCCGTACACGGAGAAGGGGGGGGGGGGGCAATTCAGAGCAATACAATACCTATATTCTCTCGCTATATTTTCCTACATATTTCTTATATTCTCACTATTATAACAGGTAGTGTTGGCCTGCCTTTGACTACCCAAAAGTCATAAAACCAACATTGGCGCTGTCCGTGGGGATTGGTATGGAAAAGCTTCGTACTTTCCTCTGAACTCAAGAAACATGGTGACTACACAAGAATATATCCATTCACCTTAGAGATACATATGATGGAACGGAAGACCCCAACGATCACTTAATTGACTTCCAAGCAAATATGATGATATTAGGGGCGGAAGACCCAATGTACTGTAGAGTATTCTTTTCAACACTGAAAGGGGCGGCACAATGATGGTTCTTGTCATTACCTCCGCGGACTATCGATTGCTTTGGAACTCTAGGAGAGCAATTTCTGACATACTTCGCTGGGAGCATGAGGGCCAAAAGGCACTTCATGGCCCTAACCGCTGTGCAGCAAGGAGAGACGGAGACTCTAAAATAATTCTTAGGAAGATGGAAGAAAGAGATACAAACGGTGGAAGGTCTAGATGATCGGACGGCTATAACGTTGTTTATGGGGGCCTTAAAGGCGGGTGATCTGTTTGCTAGCCTCCGAACAAATACCCTGGAGACGTACGCCCAAGCCATACAAAGGGCGAACAGATACGCCAAAACAGAAGAGGCCCTGCGACAAAAATAATGGCGGCGGGAGAAACGCCCAATGGAGGAGACGAGAACGCGTCCTGTGGACTGATGCTGTGGTTTTAGTGGGAGTGAATGTGAGGGTGGTAAAACGAAGAGTCAAGACTCCCCGAGTGTCGTGTCTCTCAAGGATGGAGAATGGGAATCGAATTGGTGTTGACATTATCGGAGTTAAAAGGCAAGAGTTACAAGTATTACAAAAGATTGGTTTGATAAGTAAGTTTGGGGGTTGTAGAAAGGAAATTACGCTAAATATGCAAAGGGAATTGAAACGGGTGTGCACCAAAGTTAAACAAATTGATCGATCTACATAGGGGATTTGGAAAACGAGTTTCGTGATCGAGTAAGGGAGTCAAGGTATTATTACCGAGTGACGTCACACTCAGACTCTAAATCCTCATTCGGTTGAGGCATTTCATCGAACACCTAGTCTACCTCTCCTCTCGGATCTTGTCCTTTCGGACTAAGAGCGGAGATATGGGTGAGTTGGGCTCGTGAGAGGCCGCTATCGTGCACTCTTTCACTTCCCTACAGTTTACTAGCTATTCCGGCCGAAATAGAAGTAAAGCTTGAACAACGTCAACCATACAAACATCAATCTTACTCCTTCATATCTCAAAACCATAGAGCAATTTCTAAACAACAATCAAGAGTTTAACAGAGGCACACACTCCCGAAATACTCTACTCAGTCATGGAAATCATTCAAAACAACAAAGCAAAAATTACTTACAACAATATATCTAAACAAACAATTCAATGGAAAGAGTGTGTTACCCAAGAAATGGTTGATTCTACATCTTCAATCCATCTTCAATCTAAGATCTACACTAATCTAATGGAATTTTTAGTGTGTTTTTCCTCCCCAAAGGGGAGAAATAGATAGAAAAATTAGATCTGAAAGTTGGGAGAGTCCTCCTCCAAAATTGAGAAAGAAGGGTTTAAATAGCTGCCCAAAGAGTCGAAATTCCGCTGCTGCCCTACTGTCCCGCTTCCACGCTTGTCACACGCGTGTGGCCTTGCGTGGAAGCTTTCTTGATTAATTCCACGCCTGCTCACACGCGTGTGACAAGCGTGGCAGCCTCCTGCTTGATGGATTCTTTGTTTGTTGCTTCTTTTGGCCCAAAACTTTGCTGTATCCTTCGGAAATGACTCAAAATATATTTCTTGAGCTGGATTTGTCAAATAGATGCTAATTAGAGGTTTTATCCATGAAAGTGATCATAATTGGGTGCTGAGATAGTAAAATATCATCTAAACATGACCCGAATTTTGACTGTTTTTTGGCACTTATCAAAGTTTCCATACTTTAGATCTTGCTTGTCCTCAAGCAAGCGTTCTATCAACTCCTAATCATCTAAGTGCCAAGAACAGTTAAATGAAGATAGTATAATCGAAAAGCTTTGTGATCAGGTGTGTCGGAATGGAGCGGGTGAAATTCTCTTCACTATCTACCAAGGCTATTAAGTTTAGGTCAGACAAATGCAAGGAATATACTGAGGAAGCAAATGCTTTTCAAGTGTAGGTTTCAAAAATGACAATCACACTTTTCCAATCATGCAATTATTTGGGATGCGTCTTCTATTTTATTGGGGCCTAAAAGCCGATCCCACTAGTGGGAACAATGTGTACAACCTGGCCACAATTTCCAACCATACGCCAAAGCCCCTGTACTGAAAATTAAGTGAGAGCAGGGACATGGACCGCTCATCGCCATGGCTTGGGCGATCGCTCTATTTTCTCACCTCCTAGGATAACGTCGTCGGGCTACCCGACTTCACATGGAGATCCATGCTTTTTCGAAGACAGTGCAATGGGTGCCCGAATCCTAGCGAGGCGGCTCACCTCCTCTCATTTTTCTCTTCTCCTAGGAACATTTTAAGTGGACAACCGACTCCAGATATAGCATTCGAAGACTATGGTTGAACACTTCCTAGCGAGAAGGTTTTCCTCGGATTTTATCTTAGGGAGTGGCCTTTTTGAAAGCCTTTATTCACGTTTCACCATGTCAACCCCTCATGCCTCTTTCTAGGGAGTAGGGATTATTTTCACTCAAAGCTCACTTTAAAACTCTCCTTTTGCCCCATGTCCTGCTAGATTTAGTTCATTTCCGGGCTTCGCAATTTTTATCTTTCTAAAGCCTAGGGGGTACACACTCCCACTTCGAGCGATCCTTAACTAAGTTCCTACTAAAATAGAAGACGAAAGACATGCAATCATACATAATTTTCAAATTTTTGATGGTGGTGTGTGTCACAGATAGCTTCTAGAGCATATTTCAAACATTTGTTTTGGCATAAAAGTAAGAGTTTTCCTAGATAGTGCAGACAACAACACACACTCTTTTATCCTAACACCTTAACAACTCAATTGATTGCCTATCTTATGCAAAACATCCTTTCCACACTTTAAAAGATGACATCGTCCTCGATGTCGCCATGAGGAGCGGTGGAGAAAGAGTTGGGTCAAAGAATTAATAACTAGGAGCACCTTTCCACACTTTGAAAGTGTTTCCTGGGCTTGGACTAAACTTTTTAATTTTATCACCCAAAAAGATCTTTCATTAACTCGAAGAATAAGAATGTCATACCAATCATTGAACAACCTTCCTTCTTTCAAAAAGGGAACAGAAGATATACCTTGCGTAGCAATTCTTCATTCAAGCATTGACTGTCCCTTTTCCTAGACAAAATATTCCATAAAAGATTTGTTGACAGAAGATGGACAATAAGGATTGTACCTCGTTCGACCATTTTGTTCCTTGGTTCAATCTCTTCCTTATTGCGTTTGGGGTACCTCCCAAGAGTGCCACGTTTAACGTCCTTGGCTGGACGAAATGTGGTAGGATCTAGACCAAAAAGCATAAAATACTAAAAGCATAATAGAAATAGATAAAAGTAAAGCAGTGTACCCAAGCAGATTCTTATGGTTCGATTCATGGTTACTTCGTCATCCAAATTTCTTATGAAGGCAAGGTTTTCTCAAATGTCAGTTATAGCCCTGAGCTGGGTCCTCTTCTTGCCATTTCTTCTCGCAGAAATGCAATTTGCATGCTCAAATCCTGAATAAGTTCGTAGTGTCTTGCGTCCCTTTGCTCCAAGAGGTCTTCATGTTCCATGTGCAACTCATATTGAAATCTTTGCATTGTTTCCCAATTGGTGACCTTTGTGAAGTGTGCTGGAGCTGCAGGTGACGAGTGTGGTGGAATAGGATTCTGGTTTCTTGAAGGTGGGGCATCATTGGAGATTGAGATATTCAGAGATAGGGTTGACGAAGAATGATGTTGATTGTCCGAAGGGGTGTGGATTTGTTCCCTTGGTGTGTTTGGTTTGGGAGATTCTGCGGATGGAGAGGGAGGTGATGGATTGACTCTCTCCTTTGGTTCCTTGGGTAGTCTTTTCTTAGTTGCTCTTGTTCATGTTCTCATCTGCAAGTTTCGACCAATTTTTAGCTCAGATAAATCGGTCATAGACAACGGAGTCATTGCTGCGCTTTTCAGAACCTTGCTGGTTTCTTCCATCTTTGCCTGATACCCTAAACCAAGGCACAGTTGAGTGACTAATGGTCCTACGAACAAAGAAGTGACTTTTTTAGATTGTTGTGCCTTCAACCATCTCTTGCACACCACTCCCATGTTCACAGGTGTATTCGTATCCATGCTCCAAAGTGAAAATAAGTAAGTCCTGTAGACCTTTGCGAAATTTCCTGTGCGTCCTTCCCAAGATTGAGCAATTATCCGCCGGATAATTTGAATGTCGTCTCTTCTGAGCTGAGATTGAAGTACCCTCGATCCACTCCATTCAACTCCTGGTTTTGCAATCCTTTTCCGATATCTCATTGGCATCTCGGAGTCACCAAAATCAATTAGTAGTTCTTTGTACCACATACTCTCCTAGTCCTCCTTAGTATAAAATCCCAGTAAAATTCCTAGAGTGTTGACCGAAATATGATGAGGTTCACTAAAGAGATTGAATTTGATTGTTGGGCTTTTCAGGTCGCTAGTTTTTCCTGTAACCTTCAGAGTGGCCACAAATTCATAGACGATAGGTATATAGGTCGAGTGGCGCCATCCAAAACTTTTACTCCAGAAATGTTGATGGATGAGACATGCTAGCGAATTTCGACATTGAAAATGATTCAATGTCGCTAAGTCAATGAATTTCCAACTGGCTATCAGAAGGTAGACAACATACTCAAAACGTCTCTGCTGCTTCTTGGTGTGTGTTTGTGTAGTGTGAGTGAAGGTGAAGTGATAAAACGAAGACTTAAACTCCCCGAGTGTCGTGTCTCTCAAGGATGGAGAATGGGAACCGAATACATGTGTTGGCATTTAAGAGGTTGAAGAGAAAGAGTTACGGGAGTGCTAAGTGTTGGATTCATTTGTAAAAAGGGGAAGGTTGATAGTGGTTGTGTAAAATAAAGAAAAGTAAACTGGAGATTGGGGCTTTAGGCTTTTCCATGTGGTTTATCTTTGGTTGGTTTTGCGAGTGCAAGTTGTGGAATAGACTAGGGAGTTCATGGCACACTACCAAGTGCCGTCACACTTTGGACTCCCACATCCTCATTCGGTTGGGGCATTTCATCGAACACTTTGTCTACCACTCCTCTCGGATCTTGTCCTTTCGGACTGAGAGCGGAGATGTGGGTGAACTAGACTCGTGAGAGGCCGCTATCGCGCACACACTCACTTCCTTTGGGTTTGCTCCTAATGTGGCCACAAACAACACAAAGCTTGAAAAACATCATCCACACAAGTTCAACATCCAACAAACAAGCAATTCACAAATCAAAGCAATAATATTAAACATCCACATAGATCTACCATGGGGCCACCAATCCCCTATCTAAT
>NC_044927.1:14500440-14534485 GCF_003576645.1 Ipomoea triloba
ATTTTTGTTCACACCTTTCAAGCATGCAAGTGACAAAAGAGTTTTCACCTTGTATTTTCTAGGGGCCTCAAGCCGATTCGACTAGTAGGACCGATGCTCATCCCTTAGCCAATTTCCAACCTAACGCCAAAGCCTCTTTACAGAATATAAGTGAGGGTAGGGACATGGACCGCTCATCGCCATGACTTGGGCGATCACTCTATTTTCTCGCTTCCTAGGATAACGTCATCAGGCTGCCCGACTTCACATGGAGATCCATGCTTTTTCGAAGGTCAGTGCAATGGGTGCCTGAATCCTAGCGAAGTGGCTCACTTCCTCTCTATTTTCTCATCTTTCAAGATCTCTTCGGGGTAACCGACTTCACATGGATCTCCATGCTTTTTCGAAGACAGTGCAATGGTTACCCCTTATCCAGACAAGATGGCTCACCTCACTTTTATCTCAAGGAATGGCCTTTTGCCTTTATTCACGTTTCACCATATCAACCCCTCATGCGTTTTTCTAGGGATTAGGGATTGTTTTCACTCAAAGCTCACTTAGGCTCTCCTTTTGCCCCATGTCCTGCTAAGATTAATTCAATTTCCAGGCCTCGCTATTCTTATCTTTCTAAAACTCAAAGGATTCACACTCCCACTTCGAGAGATCCTTGACTGGGGTCCAAACAAAATACAAGGTGAAAGCATGCAAGCACTTCATCAAAAAATTTCAATTTGGGTCGGTATGTGCAAGTTGGTGCAAAGTGAAGCTTCCAAAGCATATTTAAGACATTCAATCCTTGGCACAAGGTTAGGAGCCCTCCTAGATAGTATTGACAATAACACACCCTCTAGGTTCCTATACCTTATTACTTAATCAATCAACTGTTTCAAGAAGCATACACCCTTTCCACACTTAAAAATAAACATCGTCCTCGATGTTTCCATAAGGAACGGAGGAAAGAGGATATATGTTTAAGGGTTCTACACACGCCACTTTTCCACACTTAAAAGTGCGAACTGGGCTAAAACAGTTATAACAAATAGACTACATCCGACACAACAATTTTATGCAGCTCTTCATTTGCGATTCTAGAAAATAAAGCAAACCAAAACAAGGCATTGAATTAGGATAAAAGAAATACTTACAATTTGTATCCTTATCAAAGTTTTTGCAATCTATGTTTGCCCTTCAAAACTTGGTCAGAGTAAAGGTAAGGAAATTGATGTTGTGTGTATGGTGTGAGTGAATGTGAAGGTGGTAAAACGAAGAGTCAAGACTCCCCGAGTGTTGTGTCTCTCAAGGATGGCGAATGGGAACCGAATTTATGTTGGCATTTATCAGGTTGAAAGGTAAGAGTTACAAGAATCATAGGGAGAAGGTTGGTTCAGGTTGGTTGGGTAAAGGTTTTAAAGGTAAAATAAGATGGAAAATGCAAAAGGTAAAAGAAAGGGGTGCATGCCAAAGTTAAGCCAAAGGATTGATTATCGTAGGTAGCTTGGAATTGGGTTTCGGGATTGATCTAGGGAGTCACGGTATTAGTATTGAGTGGCGTCACACTCAAACTCTCAATCCTCATTCGATTGAGGCATTTTATCGAACACCTTGCCTACCACTCCTCTCGGATCTCATCCTTTCGGATTAAGAGCGGAGATAAAGATGAGTTAGGCTCGTGAGAGGCCGCTATCGCGCACTCTCTCACTTCCACTTGGTTCACTAACTATCCCGGCCGGAAATAGAAGCAAAGATTGAACAACATCATCCATACAAAACATCAATCATACTCCCACAAATCTCAAGATCATAAGATAAATTATAGGCATCAATCCATAGATCAACAAGGGCACACACACCCAAACTACTCTACTCTAGCATGATAAACATTAATATCAACAAAAGAGACAAAGCAAGAAAGTAAAAGAGCAAACTTTATATTAAAAGAAGAGTATTACCTAAGGAAAGCTTGGGATCTACATCTTCTTCATCTTCTACACTAAGCTAAATCTAATCTAAGGAGGATTTGTCTTCCTCCCCAAAGGGGAAGAAATTGGAGAAGAAAACCAGATCTAAAGCTATTGGGGGCTGCTATGAACTGATATAAAAGACCTATAAAGGGCATATATATAGCCCCCAAAATCTCGCCCTAATAATTTCCGCGCTGTGTCGCGTCCACGCGGCTCACACGCGTGTGAGCGTGCGTGGGAGCGAACCAGTAAGCAACCACGCCGCTCACACACGTGTGAGAGTGCGTGGTGAAGTTTGCTTCTTCTGTCTTCTTCTATGTTGTAGCTCTCGTCGATACGGTTCCATAGCCACCTGTCTCGCCTCATTTGGACATTCCTAGCTCCGGTTACTTCCGTTTTACTGAAGTGTCGCCGGAATGCCCTACGAAGTGCAAGAATTGTGCAAATTATATAAAAACACACAAGATTAGTCCCTAGACCTATATGCAATGAAATTACCCTATCTTAGCATGTTTCTAGGCCTAATGGACATCTATTATAGCATATTTTACACCTAAATGACTCCTAAAATATTGCTATTTTTGGCACTTATCAAATTTTCCACACTTTAACTTTGCTTGTCCTCAAGCAATTCACAATTAAACGCTAATCATTTAAGTGCCAAAGGTAGCTGTGTTACTCAATCAATTAATCGGTCTATCAGCTCTAGGGTGTAACAACGAAGTGGGTGAAATTCTGCACATTATCTACACAGAATGGTAACCACATTCCATACACTCTAAGAATATACAAACGAAGCAAAACCCCTATGGTCTCATTTGGACAATGCAACGCACACACCCTTCATTCAACCATGCATGCAATCCAAATTAGATTCACCTCAAATTTTACAAAGGCCTTCAAGCCGAGCCCCCTAGTGGGAACGATGTGCACACCTCAACCAATACTTTTCAACTAAACGGCAAAGCCCAACGCGTAAAATAAGTGAGGGTAGGGACATGGACCGCTCATCGCCATGGCTTGGGCGATCACTCTATTTTCTCACTTCCTAGGATAACGTCATCGGGCGACCCGACTTCATATGGAGCTCCATGCTTTTTTGAAGACAGTGCAATGGGTGCCCGAATCCTAGCGAAGCGGCTAACCTCCTCTCTATTTTCTCATCTCCTAGGAGCATTTTATGTGGACAACCGACTCGAGGTATAGCTTTTGCTTTTTATGAAGACTATGGTTGAACACAACCTAGCGAGATGGCTTTCCTCAATTTTTATCTCTAGGATTGGCCTTTTGTCTTTTCTACTGTTTCTCCATACAACAACCCCTCATGCCTTTTTCTAGGGATTAAGGGATTTTTCACTCTAAGCTCACTATTAGGCTCACCTTTTGCCCATGCCCTACCAAGATTAGTTCAATTCTGGGCTTCGCTTTCACTTATCTTTCTAAAATTAAGGGGTGCACACTCCCACTTCGAGAGATCATTGACTAAGGTCTAAGGAAAATAAGAGGTTAATATCATGCAAGCATTCAAGAATTTAAAGCTCATTTGGTCAAAGAAGGGGTACTTCCCATGGATATTCAAAGAGAAAAAAATTTTATTTTTGGCAGATGATTAACATTCTCCCTAGATAATGTGAAAAATGACACACTCTTCAAAGATAAAACACACCCATAAGACAAGACCAATATATCAATCAAGCAACAAACAATATAAGCACAAGGTGCATCCTTTCCACACTTTAAAACAAAATCGTCCTCGATGTTTCCTTGAGGATCAAGTGGAACAAAGGAGCACAGCCATTCAAAATCAATCAAACCCTTTCCACACTTTAGAAGTGTTTCCGGGGGTGTGGGGTATCAACAATATAGCATTTTGTGGGTGCAAAATAGCATGTTCTTATCAAGTATGCAAGGAACACGTATAACAATTCAATATCCACACTTTAGAATTGAAAAACGAGGCATGAAAAGGTAAAAGGGATAAGATGTTTACAACCAAGTAAGCATCCCTTCATTTCCACACTTTAAGCTTCCAACATCTCTTTTGCCTTCGTTCTCCAAGCTACATGAAACAATGTTAGCGCAAGAAGACAACCAATTGAAGTGCAATGGCCTGGCGGAAGTTCTTTTATTCATAATGAAGCATAAATCCTAAAACAAGGTAAGTAACTAAAACAAAAGCAATAAGAAAGATATGTAAATCAAGATAGGAGATGATTCTTTGCACGGCCAGACCTTGGAAACTATAAAAATTGGATGAAAAGAAAATAATGCGCGAAAATCTGTCCAGGACCTGTCCACGCGACTCACACGCGTGGTGGTCCTCGTGGGTCAGCACTGGAAAGATTCCACGCCTGTCACCACGCGTGTGAGCAGGCGTGGTCAGCAGTGCTGATCACCTTCTTTGTCTCCTGGCTTTTGCCTTCCATGTTTGATCCAGTTTAGCTCATTCGTCATGGCTTAGCACCAAAATCACCTGCATTGTTAGCTCAAGCAAGGTTATTCTAAAAAGAAAAATTGCTAATAAATGAAGAGAAAGAAAAAGTAAACAAGAAATAAAGTTCTAATCTAAGGATAACGTTGGGATTGCCTCCCAAGTGCGCCATGGTTTAACGTCTCCTGGCCAGACGTTGTGTGCTCTATCCTTAAAAGCACACAGATTTTGGGACCTTACCAAGCGTCCCATGAACTTTTGCTTCAAGGAATGTCCCAAGATGGGAAACATCCTTGAATACCCACAAGAATAAAGGAAGAACAACATGCATGATTGGAAAAATTTTAGCATCAAACACCCTCCTTAACTCTTCTAGGATGGTGTTCACTTCCTTTTCCTCATCCCCTCTTCCCCTAAATATCTTTTCATTTTCTTCAAACCATATCTCCTCACTCCCTTCCTCGTTTTCAAATGTAGTCAAGTCTCTCCACTCAACTTTCTCCATAAGATCAAATGCGAGAATCTCATCATTTTCTATCATCCCTTCCTCTCCTTCCCTTCTCTCATCTTCCCAAAAATTACTCTCACTCTCACAAGAGTAGAACGAAGCATCATCCCCCTCACTCATCAACTTACTTTCACCCAAGACAAAGGATTCATCTTCTAAAAAGTTAAAGCAATCATACTCATGTTTAAACAAAAGAGAATCCTTATAGTCATAAGTCAATACATCAAAATTTCCTACGGAATCATCCTCCCAAAATTTAAAGCAATCATAATCACATGTAATGGAAATATTAATGCAAAGGGAGTCATCCACACAAGTGTCAAGGGTGTTTTCAACAAGAGCACAATGATTTTCAAGAATATTAGCGCAAGAAGGATTAGGAATTTTACCACATGTTGGCTCTTCATCTTCCCACACCGTCTCAATGTCATCATCCTCACTCTCCATCTCTACCTCCTTTTGATTTTCCAATTCGAAGATTGGAACTTTTTCAAGCATCGGGACATAACAATCTACGTTCTCTTCAACATCCACCTCTTTGCTAGCATCTTGCTCTTTATCAACCCCTTGTACAATCCTTGGATTGGCTTCCAAAGTGGGGATGTCATCTATGATGGCGGAGTTGGCTCGGGGCTCATTCATTTTCATAAGCTCCTCCATCATAGACAACATCTTCGTTTCAACCTCTTCTAGTGGAAGTCCTTCCTCCCGGAGGGTAGTGAGATAGTATTTTAATCCGCTCTTGATTTCGGCTTTTAGTTTAGCCGTATCCTCCTTGGCCATCCTCGTGAATGCTTCTATTTTTGCTTTTAGAATTTCAATTTCGTCGGTGGCCGGTGGGATAGAATTACAAGGTTTGGTATGGGTATTATATGGGAAAGAAGATTGTGTTTCAAAGAAATGGGTAGTATTGTTTTCTAGATGAATTTGTGATGGAGGTGGGTAGTAGGTGTTTAGGTTGGAATTGGGGAATGAATTTCACTCGGGAGTATAGCTTGGGTCGATTGTTCTCATCATTTGCGCAAGCTTACTCTCTATGCTTTGAGATATTTCTTTGGAGCTTAATGAGTCAATTTCTTGAAAATTGGGCGATTGTGAAGGGTAATTTTCTTGGAAAGGTGGAGGTGGTGTTTCATATGGGTGTGTGTGATGATTGTGTGTATGAAATGGATAAGGATATGGAGGTGGTAAGTAGTGGTGTGGAAATGGGTAAGGGTTTGGAGGTGGGTAATGGTATGTGGGTGGAGGGTAAGTATAGGTAGAATGGGGGTAATAGGGATATGGTTGGGGTTGAGGATTTCTATAGGATTGTCCTCCATGGTGTGGGTAACCATGGGGATTCATTTTATCACTTATTGGCAAGCTTAAGTTGAATTGATAGCGAAAATTTCCTGCACAAAGCTTAGCCAACAACAAATATTTGCAACTAAAAGTAGTTGCAAGTGAGCACAAGATATACAAGGCAATATAAGCTCACTTCTCAAACAAGAAACAAAAAATAAGAAAACAATATAAACAAAAAGAAAGAAATTCAAGAACTCTTACAAATCTATTTCAAAAATGTCAACACAATTCGAAACCGTTTGCCATCCCCGGCAACGGCGCCATTTTGATGTTGTGTGTATGGTGTGAGTGAATGTGAAGGTGGTAAAACGAAGAGTCAAGACTCCCCGAGTGTCGTGTCTCTCAAGGATGGCGAATGGGAACCGAATTTATGTTGGCATTTATCAGGTTGAAAGGTAAGAGTTACAAGAATCATAGGGAGAAGGTTGGTTCATGGTTTGTTGGGTAAAGGTTTTAAAGGTAAAATAAGATGGAAAATGCAAAAGGTAAAAGAAAGGGGTGCATGCCAAAGTTAAGCCAAAGGATTGATTATCGTAGGTAGCTTGGAATTGGGTTTCGAGATTGATCTAGGGAGTCACGGTATTAGTATTGAGTGGCGTCACACTCAAACTCTCAATCCTCATTCGGTTGAGGCATTTTATCGAACACCTTGCCTACCACTCCTCTCGGATCTCATCCTTTCGGATTAAGAGCGGAGATATAGATGAGTTGGGCTCGTGAGAGGCCGCTATCGCGCACTCTCTCACTTCCACTCGGTTCACTAACTATCCCGGCCGGAAATAGAAGCAAAGATTGAACAACATCATCCATACAAAACATCAATCATACTCCCACAAATCTCAATATCATGAGATAAATTATAAGCATCAATCCATTGATCAACAAGGGCACAAACACCCAAACTACTCTACTCTAGCATGATAAACATTAATATCAACAAAAGAGATAAAGCAAGAAAGTAAAAGAGCAAACTTTATATTAAAAGAAGAGTATTACCTAAGGAAAGCTTAGGATCTACATCTTCTTCATCTTCTACACTAAGCTAAATCTAATCTAAGGAGGATTTGTCTTCCTCCCCAAAGGGGAAGAAATTGGAGAAGAAAACCAGATCTAAAGCTATTGAGGGCTGCTAGGAACTGATCTAAAAGACATATAAAGGGCATATATATAGCCCCCAAAATCTCGCCCTAACAATTTCCACGCTGTGTCGCTTCCACGCGGCTCACACGCGTGTGAGCGTGCGTGGGAGCGAACCAGTAAGCAACCACGCCGCTCACACGCGTGTGAGCGTGCGTGGTGAAGTTTGCTTCTTCTGTCTTCTTCTATGTTGTAGCTCTCGTTGATACGGTTCCATAGCCACCTGTCTCGCCTCATTTGGACATTCCTAGCTCCGGTAACTTCCGTTTTACTGAAGTGTCGCCGGAATGCCCTGCAAAGTGCAAGAATTGTGCAAATTATATAAAAATACACAAGATTAGTCCCTAGACCTATATGCAATGAAATTACCCTATCTTAGCATGTTTCTAGGCCTAATGGACATCTATTATAGCATATTTTACACCTAAATGACCCCTAAAATATGGCTACTTTTGGCAGTTATCAGAAATAAATTAGGAATTGAAATTATACCTTTCAAGATTGGTCTTTCATGGTTGTTGGTTGAGTGGTCCCTTCTTCTCCTTATTTGCGGGTTGCCTCCCACAAGCGCCACGTTTAACGTCTTTGGCTAGACGAAACGTGCAAGATAAAACATAAACAGGAATATAGCTAAATATATAAACAAAAGTAAAGAGATTGTCCACAATCAATTGTTCAGAATTATCAGATCACAAGTTATCATCATCAGAAGTTGTCTTTTCTCTTCTTCAGTTTCTTCCTTCCTTCATGCTCTCTTGATTTCCTTGATCTCTCTCAAGATCTCATCCAACTTTTTCATTTGCTCCAAGTGCAATTGGTATTGGAAATTTTGGAGGGATCTCCAATCAGTGACCGGGGTGAACCAGCTCGGAACGTTGAAGGTAGAGGAGTTGGGGTCTTGCTCTTCAGGTTGTGGTGGAGGTACAAACGATCCGGACTCTCTTGGTGGTGGAGAATACATTGAAGAACCCAACGGCGAGTACATTTCTAAGAGAGACGAGGAATTGAATGACATCGGAGAAGGAGTGAATCCTGGGGATGTCATGGGCGTGTTAGCGTGATCATCCACTATCTCCTCATCTACCCTCGTTCGCACTAGTTGTCTCAAGTGAAGTCTTGCAATGTCCTCGGGAGATAAAGGAACTATGTGCGCTCCTGGAAGCCGATGTTCAAACCAATTCATTTTCATTTGATTGCCCAGAGAGATGCATAGCCTCGTCACCAAGGGGCCTATAAAGATGGCCCTGGCGGACTCTTGTTGTTGCGCAACAAGCAAGTTCCTGCAAATCACGCTCATGTTCACCGAGTTCCCAGTGTCCATACTCCATAGCATGAACAGCTCCGCCTTTGAGACTCGGTCATATGTCTCAGGTCTTCCTTCCCATGAATGAGCGATCACCTTCCATGAAACCTTTAAATCCTCCCTTACAATCTGAGAGACTCTTACCCTCGACCCTTCCCATTCGACTCCTTGTCTTGCGATAATCGACCAATATTTTCTCGGAATGTCTCCGGTACCAATTCTTCGACTGGTCTTCCTCATTGTAAAATCCAAGGAGAACACCCAAACGGTTGGCCGATATGTTATAGTCCTGGTTGAAGAGTCTGAACTTAATGGTAGGGCTGTAGAGATCTCCAGCCACTCCGTCAACCTTCAAGCTCGCGATAAACTCATGTACTAGAGGGATAAAAGTATCATGTCTCCAGCCTAACAGATTGTTCCAATATGGCTCTGCAATCAACCTCTCCAGTCCATATTTGCACTCATAATCCTTCAATACTCTCAAGTCTACATATCTCCATTGCACAATAGGGTAGTTCAACAACTGCCTGTATCGCCCTAGATGGTTGCTGTCATCAGTAAAATCTGAGTCCCGGTGGGTACTTCAATATAACGAGTGTTAGCGTCCCTAGCACTGTTTTCTTCTGCCGGAGCTTTCCCTCTTTGGAGCCTTTGAGCAATCTGTTGTGCAAGGTCATATGGTGAAGACATCTTTCCTATAACATGGATAATCAAAGCAACACAAGGAAAAACCTTGCCAATCTTAAATATTGATTATGAACAATATTGCACATTTCTCTGGTTTATTCCCACGCCTGCTCACACGCGTGTGAGCGGCGTGGCGGCTCTCTGGAAATTTTCCACGCCTAGCCACACGCGTGGTGGTGGCGTGGAAGTCGTGATGTGCAAAAGCTTACCTTGTTTCCCTTCTTTCCTTTGCTAGTGATGATGTTCGTCAATTGATTACGGGCAACTTATAACTCTCGGGTGTTTAATCTGTACTTGTTAGCTCAACCGAGGTTATAGAAACATTATTGAAATAAAATAAGAAGAAGACTTACTATAGAAAATAAGAAAAACTTTTTAGAAAAAGTAAGATAACATTGGGACTGCCTCCCAAGTGCGCCATGGTTTTACGTCTCCTGGCCAGACGTAATGTGGCCTATCCTTCAAGGCACACAGATTTCGGGACTCGACCAAGCGTCCCGTGAACCTTAGATTCAAGGAATGTCCCAAGATGGGAAGCATCCTTGAATACCCACAAAGATAAAGGAATATCAACATGTATAATTGGAAATATTTTAGCATCAAACACCCTCCTTAACTCTTCTAGGATGGTGTTCACTTCCTTTTCCTCATCCTCTCTTCCCCTAAAGATTTTTTCATTTGTTTCAAACCATATCTCCTCACTCCCATTTTCATTTTCAAATGTAGTCAAGTCTCTCCACTCAACTTTCTCTATAAGATCAAATGTGAGAATCTCATCATTTTCTGCCATCTCTTCCTCACACTCCTTTTCTTCATCACTCCACTCTATTGGATTAGAAAAATCACTCGCACTCCCACACGAATAGAATGAAGCATCATCCCCTTCACTCACCATCTCACTTTCACCCAAGACAAAGGATTCATCTTCCACAAAGTTAAAGCAATCATACTCATATTTAAACAAAAGCGAATCCTTATAGTCATTATTCAATATACTAAAATTTTCCATGGAATCATCCTCCCGAAATTTAAAGCAATCATAATCACATATGGTAGAAGTATTAAAGCGAAGGGAGTCATCCACAAGGGCGTTTTCAAAAAGAGCACAAGGATTTTCAAGATCATTATCACAAAGAAGGTTAGGAATTTTACCATATTTTGGCTCTTCATCTTCCCATACTATTACGATGGTCTCATCCTCACTCTCCATCTCTACCTCTTTTTGATTTTCCAACTTGAAAATTGGAACTTCTTCAAGTACCGGGGCGTAACAACCTTCCATTCTTTCGAAACTCTCCTCTCTCTTAGCATTTTGCACATTTTCGACTTCTTGTACGATCCCTGGATGGCCTTCCGAAGCGGGGATGTCATCCATGACGGTGGAGTTGGCTCGGGGCTCATTCATCTTCATGAGCTCTTCCATCATGGACATCATCTTCGTTTCAACTTCTTCTAGTGGAAGTCCTTCTTTCCGGAGGGTAGCTAGATAGTTCTTTAGTTCGCTCTTGATTTCGGTTTTCAGTTTAGCCGTATCCTCCTTGGCCATCCTTGTGAATTCGTCAATTTTTGCTTTTAGAATTTCAATTTCATCGGTGGCCGGTGGGATATAATCGCAAGGATCTATATAGGTATTATATGGGTAAAAGGGTAGTGTTTCAAAGGAATAGGTAGTATCGTTTTCTTTGTGGTTTTGTGATGGAGGTGGGTAGTAAGTGTTTAGTTGGGAATTGGGAAATGAATTTGACTCGGGAGTATAGCTTGGGTCGATTGTTCTCATTATTTGTGCAAGCTTACTCTCTATGCTTTGGGATATCTCTTTGGAGCTTAATGAGTCAATTTCTTGAAAATATGGTGATTGTGAAGGGTAATTTTCTTGGAAGGGTGGAGGTGGTGTTTCATATGGGTATGGGTGATGATTGGGTGTATGAAATGGATAAGGATATGGAGGTGGTAAATGGTGATGTGGAAATGGATAATGGTATGTGGGTGGAGGGTAAGTATAGGTAGAATGGGGGTAATAAGGATTTGGTTGGGGTTGAGGATTTGTATAGGATTGTCCTCCATGGTGTGGGTAACCATGGGGATTCATTTTAGCACTTATTGGCAAGCTTCAATTGATTTTTCAACAAAAATTTCCTGCACAATAGCTTGGCCAACAACAATATTTTGCAACTAAACTTAGTTGCAAGTGAGCACAAGATATACAATAACAAATAAGCTCACTTCTCAAACAAGCAACAAAAATAAGGAAACAAAATAAAATAAACAAAAAGAAAGCAATTCAAGAACTCTTAAAATTCTACTTCTAAGATGTCAACACTATTCGAAACCGTTTGCCATCCCCGGCAACGGCGCCATTTTGGTGTGTGTTTGTATAGTGTGAGTGAAGGTGAAGTGATAAAACGAAGAGTTAAACTCCCCGAGTGTCGTGTCTCTCAAGGATGGCGAATGGGAACCGAATACATGTGTTGGCATTTAAGAGGTTGAAGAGAAAGAGTTACGGGAGTGCTAAGGGTTGGATTCATTTTTAAAAAGGGGAAGGTTGATAGTGGTTGTGTAAAATAAAGAAAAGTAAACTGGAGATTGGGGCTTTAGGCTTTTCCATGTGGTTTATCTTTGGTTGGTTTTGCGAGTGCAAGCTGTGGAATAGACTAGGGAGTTCATGGCACACTACCAAGTGCCGTCACACTTTGGACTCCCACATCCTCATTCGGTTGGGGCATTTCATCGAACACTTTGTCTACCACTCCTCTCGGATCTTATCCTTTCGGACTGAGAGCGGAGATGTGGGTGAACTAGACTCGTGAGAGGCCGCTATCGCGCACACACTCACTTCCTTAGGGTTTGCTACCTAATGTGGCCACAAAAGGCACAAAGCTTGAAGAACATCATCCACACAAGTTCAACATCCAACAAACAAGCAATTCACAAATCAAAGCAATAATATTAAACATCCACATAGATCTACCATGGGGCCACCAATCCCCTATCTAATCTACTCTAGCATACTAAGAAACAAGAAAAAGAAAGAAAAATTCAAAGGAACAAGTATTGAATTAGAAATTGAAGAGAATGGTTACCACCCTTGAAAAAGGGGATCTTTACAAGCCTTGATCTTGAATTCCCAATCTTCCTTCTTGCCCTTGATCTATTCTAAACTATGATAGGAATTTTCCCCCAAGAGGGGAGAAAACCCTCTAGATTTATCTACTCTATTCTATTCTATGCTATTAATTTCTGATCTCCTCTAGGTTTAGGGCAAAAGGGATTTATATAGGTGAGAAAGAAAGAGGAACAAATTTCCCAAAATGGCCCTTGGCCCGACCACGCTTGTTCACATGCGTGTGAGCGGCGTGGTGGCTCTCTGGAATAATTCCACGCCTAGCCACACGCGTGTGAGACTGCGTGGGATGCTACTGCATTTCGACTTGTTTGCCTTTTGCTCTATTTTAGCTTCAAATCCCTCTCCAACCTGTGAAATACTTCAAAACTCTTCCTAGAAATGTTGTTAGAAGAAATTGATCGCATTTGAGCTAAAATGCATGCAATTGTTGTAATCGGATGTCAAAACGATGCACTTTAATCTAATAAAGACCCCTTATAAGTGCTATCCTTGGCGCTTATCACTTCTCCGTTAAAAATATCCTTTGTTCCATAATTCGTTCATTCCTTTCTTTCTTAGGCTCAATAAATTCAGTTTCCATCATCGGGGCTTTTCCTATTCTAGCCCTCATTTCTTCTTGATTAGCCGTGGATGATTGGGAAGACATTGCCTAAAAGATACCATCAACAATGTTTGAATATATTTGTATGATATATGGGCATATGCATTATAAGGAGCAGCATAGAACCTATCCATTGTATTCATTTCATTCATATTCATTTCAAGAAAATGAACGGGTCATACACGGGCAATATTAAATAGAATTCAAAATAGTCAAAATAGGTCAATTTCTTCTTCTTCCCCTAGCTAGGTAGGAATGGAAAGATGAGAAAGCAATAACATTTTGAAATTGACAAAGCAATAGGTGGAGATAATCATTCTCAAAGCCTAAAGAGCAAGAAACTTTCACATTTCATATTTCATATTCCCCATTTATCATGAATAAAATTATACCCAAATCTCCTAGGGTTTGCAATCTAGATATAAAGAATTTCTCAAATCTTGCAATGTTCATCTTCTAATAGCAAATATAGGTTCCAAGCAAGTCCTAAAGTCTATTTCTAAGCCATCTCAACTAAGGAAATCATCAAACCACATACCTTCATACAAATATGCTTTCCAAAGAAAATAAGTTTCAATAAATGTTAAGGAAGATAGAGAGAAGGAATGTTACCTTTTGAAGTTCTTAAGAGGGAAATTCAAGAGATTTGTACCAAGAATTGTTTTGGAGGAGGCTAGTCTTACCTTGGATGAAGCTCCTAGCTTTTGGATGTGGTGAAATAAGAAATGGGCAAGGGTTACAACACATTAGCGCCTTATTTACGCAGTTTTTCTGGTGCCCGACTGACAACACTTGCGTGCATAGGGTGAAATGTCAAAATATATTTGTATGATAAAACGGAAAGTCTGTGACTCCCCGAGTGTCGGTCTCGAAGGAGGGACGTGGAGGTGTGTCAAACTTTCGGGAGTTTACTTGATTGGATCATGCATAGGACTCGAGTGTGGTGAAGGGTGATTTTGCAAGTGAGAGTGTAGTTCATTAATTGGTTTGAGTGCAAGAGAGTAGTAAAGTAAAAGTGATTTTGGGAATATGTAAAAGTGATTTTGCAAGTCCTTCTTCCCGGAGAGTAGTGAGATAATCTTTTAATTCGCACCTTATTTCGGCTTTCAAGTTAGCCGTATCCTCCTTGGCCATTCTTGTGAACACTACTATTTTCTCTTTAAGAATTTCGATTTCGTCCTTGGCCGGTGGGATATAATCACAAGGATCGGGTATGGTAAAATATGGATTGGAAGGTGGTGTTTCAAGGAAATGGGTAGAATTGTTTACTTAAAGAATTTGTGATGGAGATGGGTAATGGTTGTTTGGGTGAGAATTATGGAACGAAAATGGCTCGGGAGTATAGCTTGGGTTGATTGTTCTCATCATTAGTGCAAGCTTACTCTCTATGTTTTGGAATATTTCTTTAGAGCTTTCCGAGTCATTTTGATAAGTGGAATATTGTGGGGGAAATTTGTTTTGATTTGGTGGGATAGGGTGTGTGTATGGTGGTGGGGGATGGTTATGTATATAAGATGGGTAAGAAGTTGGGTGTGGTAAGTAGTGATATGGAAATGGATAAGGGTTTTGAGGGTGATAGTGATATGTTGGTGGAATGTAAGTATGGGTGGAATGTGGATAATTTGGATATGGTTGGGGTGGAATATAGTTCAAAGGATTCTCCTCATGGTGTGGGATTTATTACAAAATCCTAATATTACAATACATTGCGGAAGCGTCTAACCAGCAGAAAACTCGGTGTTACCGCCACGCTCAGGTATCTCTCCTATACCCAAACGTTAAGGCTAAACTTACAACATCGACATCCACTCCCATCTTGTTTAGAGCTCATCGGGCTACTAGAGTCCACACTAATCTACATCTAATAAAGGACACAATGAAGTGTAGTTAGCACGACGGCTAAGTAAGAAAATCCATTTGTCACTTAAAAGTAGACAAAGGTTTGAAAACATTTTTAGTTTAGAAGTTTAAAAAAAATCATTTTCATGTCCTTTCAGACAAGTTTGCAAAACTTTCATTTCCAAGAATTTCATCATTTGCAAATAGAACCGCAGCTCTAATGCTCATAATAATCTGAACCGCAGCCCAGAGTAACAATAATTTTCATAGTCAAAAATTCACTTAGTTTCCCCTGAGTAAGCACGAGGCTTTCTTTTTTACAAATGAGTCCAATATTTGATATCGGCTACCTCTTTAGCCCCTGAAGGATTTTCAAACCATCATTTTCTCAAACAATAAGGTTTTGACAACCTTTATATCAAAATAGCATACGTTTTTCAACGTAAGTTTTCATAAACATTTTTGGATACACTTCATATGTCCATCTCACACTTAAAATCAACCAACATCTTAACTATCGTCCTCAACAACTTCCACTATGATCAACACCATTAGATCATAACTTGAGGATATCGTACATCCAAATATATATAAATTCTAATAGGTAAGGTCATTGCCTAACCATAACCCAAAAATCATGAGATTATCATTTAATCTCTATCATTAATCCATGTCCTTAGCATCACCTGATCACCATTAACTCACTAACTACCTCACAATTATCACTAACACATCCATAATCATACTAAGCATAATTCAGAAAATTTCAGCTTGGCGCAGTCCGAAAGATTGAGCCGGTAAAAATAGTTCCCGAACTCTTTTTCACTTGAAATTTTTATGGTAGAATCCCAACTTATAGTACTTGATGTCCATAAAAAGTTTTGGTCATTTTGGTTCGCGAATAAACACAGAAAATTCCATTTTTGCCCTTGGCAGTGTGCTGTCCGGAATTTTTCTCTCTCGGACCAGTTTTGGAGAAAAATTCGAAAACCATACTTCCACTACTCCGATCTTTATGAAATTTTATATGCGGGTTCTACACTTATAGAACTACATGTCTAAAAAAAGGATCAAAATACCTTACCAATTTTTCCCAATAAATCTCGGAAGTTACTGCCAGAATCTACCTGATTTCTTTTCACTATTTTCACAAGTATAAGCCTATATGGACATAAATATAACATATACATGCATATCCAAGCTATGAACATGTATAAAAAATATTTCCAAAGCTCAAAAAAAACCATATTTCAACCAAATAATCAATTATCCAAATTCAAGTGACTAATTCCAACTTAAGGGAATTCCTTACCTCAATAGAAGATTTCTAAAACCGTAGAAGCGTTAGATCTTTCATTGAATCCAAAGTCCCTAAAACATCACCATAATAACAATATTTTTCATGCACTAATATTAACACTTAAGTTCTAAGAAGGTTTCAACCAAACAAAGTCTAAAATCTTACCTACACTTAGACACTTGAGTTTGAAAAATGCTTGGGAGCTCTTTGATCACAATGGAAGACTAAAAAATTTTATTTTTTTCTTCTTCTTCCTTGGGTGATCTACGAAAATGGGATGGAGTAGGATGAGAGAGATGATGATGTGAGCTCTAGCTTGAAGACTAAGAAATCAAGTGCAATTGCACCATACCTCATTAATGCTAGCATTAAATGATCAATCTTAGTCTAGATTTGCTTGCCACTTGTCAACACCCTATGGTGTCCTTAAGAAGATCACAAATTTAATTGGCCAGTTTATGGTTAAATCAGATGAAGGCTCGGAGGATTATAACTTAATTCGGGAAAATTCTAATACCAAAATTATCCTAAAAATAATCCCGTCGCAAATCACCAAATTTGGGAATTTTTCGGTCTCTCGCGAATTATAGGTACAGAGTCCGTAACAATTCATCCCTTACAGTCCATTTAAAATTTTCTTGAACTAACTAGAAGTTCAGGCTTAATCGTATGATATTTAATAATCCCAATTCTAGAAAATTCGAACTGAATCTATATCCTTAAAATTTTCTCGATTCGTGACCGGTGCGTAGTTCGCAGCCTATCGATAACTAATCCTTAAAAAAGTTTATTTCGAGCATCAAACCGTCTTCTCTTAAATGTCATAACTTAAAGACCTATTTTCCGAACCTCAAACTTATCGGAAAATACGAGGGGTTACAGACTAAGAGCGGAGATATGGGTGAGTTGGGCTCGTGAGAGGCCGCTATCGCGCACTCTCTCACTTCCGTATGGTTTACTAGCTATTCCGGCCGAAATAGAAGTAAAGCTTGAACAACGTCAACCATACAAACATCAATCCTACTCCTTCATATCTCAAAACCATAGAGCAATTTCTAAACAACAATCAAGAGTTTAACAGAGGCACACACTCCCGAAATACTCTACTCAGTCATGGAAATCATTCAAAACAGCAAAGCAAAAATTACTTTCAACAATATATCTAAACAAACAATTCAATGGAAAGAGTGTGTTACCCAAGAAATGGTTGATTCTACATCTTCAATCCATCTTCAATCTAAGATCTACACAAATCTAATGGAATTTTTAGTGTGTTTTTCCTCCCCAAAGGGGAGAAATAGAGAGAAAAATTAGGTCTGAAAGTTGGGAGAGTCCTCCTCCAAAATTGAGAAAGAAGGGTTTAAATAGCTGCCCAAAGAGTCGAAATTCCACTGCTGCCCTACTGTCCCGCTTCCACGCTTGTCACACGCGTGTGGCCTTGCGTGGAAGCTTTCTGGATTAATTCCACGCCTGCTCACACGCGTGTGATGGCGCGTGGCAGCCTCCTGCTTGATGGATTCTTTGTTTGTTGCTTCTTTTGGCCCAAAACTTTGTTGTATCCTTCGGAAATGACTCAAAATATATTTCTTGAGCTGGATTTGTCAAATAGATGCTAATTAGAGGTTTTATCCATGAAAGTGATCATAATTGGGTGCTGAGATAGTAAAATATCATCTAAACATGACCCAAATTTTGACTGTTTTTGGCACTTATCATGGACCGATCACCAAAACAAACGGACAGGGGCGATCACTACCACACGCCGGTAGCCCATCAGCACCGGGCCATTCCCACTTTGGGAGCAAGGACAGTACATGAGGTATGCCCCCCTCGGTTGACAGAAGATCCGCCACAACAAAACCCTGCGCCGATAGTCAACCGACTGTCGACAAGACAAGAAAGGTATTGTAGGTACCATGAATCTCCAACCCATAGCACGGAGGAGTGTACCACGTTGCGGAAGGAACTCGAGGGATTGATATAAAAGAGAATAGCCCTAAGACGAAACATAGGTCGACTGTCCCAAGGGGGCCGACCACCTATGGGGCTAAACCAGTAGCGAAGACGAGCGGAGATGCCCATGCAGGAGATAGCGCCCACGGGGCACGAAGCCGAAGCTCGACGTGAGGCCCCTAAGATCGCAAGGGAGACCCAAGAGGAGCAAGACGATCGTAGCGGGAAACGCAATAAACTCGTAATCCACATGATTTACAGGGGCCTAGTTGGAGGGGACAGCGCTCGAGAGAGGAAACGCTGGGCCAGACAATTATACATAGGGGCAATACAGCATAGAGCACCACCCAAAAGGGACTGAGGAGACCCCATTATCTTCTCAGATGACGATTTACCCGATGGTCCAACCCCGCATCGGGACGCTATCCTGATCGCAATAGACGTCAATGGAGCTACAGTTCGAAGGGTATTCATGGACACAGGCAGCAGTGTTAATGTCATGTATCTCGAAACATTCACCAAGTTGGGACTGGCCAAGGAGAACCTACACCAGGTGAGAACAACTCTAGCAGGATTCACAGGAGACAGCATAAAGCCAGAGGGTTGCATCACCCTGCATATAGAGATCGGAGAATACCCCAGGGTACGGGCCAATAATATGGAATTCGTGGTTATAGACCTGAAATCTGCACACAACATAATCTTGGGAAGGCCCGGTTTGGAGGACTTGGGAGCCGTGGTATCGCTTGAGCACCTATGTTTGAAATTCCGAACACCTAAAGGGGTAGGGACTGCCAGATGTAATCGCCAGGCGGTGCGATCCTGTTACCTCCTCACGTGCCGCCAAGGAAGAAGCTAGGGACAGTCCAGAACCCGTGACAGAACTAGAGGAAATGCCCTAAGCAGAGGAATATGGCGTATTTAACAATTTTAGTTAGACTCATAATATGTATTTACAAATTTCGTCCGCTTCAAGACGAAATTTTATTAACTCTAAATAGCTGCATAACAAGAGTACGGTTACTAGTACAGACCAACTAACTTATCCACCACCGAGTGAAAAACCCATACCCATTAGCCAGTGGCAGACTCGTATTCCCACCACCGTGTGGAAGAAACGCATACTCACTAGGCAATGGAAAAAAAAACTTATACCCATTGGCCAGTGGCAGACTCGTATTCTCACCACCGTGTGGAAGAAACGCATACTCACTAGGCAATGGAAGACTTACACCCACCACCGAGTGGAAGACATATACCCATTAGCCAGTGGCAGACTCATATTCCCACCACCGTGTGGAAGAAACGCATACTCACTAGGCAATGGAAGACTTACACCCACCACCAAGTGGAAGCCATATACCCATTAGCCAGTGGCAGACTCGTATTCCCACCACCGTGTGGAAGAAATTGTAACACCCCGGACCTACCTTCCCGTACATCCGAGGGAGTTACCGCCACACCTAGAGAGAGAGTTCTATCATTCCGCGATAAACCTCACTCTAGGTGCACAGGCTAAAGAGAACTCTCCTAACCACAACAGTCACCCAACAATTGTTTACGCGATTATATACATATCAGCGGAAAAAGGTTAACTAAGCAAAATATACATACTTGCACTTATATATATATATTCATGAGTTTGCCCCTCAGGCCAAAATACAGTTTTAGATTCAACTACGACCCAACTAGTTATGCTTAGCCATCACTAAGGCTACAAAAAGTATGTACACAAAAACTCCCAAGAACTCGACGTCTATTCCATCATGCGGTACACAGGGCCGGTGAACTCTCCCCAAACCAGGTGCCACTCCCCCTCATACCAGGTGATATGGTCCAAAAACCGAGAGGTGGTTATGACCATCGACCATTCCTCCCAAACGTCCCGAGGGCTGGGTCCCAAGGGTAGGGGTAGTGCACTATGAACTCAAGGGGATCGCTACCATCTAAAGGCTCTATGGGGTAAAAGCCATAAGAAGCCTGGACCTCATCCATAACAGGGCACGAAACAAAAGGGGCCGACGGAGCCACAGGAGTATCTGGATTGGTGGGAGCTACAGGAGCATAACCAGGTGCGTATGGGTCTTCACCCTCCATCATCTGTATGTACACGTCGTAATCCATGCCTTCACAAACTGTAACCCCTCGTCTATTTCGATAAGTTTGAGGTTCAGAAAATATGTCTTTAAGCTATGACATTCATAAGATAAGTGACCGATGCTTCAAAATAATTTTTTTTAAGGAAGTATAGTTGTTATTAAGTTGCGATCGTTCGNCCCCGGACCTACCTTCCCGTACATCCGAGGGAGTTACCGCCACACCTAGAGAGAGAGTTCTATCATTCCGCGATAAACCTCACTCTAGGTGCACAGGCTAAAGAGAACTCTCCTAACCACAACAGTCACCCAACAATTGTTTACGCGATTATATACATATCAGCGGAAAAAGGTTAACTAAGCAAAATATACATACTTGCACTTATATATATATATTCATGAGTTTGCCCCTCAGGCCAAAATACAGTTTTAGATTCAACTACGACCCAACTAGTTATGCTTAGCCATCACTAAGGCTACAAAAAGTATGTACACAAAAACTCCCAAGAACTCGACGTCTATTCCATCATGCGGTACACAGGGCCGGTGAACTCTCCCCAAACCAGGTGCCACTCCCCCTCATACCAGGTGATATGGTCCAAAAACCGAGAGGTGGTTATGACCATCGACCATTCCTCCCAAACGTCCCGAGGGCTGGGTCCCAAGGGTAGGGGTAGTGCACTATGAACTCAAGGGGATCGCTACCATCTAAAGGCTCTATGGGGTAAAAGCCATAAGAAGCCTGGACCTCATCCATAACAGGGCACGAAACAAAAGGGGCCGACGGAGCCACAGGAGTATCTGGATTGGTGGGAGCTACAGGAGCATAACCAGGTGCGTATGGGTCTTCACCCTCCATCATCTGTATGTACACGTCGTAATCCATGCCTTCACAAACTGTAACCCCTCGTCTATTTCGATAAGTTTGAGGTTCAGAAAATATGTCTTTAAGCTATGACATTCATAAGATAAGTGACCGATGCTTCAAAATAATTTTTTTTAAGGAAGTATAGTTGTTATTAAGTTGCGATCGTTCGTGCCGGTCACGAACCGTAAAATTTTAGGAGCTGGTATTCGGACCCGATTATCCTAGGAAATGGATTATTAGACACCATATTATTATTCTTGAACTTCCTATTCAATTAAATCAGCCCATAGCAGCGAAAATTTATTTTGATCGTACATCGCTAAAATTTCGCGGTGTACCGAACCTAGCCCAATTTTGAGGGTTAGTCTGGAATAAATTTTTTGGTTTCGAGAATTATTCTATCCAGATTATTTTCTACCGAAACTTTATCTGTTTGGACCCCAACTGATAAGTTTGAAAATACTTCATTATTTTATTCTATTTCTTTTTCCCCATAAAACATCTTACCTCAAAAGGAAGAATACCCAAAGCCAATTTATTCCATTTGTTCTTCTTCTTCTTCTTCCTTGGCTGAATTTCAAAAGAGAGAGAGAGGTGACTTCCACCATTTTCCTCCATTAAAACCATAGCCAAGCTTGTACACAACTCCCAATTTGTTCGGTAAGATTTCAATATTATTCGGTTAAAAGTCTTTGATTTCTTCCCTAGAACTTGATTGTAGGTAAAGATTTCTTAATATGTTGTTATGGTGGTGTATTCTACCTAGGGTTTTTCGGTGAAACTTGGGGATAAAGGTTCAAGACTACTTTTACGGTGATATTACACACTTGTGAGGTAAGGAATTCCCTTAAGTTGGAATTAGTCACTTGAATTTGATAATTGATTTTAGTTGAAATATGGTGTTTTTGGAGCTTTGGGAATATTTTCGTATACAAGTTCATAGCTTGGATATGCTTGTATATGTTGTATTTATGTCTATATAAGCTTATACTTGTGGAAATAGAGAAAGGAAATCAGGACAGATTTCTGTCAGTAACTTCCGTGAATTTCTGGGAGAAATCGGTAAATTATTTTGGTCCAATTTTTTTTATACATGTAGTTCTATAAGTTTAGAAGCCGCATATAAACTTTCATAATTTTTGGAGTAGTATAAGTATGGTTTTCGGAATTTTTCCCAAAACTGGTCCAGAGAAGGAAAAATGCTGGACAGCACACTGCCAAGGGCAAAAATGGAATTTTCTGTGTTTATTCGCGAACCAAAATGACCAAAACTTTTTATGGACATCAAGTACTATAAGTTGGGATTCTACCATAAAAATTTCAAGTGAAAAAGAGTTCGGGAACTATTTTTACCGGCTCAATCTTTCGGACTGCGCAAAACTGTAATTTCTGGACAGAAACTGTCAAAATCAATTTTTACAAAAATATTTTTTTTGTAACAAAACTAGTGACGAAATTTTGGGATGTCACAACCATATTTGGATGAAATAAATTATTTTGAAAATACTATTTGATTCCAGGAAAGAAAAAGAAAAATGTTTTCATACCCTTAGTTTCTGGAATAAGGTGGGGACCTTCGGGAAGGCTTAAACGCCACGGCCCGGGGTTGGAATAAGGTTGGACCTATGGGAGGGCTGGAGTGCCATGGCCCTAGGTTGGGATAAGGAGACCGACGGGAAGGCAGGGAAATGCCACTGCCCAAGGTTTGAGAAGGAGAATTGAGAAATGTTCAAAGTGCTTACTCAGGGGAAACTAAGTGGAAAATTTTTGAGTATGAAAATTATTGTTATTCTGGGCTGCGGTTCAGATTATTATAGAGCTGCGGTTCTATATGCAGTATGAAAATTGTTGTTACTCTGAGCTGCGGTTCAGATTATTATAAATATTAGAGCTGCGGTTCTATTTGCAAATGATGAAATTCCTGGGAAATGTGAAATTTTGCAAACTTGTCTGAAAAGGGCATGAAAATTATTTTGAGTGGCAAGTTATGACTTCAGTCTTATTTGAGAAAAGCTTTATATATTTAACGTTTATACGCTATTATACTATCTATAAATCGTTTCGTTACAGGCAGATTTTCAAATCATGGTAAAACTTTATAAAGCTTTTAGATTATCTATGTTTTCAAACCTTTGTCTACTTTTAAGTGACAAATGGATTTCCTTACTTAGCCGTCGCGCTAACTGCACTTCAATGTGTTTCTTATCAGTTGCAGATTAGTGTGGGCCCCTGTAGCCGATGAGCTCGGAATAGAAGGGAAGTACAGGTTGAGGTCTACTCTTTGATGTAGACAGTGATTGTTATTAATGTTGTAAGTTTAGCCTGTGCACTTAGAGTGGAGTTTGTCAAAGAGGTGATAGAATTCACTCTAGGTGTGGCGGTAGCACCCGGTTTTCTGTTGATATGATGTAAGCTTCCGCAATGTATTATTAGGGATTTCGTAATAAATCCAAGATGTGAAAATTGGGGTGTTACAAAGTTGGTATCAGAGCCTAGGTTGAACCTTCGGGAATTAGATCGAAGCCTAAGTCCGAGCCTAGGTTGAGTTCAAGTTTCAAGTCAGCTTAGGTTCGTAGAGATTAACCTAAGTCGTTGTTACGGTATCATGAGCATAAGCTTTGGAGCAGAGTTGGAACGAAAGTCCGGCAGCATAAAAGGGGGTATTTTACTTTTACTCTACAGAATCTTACGATTCTGGTTGTTGAATAATATGATCAATGTTTGTGATTTCTTGCATGTGTTAATCCTTGCATGGGATTTTTGTGAGTAAGCTGGCTAGCGTAATGCGTTAATTATCCCTATGCTGAGGTAGAAACCCCTGCTTAGCGGGTATGATAAAGTGAATGTTAGGGGACGTTGTATAGGACTTAAGTAGGTGCTATACTGACTGCCTAACTAGCTAACCCTCGAGGATTCTTATACTTCGGATACTAATTTGGATCTATCGTCCAGTGAAAATGCCTCCAAGACGCAACATGCCTACCAGTAGCAACGAGAACGTCTCTGCAATTGATCGTATGGCCCAAGCGATGGAGCGAATGGCTGAGTTCATGATGGCTCAGCAAACCCAGAACCAGAACCAAGGACAACCACGAGTCGATTATGCGAACGCGATAGCAAGCCGACAACCACCACACTATGCGGGAGAAAAAGATCCGGTTATTTTAGAGGAGTGGATCCGGACGTTTGACAAACTGCTCAACGCAGTGGATTGCCCTGCAAATCAACGAGTACCTTCCGCGGTCTATTATTTAACGAAAGCTGCAGACAACTGGTGGACATCAGAAGGACCTGATCTTCTACAAGACCCACTGCTTCGGGAATAGTAGTAGCTGTAGAATTGGCTGCTTCGGGAATAGTAGTAGCCTGTAGAAATGGTTATGATAACATTGCGATAGAAATAGCTGGAACTAACTGTCCCGGAAATCTCGTTCGTTTTGAACTTGAGGGCATTGATGTAGTACTCGGAATGGATTGGTTGGATAAGTATAAAGCTCGGATAGTGTGTGATGAGCGGAAGATTGTGTTACGAGGACCAGAAGGGAGGAGAATATCCTACCGAGGGATTGACAAGCAACACGAATCCAGGTTGTTGACAGCGCAGAAACTGAAGCAGTATATGCACCAGGGATGTGAAGTATACCTCTGTTTGGTGCAAGATTCCGAACCAGAAGAACTCGAAATCGATCGAATCCCAGTTGTACGCGAATTTCCTGACGTGTTCCCCGACGATCTCACAGAAATGCCACCGGAAAGAGAGTTGGAATTCACCATTGATCTCATACCAGGAACACCTAATCTTCTACAAGACCCAGAGTTTGGTTGGGAAGAATTTAAGGAGGAACTAAAGGCACAATTGGCGGAATTACTGGAGAAAGGATTTATCAGACCAAGCGTATCGCCTTGGGGTGCACCGGTACTGTTCGTTAAGAAGAAGGATGGGAGTCTTAGACTGTGCATCGATTACAGGGAACTAAACCGAGTCACAGTAAAGAACAAGTACCCGTTGCCTAGGATCGATGATCTATTCGATCAGTTGAAAGGAGCGGGAGTGTTTTCAAGGATTGACTTACGGTCAGGGTATCATCAAGTGCGAGTCGCGAAGGGGGATGTGCCTAAGACAGCATTTCGGACGAGATATGGGCACTATGAATTCACGGTTATGCCATTCGGAGTGACTAACGCCCCAGGAACCTTTATGGACCTGATGAACCGAATTTTCCTTCCCTATTTGGATAAATTCGTCGTCGCCTTCATAGATGACATCTTGGTCTACTCTGAGACACCGGAGGATCACAAGGGACATCTTCGGACAGTGTTACAAACACTAAGGGAAAAGAAACTTTTTGCGAAATTGTCAAAGTGTGAATTTTGGAAAAGAGAAGTTGCTTTTCTTGGACACGTAATCACCCAAGAAGGGATAGCAGTGGACCCAGCTAAGATACAAGCTGTACTTGAATGGGAAGCACCCAAATCAGTTACGGAAGTCCGTAGTTTCTTAGGTTTGGCGGGTTATTACCGAAGATTTGTTCAGGACTTCTCAAGGATAGCAAAGCCGTTGACAAACCTGCTCAAGAAAACGACCAAGTATAGTTGGAGTGAAGAATGTGAGCAGGCATTCCAAGAACTTAAGACGAGATTGACGACTGCTCCAATATTGACCTTACCTGTTGGAGCGGAAGGTTACGAGTTGTACACGGATGCATCTCACAAGGGACTAGGATGTGTTTTGATGCAAAATGGAAGGGTAATAGCATATGCTTCTCGCCAATTAAAAACTCATGAAGCTAACTACCCGACGCATGACTTAGAACTGGCAGCCGTGGTATTTGCTCTCAAGATTTGGCGACACTACCTCTATGGAATCTCATGCAAGATTTATACGGACCACAAGAGTTTAAAGTACATCTTTACTCAGCGAGACCTTAATCTAAGGCAAAGGAGATGGTTGGAATTGATCAAAGATTATGACTTGGAAATCCAATACCAGGAGGGCAAAGCAAACAAGGTAGCTGATGCCTTGAGTCGAAAATCAAACCATGCTCTTTGGGTATTACCCGAACAATTATGCGAGGATTTTCAGAGACTCAATTTGGAGATACAGATGTGTGGTCAGGTGGAACAGGAAATAAAATTTTATTACATGTCGGTGACTCCAACCCTATTCCAGGAAGTCAAACAAGCACAAGAAGAGGACAATTGGGTAGGGAGCATCAGGGAGAAGATGATTGATGGAAAACATGGTCCATTTGAATTACACCCAGATGGGAGTGTAAGATTCTAAGGTAGGTGGATAATACCAAAAGGGTGTAAGGAGATAATGGAACAATTAATGAAGGAAGGTCATTATACACCCTATTCAGTTCATCCTGGTGGGGATAAACTATATAAGGACTTAAAACAAAATTTCTGGTGGTCGGGCATGAAGAAGGATGTAGCTGAATTTGTGGCTAAATGCTTGAACTGTCAAAAGGTCAAGGCAGAAAGAAGTAAACCAAAGGGATTATTGCAGCCATTAAAAATTCCGCAGTGGAAATGGGACTCAATCTCGATGGATTTCGTGGGAGGATTGCCTAGAACCAAGTCTGGAAACGATCAGGTGTGGGTTATCGTCGATCGACTAACTAAGACAGCGAGGTTCATTCCAATGAACAAGACATGGTCCATGGAAAGGTTGGCAAGAGCCTATATTAAACACGTGGTTAAATATCACGGAGTAGCGCAAGATATCGTTTCAGACCGAGATTCACGATTTCTATCACGTTTCTGGGAAGCGTTGCAGATGATGATGGGCACTCAGCTCAAATTAAGTACAGCTTTTCACCCTGCCACTGATGGCCAAACGGAGCGAACGATACAGACATTGGAAGATATGCTCAGAGGTTGTGTACTTGATTTCCAAGGTTCATGGGATGAGCAGTTGGATTTAATCGAATTTTCCTATAACAACAGCTATCATGCAAGTATAGGAATGGCTCCTTATGAAGCGCTGTATGGGCGAAAATGTCGAAGTCCTCTATGTTGGAATGACAAGAGCGACGTTGTTATACTTGGACCTCAGTACCTACAAGAGACTACAGAGGCAATCAAGGTGATTCGAGAAAGGATGAAAATTGCACAGGATCGTCAAAAGTCCTATGCCGATTTGAAACGACAATTCACCGAACATCAAGTTGGAGAGAAGGTGCTATTGAAAATCTCACCAACTAAAGGAGTCAAGAGATTTGGAAAGAAAGGAAAGTTGAGTCCTCGCTATATAGGACCCTATGAAATCTTGGAAAGGATAGGAAATTTAGCCTACCGACTGGCCCTACCAATTGAGCTTGACCGGGTGCATAATGTATTTCATGTTTCTCAACTTAAGCGGTATGTACCTGATGCATCCCATGTATTGGAACCTGAGGAATTGGAGATGGATGATTCGTTGGAATACGAAGAAAGGCCAATTCGAATCTTAGACTCTAAGACCCGAGATACAAGAAGGAAATCAGTTAAAATGGTCAAAGTCCAATGGTCGAATCATAGCTCGGAGGAAGCCACGTGGGAGTTGGAAAGCGTTATGATGGAACGTTATCCAGAGTTATTTGGCTCAGGTATGTAGGATCGATTTACTTGCTATATGCTTAAATAAATTTGTGTACTAACATTAGGCATACTAAGATTCTATTATGTGTAAGCGAAGGTAAGTAGTAATCTACTTGAGACCGTGCAGTGTAAGAAGGAAGTTTCGGGGACGAAACTCTCTTTAAGGAGGGTAGACTGTAACCCCTCGGCATTTTCGTAAGACTAAGGTTCGAAAAATATTTCCTTAAGCTATGACATTCATGAAATAGTCCCTCGAGGCTTCAAGAGAATTTTTTTTAGGAAGAATAGTTGTTATTAAGTTGCGATCGTTCGTGCCGGTCACGAACCGTAAAATTTTGGGAACTAGTATTCGGACCCGATTATCCTAGGAAATGAATTATTAGACACCATGTTATTAATATTGAATTTCCAATTCAATTAAATCAGCCCATAGCAGAAAAAGATTCATTTTGAACGTACATCGCTAAAATTCCGCGGTGTACCGAACCTAGCCCAATTTCAAGTTTCGGTCTGGGATAAATTTTTGGTTTCAAAATTATTCCTGTTTAAATTATTTTCTACCGAAACTTTATCTGTTTGGACCCCAACTGATAAGTTTAAAAATACTTCATTATTTTATTCTATTTTAATTCTTCCATGCAAACATTCCCCTCAAAGTACTAAGTGTCTAAAACATGTTTATTCTCCTTGCCCTTTTGTTCTTGCCTTGGCCGAAATACAAAGAGAGGGAGAGAGTGTGAGCTTTCATCTTCTTCATCCTCTTCTTCCTCGCTTCAAGCTTCCATAGCCAATCTCCACACAAGTCTTCAACTATTCGGTAAGTTTGCGGTTTTATTCGGTTAAAAAGTCTTGATTTCTTCCCTAGAACTTGATTGTAGGTAAAGATTTCTTAAATATGTTGTTATGGTGGTGTATTCTACCTAGGGTTTTTCGGTGAAACTTGGGGATAAAGGTTCAAGACTACTTTTACGGTGATATTACACACTTGTGAGGTAAGGAATTCCCTTAAGTTGGAATTAGTCACTTGAATTTAGATAATTGATTTTAGTTGAAATATGGTGTTTTTGGAGCTTTGGGAATATTTTCGTATACAAGTTCATAGCTTGGATATGCTTGTATATGTTGTATTTATGTCTATATAAGCTTATACTTGTGGAAATAGAGAAAGGAAATCAGGACAGATTTCTGTCAGTAACTTCCGTGAATTTCTGGGAAAAATCGGTAAATTATTTTGGTCCAATATTTTTTATACATGTAGTTCTATAAGTGTAGAAGCCGCATATAAACTTTCATAATTTTTGGAGTAGTATAAGTATGGTTTTCGGAATTTTTCCCAAAACTGGTCCAGAGAAGGAAAAATGCTGGACAGCACACTGCCAAGGGCAAAAATGGAATTTTCTGTGTAAATTCGTGAACCTAGGTGACCAAAACTTTTTATGAACATCAAGTACTATGAGTTAGGGTTCTACCATAAAAATTTCAAGTGAAAAAGAGTTCGGGAACTATTTTTACCGGCTCAATCTTTCGGACTGCGCAAAACTGTAATTTCTGGACAGAAACTGTCAAAATCAATTTTGACAAAAATATTTTTTTTTGAACAAAACTAGTGACGAAATTTTGGGATGTCACAACCATATTTGGATGAAATAAATTATTTTGAAAATACTATTTGATTCCAGGAAAGAAAAAGAAAAATGTTTTCAAACCCTTAGTTTCTGGAATAAGGTGGGGACCTTCGGGAAGGCTTAAACGCCACGGCCCGGGGTTGGAATAAGGTTGGACCTATGGGAGGGCTGGAGTGCCATGGCCCTAGGTTGGGATAAGGAGACCGACGGGAAGGCAGGGAAATGCCACTGCCCAAGGTTTGAGAAGGAGAATTGAGAAATGTTCAAAGTGCTTACTCAGGGGAAACTAAGTGGAAAATTGTTGAGTATGAAAATTATTGTTATTCTGGGCTGCGGTTCAGATTATTATAGAGCTGCGGTTCTATATGCAGTATGAAAATTGTTGTTACTCTGAGCTGCGGTTCAGATTATTATAAATATTAGAGCTGCGGTTCTATTTGCAAATGATGAAATTCCTGGAAATGTGAAATTTTGCAAACTTGTCTGAAAAGGGCATGAAAATTATTTTGAGTGGCAAGTTATGACTTCAGTCTTATTTGAGAAAAGCTTTATATGATTTAACGTTTATACGATATTATACTATCTATAAATCGTTTCGTTACAGGCAGATTTTCAAATCATGGTAAAACCTTATAAAGCTTTTAGATTATCTATGCTTTCAAACCTTTGTCTACTTTTAAGTGACAAATGGATTTCCTTACTTAGCTGTCGCGCTAACTGCACTTCAATGTGTTTCTTATCAGTTGCAGTTTAGTGTGGGACCTTGTAGCCGATGAGCTCGGGATAGAAGGGAAGTACAGGTTGAGGTCTACTCTTTGATGTAGACAGGGATTGTTATTAATGTTGTAAGTTTAGCCTGTGCACTTAGAGTGGAGTTTGTCAAAGAGGTGATAGAATTCACTCTAGGTGTGGCGGTAGCACCCGGTTTTCTGTTGATATGATGTAAGCTTCCGCAATGTATTATTAGGGATTTCGTAATAAATCCAAGATGTGAAAATTGGGGTGTTATACAAACATACTCCGGTGAACTTTCGGAATTCACCGGGCTACAGGAACTGACACTAGATTGCATCTGTTAGGAACACAGTGAAGTGCAGTTAGCGAGACGGCTAAGTAAGGATATCCATGGGTTATTCGAAACTAAATAAAGGTTTTGTAAAATTGTTTCATGGAAACTCTATACCTTACTCATCGGCAGAGATTCTACCTGCAACAGTTATAAATAGCAACTTGCATACACAATAAGCAAAATTCAATACCATCCCGAACCATTTCCCTCTTGACGAGGTCATTTAATAATCATTTACTTACCCAAAGAACGTGTTGTTAAACATTTAAGCATACTAGTAAGTAATAGAAAACATAAATCACACATTTTACTCGTAATCACTTTAGTTGAAAAACCTTTCCCTCAAAATGAAATTCTCATCACTTTTCACTTTTCAAAGAGAGAGATCACCCACAACCTTTGGGTACTTAAATACTTGTCACATCTCTCTTTCCCGTAGCTACGGCGTAACTACATTCATATTTCAAAATTCCACTTAGTCCTAGATAGAAAGTGTGAGGCCTTTGGAGTTCTTTCTCCACTTTTGACCACTTCGATCGTTGAACTCGGGTTCAGTGGTCATCGCCCGGTCTAATACTGATCCCCTGGACTTATAGGAGCGTTGGAATGATTCCTAGCTAGCCTCACTAGGTTCATAAGAACGACACCTACCCGAACATAGAGTGACTATACTTAAGTGTGCACACCCCCGTAGGAGTACCTTTTCCTTCCGGGTGATATAGTACTCGGCGAATAGACTTCGCCCACAGTATGAATGATCATACACATAACTACCATGCGGGATAGGCACTTTAAGCTCATCTTTATCCCGTAGGTTAACAAGGTCCTTCACTACCTTTACTAGAACTAAGGTTTGAAAACATTTTTCTACTCTTTTCCTTTCTTGCATTGAAAATATTTTGGACGTACTTGGGTCAATTCCAATACTCGGAAATTAATTCCCCCTTTAACCAAATCCAGAAATTCCCCTTTTCTTTTGCAAAACATTTGGATAGTCCACTAACAACCTTTCACAATGGTAATTCAAGTGTAACTATCCCACACCTTCAACTCCACATTTTTCACATAAGTATCATACTTGACACATTTATACCTCAATGCATATAACATGTACACTTCCCAACCTTAACGTGGGCATAACATACAAAATACATTTATTCTTTACATGCACATAATACCACCTCCTTATAATATTCATAAGTTCACACATATGTAACACTACCTACATAACACATGTGCCTAACTACATAACACTACACTTCTTACTAACAACATATATATTTACGGTTAATACATACCATAAGCTATACTCAAAATATGACATTTTACCATTTATATATATATATATTCGGCGCACACACACACTTATATATATATATATACACGACACACACAAACCCACATACATATACACACACGTCACATATATATATATATATATATATATACATATACACACATAAATACATAATTGTCCTTCCTCTTAGCATATGTATCCCTATCATATCATTACTATACTACTAAGACATAGTCTTCTCATCACATAGATTTTCATGTTCACAAGTTAACAACAATTCATAACCTAGCTATCAATTATCTAGTTTCAAACAACCTCAACCAATTAAAGAGATTCCTTACCTCAACCAGGTTACTAATCTCGTAGAAGACTCTTGGAGTTGATTTTCCCCAATTTCACCTTAAAACCCTAAAATTCCACCAACAACATAACACATAATTTTAAGAAATCTTAACTTAGATTCATGTTCTAGGAGGGAAAATAAAGCTATTTACCGAATAAAATTGGAGTTTTACCGAATATTTGGAGATCTATGATGAACTTGCTAGCTATGGAGTCTTGAAGCTTGAAGAAGAAGATGAAGATCACACTCTACTCTCTCCCTCTCTCTATTTTCGGCAATAGCAAGGGGAAATGGGAAAAAAATGAAGACTTAGTCATCTAATCCCTTACAAGACTTATCCAAACATCCCATTTAATTAATCCCTTTTTATTCACATGGTGAAATAGTGTGACACTTGTCACAATTCTATGGTAAGTCTTAAAAGATAAGATTTGCTTGACAGTTAGGGATTAAATCAGATGAATTCTCGGTAGAAACTAATTCAAATCAAATAATTTTTGAAACCAAAAATTTATCCCAGACTGAAACTCAAAATTGGGCTAGGTTCGGTACACCGCGAAATTTCGCGATGTACGATCAAGAATAAATTTTTGCTGCTATGGGCTAATTTAATTAAATAGGAAATTCAAGAATAATAGTGTGGTGTCTAATAATTCATTTCCTAGGATAATCGGGTCCGAAATCCAACTCCTAAAATTCTTACGGTTCGTGACCGGTACGTAGATCGCAGCTTATCAATAACTAGTCTCACATATAAAAATCCTGCTGAAGTACCGAGAGATCGTCTCATAAATGTCATAGCCTAAAAAAAATATTTTTCGAACCCTAAACTTATCGGAATAGACGAGGGGTTACAGAAATGCATACTCACTAGGCAAAGGAAGACTTACACCCACCACCGAGGGGAAGACATATACCCATTAGCCAGTGGCAGACTCGTATTTCCGCCACCGTGTGGAAGAAACGCATACTCACAAAAACAAAAAAAAAAGAATATATATATATATATATATATATATATATATATATATATATATATATATATATATATAGAGTCCCCATCAAATGCGGCCAGTCTCCCCCGTGCGGCTGTGTGGCCTTATTTGCACCATTAGATCCCATGATCTAAGGCTTCATATTAATCCAAACACTATAGGCGCCGATCTTTAGCTACGCGAACGGGAAGGATAATGTTGGCAATTCACTACAATTTCAAAACCAGATCAGATAAGACAACAACGAAGACTTGAAGTCGACGAGCACTGAGCAACAAACACCAGACGAGCGTAGAAGGGATTCCATCACCAGCAACGAGCGCTCCGTTCTGAACAAAACGCATAGATCGACTCCAACAGAGAAACGAGAATGGAGTAATTCGCAATACTCTGTGCATTATCAACATTAATCTGGTTCATATTTGAGATAATAATGCTGTAATTCGCAATAGTATGTGTATTTGGTGTGTGGTGGTTAAGTGGTGTGTTTTAATCTGAAAACTAGTGCATTTTATAACGTATAATGGTGTGTTTTAATTTTGTTGGTGCATTTGAATTGAGTGGTGTGTTTCTGTATAGTGGGGAATGGTGTGTTTTAATTTGTCAAGTGGTGCATTTTATAACGTTGAATGGTGTGTTTTAATTTTGTTGGTGCATTTGAATTGAGTGGTGTGTTTCGGTATAGTGGGGAATGGTGTGTTTTAATTTGTCCAGTGGTGGATTTTATAACGTATAATGGTGTGTTTTAATTTTGTTGGTGCATTTGAATTGAGTGGTGTATTTCGGTATGGTGGGGAATGGTGTGTTTTAATTTGTCCAGTGGTGCATTTTATAACGTAGAATGGTGTGTTTTAATACACATGGTGGTGATTTTTACGAGAGTAGTTGCATTTGGTGTATGGTGGTTAAGTGGTGTGTTTTAATCTAAGAACTGGTGCATTTTAGTATGTTGAATGGTGTGTTTTAATAATACGTTTGTTGGTGTTTTCTGTACTCTAAA
>NC_044927.1:14534688-14569348 GCF_003576645.1 Ipomoea triloba
ATATATATATATATATATATATATATATATATATATATATATATATATATATATATATATATATATATATATGTCAGCCTCGCATGGGCAGTCGGCCGGTGCCGGTTGCTACACGAAATAGTCGGCACGCTCCGGTTGCCACGAACGAAAAAAAAAAAGATGAGAAAGATGAAGAAATGGGAAAGAGGGAAAAGAAGAGCACATGGAGACTTACCGGTATCAGTATGAAGTAGGCAAAGGAAGAAGGGAAGGAAGAGAGAAGTTAGAGAGAGGGAGAGGAAGGTTGGGAAATGAAAGGTGAAGGGGAGTATTTATGTGCAAGTAAAAAAAAATTCTATTTGCAGATTGATCGAAGCAAAAAAACACAATTATACTTTTCCGAGACGTTGTATTCGCAAAATCCCAAGAAAGTGGAGGACTGGATGATGGATAATACACTAGGCATGGGCCACATGGATCGACCCAAAAGAGCAACTGGATCAAGAAAGCCCAATAAAGAGACCCAACACAGAGCTACCGAAGAGTTCGATAAGGATTAGACTTAACACTTATAATATTAGCAAGATTAGGGCTTATTAGTGATAATGTAACATGGACTCCTAATATCAGGCAGTCCAAGATTTTTATTCCTTGTAGGGCTCTAGGCTCAAAATATGTTTAAATAGACCCTCTGTACACGGAGAAGGGGGGCAATTCTGAGCAATACAATACCTATATTCTCTCCCTATATTTTCCTACATATTTCTTATATTCTCGCTATTATAACAGGTAGTGTTGGCCTGCCTTTGACTACCCAAAAGTCATAAAACCAACATACGCCACCTTCCCGGTTTCTTTAATATTGGTTTCAATATGTAAAGTCTGTCTGTAAAGTTTATAAAGACTTATTTTATTTTAGATGACTATCTAGAATAGATATGTGATGTAAGCTGATGTCCTTCACGAAGCAGAAGTCTTGTTCATTAGTTTAGGAAAGAGTTGTAAATCGTATTGGAGGTGCCCTTAGGTAGTGGGGTTGATTGAGTCGAACCACTCTTAATTAAATTGGTTTACCTCTCTCTTTTGTCGTTTGAAGATGTCACTTAGAGATACAAAAGCCGGTTTCTAATTAGCTAGGATTGTGATATGTCTTGATATTGCCTTATTTGTATTTAATTTGACATGATTATTTATAAATTTTGTTAAGTGTTGATCAATTATTACCTATATACATTTTTTTGAGTACTACTGGCTCTGTTACAATGTAGTAGGTGGGAGTGTAAACCGTGACACTGAGTGCCACTAGACCACAAGGTCTTTTGGCAATTACTTATATACATGATTCTTATTGAAAATAAATTTATTTGATGACTTAAAATTGTATCTGGACATTGATTATGGACATTGATCTGGACGATGAATTGAACCACTCTCTAAGAATCAAAAAATTTCTTCCACGAGTCTGACGAGTGGAAAGGCACCTGTTCCACCTAGGAGTCCTCAGCCTACCGCCTCTTCCTGTCTTCCTCTTCTATTTCACAAAGACTTGAAAGTCGTGTGAAAATTAATAAAGAGATGCCCTTACTGCTTTATTTAACGTGAGATTGGCATAGAAAACTTCACTACCTGTTGCAATCTTGTTTATCTTCTTCATTCTCAAAATTTGATGCAAGCTGTAGCAAATGTGGGCCCTTTACTATGACTTGGTGACATGGGAATTCTTCACTAACTTGACCAAAGACACGGTTGATCCTTCCAGTACCCTCTACCATAAAGTCTACATTAGAAAACGTTGGTATAATTTTAGTCTAAATGTTATTAATGATTTCTATGGCAGGATAGAGATTGACAAGCCTTTTCTCCCTGAGTTTGATCTCAATGCATCTACAGTAACTCACTCACATGATTCTACTTGGCGAAAGAGGGATCAGAAGAAAGCTGGTGATCTTGAGTCTCGCTTCCTTACCTCAAGTTATGCTATTCTGTTGCGTCTTGCAATGAACAACTTGTTGCCCACTGTTGCTGCTCATTATATTTCCAAGAAGATGGCCACCTTACTGTTCAAGATTCAAAATTGTATTGAGTTTTATTTGTGGGAGATGATATTCAATCATATCATGGGTTTTCTACCAAGCAAAGAAAACAAAGTATTTCTTTCTTTTTTTTTTAGCTTAATTTATGACATTCTTTGCAAGCAGGGATTTCAGAAATATCAAGACGAGGAAGAAAAGACTATTGGATCCAAGTATGTTATCGACAAGAGACTATTTCAGAGATCCCACTTTGATGACTTTTCTTTTCCTAGTTTTATTGTTGTTGCTGCTTCCGAAGGCACGTCTGTGTCTGCTACAGCTCCTAGTGTGTGTGCAAATGTTGCTGTTGTCCGACTTAGATTGAATACTGCCCGTTTTGTTCTTGCTAATTTGCAAACTGCTGTTGCGCAAATTGAGAAGATGGTGCTAGATGATACACTGCTTCTACATTCCCTTGAAAATGAAGAACAAATTGATCGAATACTGCCCGTTTTGTTCTTGCTAATTTGCAAACTGCTGTTGCGCAAATTGAGAAGATGGTGCTGGATGATACACTGCTTCTACATTCCCTTGAAAATGAAGAACAAATTGTTGCTTCTACTAGATGATCACAGATGCTCCCTTAGTCAATTATGGCAAAAAGAGAGTTTAATTATTGAGGGGGAGCTTGCAAAGCTAATATGGTAACACTTTATAATTTTGATTAGTTGGTGAACAATTCTACTCTTTTGTTGCTGGATATTGGAATATTCGTTTACATAGTTAGATGGATTGGTTGGATGGATGATGAAATAATTATTATTTGAATGGATGCTAGCATGTTGAATGATGGTTAAATGATGAATATTTTATTATTTTTCTGGCTACCCATGATAAAATTAAATGTGATGATCTTCTTGGCATAATTAATTATTAAAATTTGTTGTCAAGAGTCGTTAGTGTTTGTAGCTTTGCATGTTGACACAACATATCTTAAGATACGATTAATGAGAATATTGTATTATTGTTTAATCTTGCCTTAAGATTGTATGTGTTTAGTTTTGACAAATAATTATCAAAGGGGGAGATGGTAAGTGAAAATTAATTTGCATAGAATAATTAATTGACAATATGTTAGTTATTCTAAGAATAATTTAGTTTTGTTGGTCTTCATTAGATACAATTAATTATGCCTAAGGTGATTAATTATGTTTAAAGCTTAAAGGAGTGGTTGGTGTTTGTTCAAGCAAAAGATTGGTTGTGATAAGCTTTTTCGAGTTAGGATTTGAGTATTTGTCTCTCCTTGATTCAAGGAGATATCTCAGCAACAATAATTCAAATGCTTCAGAACTATGTTGCAAGTATAAATAGGTGGTGTATCTACTGAGGAGGATGTTGAAATTTTATAGACAAAGAGAATTGATTATTTCTTTGTATTTAATTTGACATGATTATTTATAAATTTTGTTAAGTGTTGATCAATTACTTATATACACGATTCTTATTGAAAATAAATTTATTTGATGACTTAAAATTGTATCAAATTAATATAATCATCTTCTCTAATCTTTGCCTTCCATTCCCCCATTGAATAGTATTTCGATCTATTTCCACCAAATTAAATTCATTTCAGAATGAAATATACTCTAAATTTAATAGCTTAGGCTGGATCAGTAAAATTGAAAGTATAAACATGAGATATGTAACCCACTTTAATTTTTAATAGAAACTAGTATTTTCGCCCGTGCGTTGCACGGAATGGATTTGTTATAATATTTAAAGAATATTTGGATCAATATACAATTATATATATTATAATATCGAATATTATATAGCGCAATTGATGAAATTGATTGGATCGATTATGTTTTCTGATGTTTTCCTTTGAATTACAAATAATTGTCCAATTACCCGGGCGTGGATAAATTTTTTTATTATATATTGAGATAATAAAAATAAAGATGAAATTATAAAAAATTCTAATATTGAACGTGTACATTTATTTGATTATAAGATTAGTACAAAAATATTACTCAATTAATTGAATAATATATGACTTGTTTGTCTAAAATTATCTTAAAAGATCTATAAGTAATATGACTTATATAATTATATTATGACTTATATAATTATATTATTACTAAAATAAATATGAGAAAATGAGAAATAAATTAATTGTAATTATTATAAAAATAAATTCAACGACCAATGCTTAACTTAATTATCATAATAATTATTAGGCAATTATTATTAGTCAATTACACTAATATATGTGTAATTATACTTTTATACTTTAAGTATATTCATTTTCCCCATATTGCATTTAGTTTTATCTTCCTCCTCCATATTTGAATGAATTAATTTTGATTATTATAAAAATCTAACAACCCATGTTCAATTAATTTTTTTAAAGTTTAAATAACTTAGAGTTTTCAAAAGGAAAATATAATTAACTATTAAAGTTTTTAAATAATTTTCAGTCAATTAGTAATATCCTTTTCTTTTCTCGATAAATGATTTTACTTTTATTAATAGTGTTGATACGTGAGTATACATATTATCAATTTATAGATATTAGTTAATTTCTATTTTACATTTTCTTAACAAATAAGCTTTATTAATTATTTGATCAATAAAATATTTCATTAATTGACTAAAAAAGTTTAGGCGGGGAATGAAATAGGAGGATTTTACTTTTATATATAGTATAGAATATAGATTACGATCTTTTTATATTTTAAATCAATTAGTAATATCATTTTTCTCGGAATAATGGTCAAATAAACTACTGATCTACACACAAAACTGCAATTAGGCCATCGAACTCAAAAAGAATGCAATTGGATTCCTGAACTATATAAACTCATGCAATTAAGTACAAATTGACATGTTTTCAAAAAAAAAAAAAGTCCAAATTGACCTGTTTACCTACAATTGTGATGACATGGTGGTTACTAATTTTAAAATAAACTTTTTAAATAATTTTAATTAAAATAATTAAATAATAATAATAATAATAATAATAATAATAATAAAATTAAAAAAAAAAACAGACGTCTCCGGCAGTTCTTCTATTTTTTTTTAATTTTTTTTTAATTATTAGTGCCGATTGTTATGTGTAAATTAATATCAGGCAACCTTATCTAGGAAAAATGAAAAGAATTACGTAGTAATATTTACCTAATTTTCGTTCCATTTTTAATTGATGATGTAGAATATTATTATTGAAATATTTCCGTTTCGTTTTTAATTTCCGTTCCTTTTTTAATTTATCTTTAATATTGTTTATAATATGCCTTTATTATTTATGATGTAGAATGTTTTTCTTTTTTAATTAAATTACAATGATATGACCATTTCCTTTTTCATTTTAGTTAATTATGGATATTTTTTTTTATTTACAGTCAATTATTAATATTCATTTCCTTTTATATATTCAATCAATTAGTAACATCAGATTCATTTTTAGTTGATTTTTTTTATTTTCAGTTAATTAGTGAATCAGAATAATAGATCCATTGGTATTTTTACCTAATTTCTGTTCTATTTTTAATTAATGATGTAGAATATTATTATTGAAATATTTTCATTCTATTTTTAATTTACCTTTACTATTGTTTAAAATTTAAAATATGCCTTTACTATTCTTATGTTTTTATATATAGTATAGATTAATATTATGCTAATTATGACGTCCATGTATTATGAATAAGTATGGTAATTAAGGAGTATATATTATAATTAAGAAATAATGTATATTTTAATTTCATTTAATTATGGACGTAATATGTGTATGTTTAATTTTCTTTAATTTTATCCGTAATATATATGTGTATGTTTAATTTTCTTTAATTATGTCCGTAATATGTGCACCATTAATTTCTTTAATTGATTAGATAAAATTACGGCAAGTATAAAAAACCGTTTAATAAAAGTATAATATTTGAACTAATTTCTCAATGACCATAATTATTAAGATTTTATTCCAAAGTAACCATTAGCATAATTGTAACACCCCAATTTTCACATCTTGGATTTATTACAAAATCCTTAAAATATAATACATTGCGGAAGCGTCTAACCAGCAGAAAACTAGGTGTTACCGCCACGCTTAGGTATCTTTCCTATACCTAAATGCTAAGGCTAAACTTACAACCTCAAATAACCATATCAATATCCAGATATGTACATATGGAAATAATCCCTCCAGGGTGTCTATTCTAGGATAGAGTAATCTTCAACCTCGACTCCCATCCTATTTAGAGCTCATCGGCCACAGGGGCCCACGCTAGACTGCATCTAATAAAGGACACAATGAAGTGTAGTTAGCGCGACGGCTAAGTAAGGAAATCCATTGTCACTCGAAAGTAAACAAAGGTTTTCAAAAACAACAATTAATAATAAATAGGGTAAGATAAACGTTACCCAACAGTCGCAGTCTACCTGCAATCATTCTAACAACAAGCAATACCACATTATATAAGTAACTTCGGCACATAACACAGCCATTAATTCACACGTGAGAAACACAACACCCACACTACTGTTCGAGACACCCGACAGTTAGTTCTCACAACTCCACTCAGCGAATAGACTTCGCTCTGCAGTATGAATCAATCATACAAAATCTCACACATCACTCAGCGAATAGANGGGTCAAAAACAAGTCGAAAACGAGTCCGCGTCAAATCTGCCAGAAATTTCAGTTGGCGCAGTCCGAAAGATTGAGCCGGTAAAAATAGTTCCCGAACTCTTTTTCACTTGAAATTTTTATGGTAGAACCCCAACTTATAGTACTTGATGTCCATAAAAAGTTTTGGTCATTTTGATCCACGAATAAACACAGAAAATTCCCTTTTTGCCCTTGGCAGTGTGCTGTCCAGAATATTTTTCTCTTTGGACCAGTTTTGGAAAAAAATTCGAAAATCGTACTTATACTACTCCGATCATTATGAAATTTTATATGCGGGTTCTACACTTATAGAAATACATGCCTAAAAAAAATAGGATCAAAATACCTTACCAATGTTTCCCAATAAATCTCGGAAGTTACTGCCACAATCTATCCTGATTTCTTTTCACTATTTTCACAAGTATAAGCCTATATGGGCATAAATTCAACATATACATGCATAAATTAGCTATGAACATGTATATAAAAATTACCAAAAATCCAAAGTGTAGTTTCTTAGGCTAACTTGTAGATCCACGAACTTAACACATAATTTCACGTAAAAATTCCTAGTCATATAATTTACTAGCATTTGTTCACCTCCAAGTGATTGAACCAACTTAAGGGATTCCTTACCTTGATGGAAGATTTCAAAGCCGAGAAGTTGCTAGATCCTTTCTTTGAGTTCAAAGACCCTAAAAATATCACCACAATAACAATGTTTTTCATGCACCAAACCTTAACACTTAAGTTCTAGAGATGATTTAATCCAACAAAGCTTAAGGTCTCACCTACACTTAGTCTCTTGGGTTGGAAGAATGCTTAGGAGCTCTTTGATCACAATGGAAAACCAAACTAATTTTTCTTCTTCTTCCTAATGGTGTAGTTTCGAAAATGGAATGGGAGAGTGAGAGATGATGATGTGAATTTGTCTTGTTAATTAAGCAGAGTGAGAGATGATGATGTGAATTTGTCTTGTTAATTAAGCAATCAAGTGCAAGTGCACGTGAATTTGTCTTGTTAATTAAGCAATCAAGTGCAAGTGCACCATAATTTGTCTTGTTAATTAAGCAATCAAGTGCAAGTGCACCATCCCCCTTATGTCATGGCATTTAATGATCCAATCTTGGCTAGATTTTGGTTGCCACTTGTCAATACCCTATGGAGTCCTTAAGAAGATCACAACTTATTTGGCCAGTTTATGGTTAAATCAGATGAATGCTCGGAGGATTATAACTTAATTCGGGAAAATTCTAATACCAAAATTATCCTAAAAATAATCCCGTCGCAAATCACCAAAATTGGGAATTTTTCGGTATCTCGCGAAATATAGGTACAGAGTTCGTAACAATTTACCCCTTACAGTCCATTTAAAATTTTCTTGAACTAACTAGAAGTTCAGGCTTAATCGTATGATACTTAATAATCCAATTGCTAGGAAAATTCGAACTGAATCTATATCCTTAAAAATTTCTCGGTTCGTGACCGGTACGTAGTTCGCAGCTTATCGATAACTAATCTTTAAAAAAATTCTTTCGAGCACCGAGAAGCCTTCTCTTAAATGTCATAGCTTAAAAAAAAATTATATCGATATTCTCGAATCTTAACTTTGTCGGAAAAACCGAGGGGTTACAATAATTTTATATGTGTAATAATCTGTGAATTTAAATAATTTACATAATTGTATGGACGTAATAATATGTGAATTAGCATAATAATACGTGAATTGAAATAATTATCATAATTTTGTTAATCTCCTCTAATTATGGATGTAATATGTGTATTATCAATTTCGTTAACTGATTTGATAAAATTTATATTACGAACAACAATATTAATTCATTAGTTGTCATAATTTTTAAGATTTTATTCAAAAGTAATCAAATGAAATGCACGGGTAATTGACATTATCTTAAGTAAAAATATATAAAATTATCGTAAGAATGAAATCTCTATGTTTAATGACCATAATAAATTTAGATGTTAAATATAGTGTAATTACCACGGATTATTTAGATGGTAAATAGTATATATGGTAATTACCTATATAGATTAGCATATTAAATGGATTAACATATGGAACAATGTTATAAAAAAGGAAGGAAGCCTTTTAAATAAAATATATTAGGAATAATATCAATTAAATAAAATATCATAGGAATTTCTCAATTCTATATTTATAATTACCTTTATAAACAGATTTAATAGGAAAATTTAGTTACAAACTTATATTAAGAGTTATGGATTATTATTATTATATTATTATTATTATTAGGAAAATTATATTAAGAATTTTAGATTATTATTACTACGGAGTATTATATTATTATTATTATTATTATTATTATTATTATTATTATTATATTAACATAATAGATTTTAAATCAAGGCTACAAAATTTAATATTATTATTTCATTTATTCAAGTATAGTAATCACCATTTTTTAACTAATAAGTGTGAATTAGTATTGTGCAATTAATGATAAAGATTAATAATAATTGGAATCAACAATCAATGATACAATGACCCATGTTTAGCTTCCAATGCACCATTTTTTATAAAATGAAGAATTGGAATGGTAAAACGAACAATTGGAATGAATAATTGAGGATTTATTCAAGTATAGTAACCATCATTTTTACCAAATTACATAAGCATCCGTAAATGTGGAAGATCAAGATTGCAAATTCTACAATATATAGATGAGCATCCGTAGATTGCTAGTTATTTTGCACAGTACAACTAAAAAGATGGATAGTTAAATAAGGTATTATCATTCAAAATCTTGTAATACAAAGTTACAATACAATGTTTTTCCATTAGAAATTACCAATCAAAGTAATGTGATTAAAATATATAATAATAGAAAACATTTGATTGTTCACTACAATCACTCTGAAAATTGTAATTTTACATACGTGATACGCCCATGGCAAAATTGGCCTAGCTACTTGAAACCTTATCAGCAAAAATTAAAGCATATTGAGCTGTTAAAATCAAACTAAATCACAGTANAGATGATGATGTGAATTTGTCTTGTTAATTAAGCAATCAAGTGCAAGTGCACCATCCCCCTTATGTCATGGCATTTAATGATCCAATCTTGGCTAGATTTTGGTTGCCACTTGTCAATACCCTATGGAGTCCTTAAGAAGATCACAACTTATTTGGCCAGTTTATGGTTAAATCAGATGAATGCTCGGAGGATTATAACTTAATTCGGGAAAATTCTAATACCAAAATTATCCTAAAAATAATCCCGTCGCAAATCACCAAAATTGGGAATTTTTCGGTATCTCGCGAAATATAGGTACAGAGTTCGTAACAATTTACCCCTTACAGTCCATTTAAAATTTTCTTGAACTAACTAGAAGTTCAGGCTTAATCGTATGATACTTAATAATCCAATTGCTAGGAAAATTCGAACTGAATCTATATCCTTAAAAATTTCTCGGTTCGTGACCGGTACGTAGTTCGCAGCTTATCGATAACTAATCTTTAAAAAAATTCTTTCGAGCACCGAGAAGCCTTCTCTTAAATGTCATAGCTTAAAAAAAAATTATATCGATATTCTCGAATCTTAACTTTGTCGGAAAAACCGAGGGGTTACAATAATTTTATATGTGTAATAATCTGTGAATTTAAATAATTTACATAATTGTATGGACGTAATAATATGTGAATTAGCATAATAATACGTGAATTGAAATAATTATCATAATTTTGTTAATCTCCTCTAATTATGGATGTAATATGTGTATTATCAATTTCGTTAACTGATTTGATAAAATTTATATTACGAACAACAATATTAATTCATTAGTTGTCATAATTTTTAAGATTTTATTCAAAAGTAATCAAATGAAATGCACGGGTAATTGACATTATCTTAAGTAAAAATATATAAAATTATCGTAAGAATGAAATCTCTATGTTTAATGACCATAATAAATTTAGATGTTAAATATAGTGTAATTACCACGGATTATTTAGATGGTAAATAGTATATATGGTAATTACCTATATAGATTAGCATATTAAATGGATTAACATATGGAACAATGTTATAAAAAAGGAAGGAAGCCTTTTAAATAAAATATATTAGGAATAATATCAATTAAATAAAATATCATAGGAATTTCTCAATTCTATATTTATAATTACCTTTATAAACAGATTTAATAGGAAAATTTAGTTACAAACTTATATTAAGAGTTATGGATTATTATTATTATATTATTATTATTATTAGGAAAATTATATTAAGAATTTTAGATTATTATTACTACGGAGTATTATATTATTATTATTATTATTATTATTATTATTATTATTATTATATTAACATAATAGATTTTAAATCAAGGCTACAAAATTTAATATTATTATTTCATTTATTCAAGTATAGTAATCACCATTTTTTAACTAATAAGTGTGAATTAGTATTGTGCAATTAATGATAAAGATTAATAATAATTGGAATCAACAATCAATGATACAATGACCCATGTTTAGCTTCCAATGCACCATTTTTTATAAAATGAAGAATTGGAATGGTAAAACGAACAATTGGAATGAATAATTGAGGATTTATTCAAGTATAGTAACCATCATTTTTACCAAATTACATAAGCATCCGTAAATGTGGAAGATCAAGATTGCAAATTCTACAATATATAGATGAGCATCCGTAGATTGCTAGTTATTTTGCACAGTACAACTAAAAAGATGGATAGTTAAATAAGGTATTATCATTCAAAATCTTGTAATACAAAGTTACAATACAATGTTTTTCCATTAGAAATTACCAATCAAAGTAATGTGATTAAAATATATAATAATAGAAAACATTTGATTGTTCACTACAATCACTCTGAAAATTGTAATTTTACATACGTGATACGCCCATGGCAAAATTGGCCTAGCTACTTGAAACCTTATCAGCAAAAATTAAAGCATATTGAGCTGTTAAAATCAAACTAAATCACAGTATTACAAAATACTCTATGGAATACAGACTACACCATAAGGATCTCCAACATGCAGAATGAATCAACTAAAAATTAAATCATACCGCATACCATAACAATTCTACGCGTGTTAAAGTTCGATCTTCGACTTCGTAGAATTACAGATTATAGATCTCTAACTAATAGTGAGAGCATAGATATTGGTACGTTGTGAGAGAAAAGTCATTTCTCATCATTATATAGTGGAGGATAAACATAATATGGAAGATTTTTCAAAAGGAAAGTATAATTAATTTTAATTTTATGTAAATATAGATGATTGACATATAAAAATTTTACTATAATATTATATAATTTTTTCATTCTAATATAGTTAATTACATGTCAATTATATAAATATATATAGATATATAGATATAGATATAGATTATCATATCACTAATCACCAATCACCAATTAATTAATTAATATCAATATCAATCTATATAAATATAAATATTAATATATAACAATATTACCATATCACTAATCACCAATCACCAATTAATTAATTAATATTAATATTAATATATATATATATATATATATATATATATATTAATTAATATTAATATATAATAATATTACCATATCACTAATCACCAATCACCAATTAATTATTCTTTTTTAAAATAATCACCAATTAATTAATTAATTAATATTAGTATATATTAATATATTATATATTAATATATTAATATTAAGAATAATACCATATACCATATTATCAATTATCAATTATATATCACCAATCACCCATCACCCATTAATATTAACAATATTACCATATTATCATATTATCATTATCATATATTACCATAATAATATTATAGGATGGATAATTAATAAAATAATAAAATAATAAATAAATAAAATAAATGATTTTACCAAAATACCCCTAAGTTTTGGGGAGAAAATTTGGGAGGAGGAAATTGTTTTTATATATAGTATAGATAAATAAATAAAATAAATGATTTTACCAAAATATCCCTAAGTTTTGGGGGGAAAATTTGGGAGGAAGAAATTGTTTTTATATATAGTATAGATTACAGCTACAGATAAAGTATTAAATTAAAGAATCTAAAGTGAAGAAAGAAATTGAGGAAGTAGGTAATTAATTAAGCTTTGTTAGATCTATTGAATTTCATATGACTGTTGACCAGTTGTCCTGCAGCTATGGCAGACATGAGGGAGAGTTCCCCGGCCAACACAGCCCCGGCAACGATTGCGGCTAATCGCCTAGAGTTGGCTCCGGGTTCGACTTTGCTAGCACCCTTCACTCCTAAGAGATTCAAGCATGCTGCCTGAGAAGCAAGTTGGGTCCCACCTCCCACCGTGCCTACCTCAATAGAAGGCATGGTTACAGAAATATGAAGGTCTTTCCCATCGTTAACTGCCTCCATCATGGTTATACAATGGGAGCTTTCAATGTTTTGTGCGGGGTCTTGTCCTGTGGCGATGTAGACGGCGGAGACAATATTGGCGGCGTGGGCGTTGAATCCCCCAAGAGCACCGGCCATGGCAGAGCCAGTGAGATTCTTGAGCATGTTGAGCTCTACTAAGGAAGCAACCTCTGTTTTTAGTACTTTCTTGACTATTTCTTCCTTTATTATGGCCTCGCAGACGACCGACTTTCCGCGGCCTTCAATCCAATTCACCGCCGCAGGTTTCTTGTCGGAGCAAAAGTTTCCGGAGATTCCGATGACATCCATGTCAGGGAAGTCGGTGAGGAGGAAATCCAATACGTTTTGGACGCCCTTAGAGACCATGTTCATCCCCATGGCGTCTCCGGTGCTGCATGTGAATCTCATATAGAGATTCTTTCCAGCAATAGCGCATTTGATGCTCTGAAGCCTAGCAAATCGGCTGGATTTGTTGAAAGCTCCGGCTATGGTCTCGAAACTTAGAGGATCCTCCAAGTAGAGCTTCAACTGAGCGGCTCTTTTGGCGGTGGAGAATCTCACCACCGGAGCTCGAGTCATCCCGTCCCTCAACAGCACACTGGTGGCGCCACCAGAGGCATAGATGGCTTTGCAACCCCGGTTGGTGCTGGCCACCAAGCAACCCTCCGTGGTGGCCATGGGGACTGAGTACTCTTCACCGTCGAGCAAGAGGGGCCCTGCAATACCTACCGGAATCTGCACATACCCAACTGGCATCTCGCAACACTGACCCAGAATCGATTCATAGTCAAAATTCTCCAAGGGAAGTCCGTCTAGAGACTTGCCGGTTATTCTCTCCAGCGCCTCCCGACGAATGGCTGCCGCCCTCTTGCAATCCCCTAACTTAGATTCCAGGGAGTAGGAAGGAACCCGACCTTCAACAACACCTTTTACTATCTCCTCGTCCTCTTCCGATAATATTATTATTGGATCAGATTTGACATCTGGGACTTTTTTCTTGAGTTTTTCTTCTTCTTCTTCTTCTTCTTCTTCATTTTCCTGTTCTTGAAGAGGATGGGCGAAAAATCCCAACAGGTAAAACAAGGAAATCGCCAAAGCCAGAAGGGCAGCCATCTCAGAGCTTGAGACAACATGGAGAGGCTTGGAGTGACGGATCTTATCGCGCCAGCTAACAAGCAGGAAATAGACTGCCGTGAAGAAAACAGCGTTTGTAAGGTACAGAAGCAGTGGCAGAGATGGCTGCTGATTTTCAGAACCAATAATAATTTTGGTGGATTTCTTTTGTTTCACTGGAATAGTGGAAGTGGGCCGGGGAATTTGCTTCAACTCCATATCTGTTGCTCCGCTCCTTCAGAATCGAGTATCAGTGTTTTTGAGTGGTTGAATTTTCTTCCCCAAGCACCGCTAATATTTATAGAAGATATAAGTGAGATCCAGAGTGAGCAGAACAGAATGGTGGCCTGGCGTAATATTTAATTCTGTGGTTGTACTTTCTTGGAAATGATTAAATGGAGACAAACAGAGACCAGAGTGTGGAAACTGTAGTGTTGGTTCCTTCAACATAGGCTAACTTCCTTGACTGCAGGAGCACTCGCCCATCTATGAAGACTTTGATTTGTATAATATAAAAATAACCATATTCTGCACGTTGTATAACTAGCAGTGTGGTTTAGTCCATCTATTAATCTAACCAAATTTAGTTCATTAAATTTTTAAGTTGCTCTAATTTAATCTAAAATATAACAAATATTTATTGTCATTTTTTTTACATTTCACTACACTCTGATCTAATTCAAAGATTTAAAATCAAAAAACCTAATCAATAGTCAAAACTAATAAAAGTGAAATGCTATTTAGAGTTGATAATAAATAAAAAATGACATTAAGTGTATGCTGACTCTCCTGTGATCGGGATCGCCTCACGGAAAAGATCTCATGTTGTTTTTCATTTAATTTTTTTCACTCCCCTTTGATCACAGACAATTTTTCACCCAAAGCAAACTAGATGTAATTACCTTTCATCTCCAATTTCACTGATAATTGATCTTTTTTTCTCCTTCTTGCACAAATAACTTAAATAATGACATTCACTTTCCCAAGGACGGGTTAAGAGACTTCATTTTGTGAGCTAAGGTTCTTTGGGATCTGCTAATGAAGAAAAATGTCTTATTTATTTTAAAGTTCAAAGTGGTTCTCTAGGGAATAATAACATATATGTATAAAGATGTGGTCATTTTTAAAGCTATAAAGCTAAATCATAATGTCTTAATCGTTCTTGTGTCGTCATATAACATGTAGCTTTCAAATGGTACGAAGCAAGTTCTAGAAGTAACACAATCAAATGAGGGCAAATAAACTGTACACTCAAGAATTAAAATATGTTGGTGGGCAACTTCTATGCTCAAAAGCCACGGTCTAACACAATTTGACTGCTAACTCTATTCAAGCATATATACGTATAGCCAAACGCTACATTCATTGATACTATGCAACACTCACAAAACATTAGAATGTAACGGAAAAGATCTCATGTTTTTTTTTTCTTTTTTTTTCACTCCCCATTGATCACAGACAATTTCTCACCCAAACCAAATTAAACTAGCTGTACAATTAATTACCTTTCATCTCCGATTTCACCAATAATTAATCTTTTTTCGCATCTTGCACAAATAACTTAAATAATTACATTCGCTTACCCAAGGATGGGTTAAGAGGCTTCTTTTTGTGAGCTAAGGTTCTTTGGGATCCGCTAATGACTAAAAATTTGTTATTTATTTTAACGTTCAAAGTGGTTCACTTAGAGAAAAACAACATATATGTATAAAGATGTACGCGGTAATTTTTAAGGCTATAAGGCTAAATCATAATGCCTTAATCGTTCTTGTGCCTATCATATAACATCTAGCTTTCAAATGGTATGAAAAAAGTTCTTAACACAACTCACAAGTAAATTGTAAATACCCATCACCCACTGGCACTTGAATTTATAAAAGTTGACATTTCTTCTATTCAATTTTGCAATTCTTTGACTTCTGATTAATAAAATCAAGATAAGGATAAGGAAATATATAAGTTGGATCCAATAATTTTCTGAAAACCATAGGCAAAAGTAAATTTTACAATAACGAAAAGATATCCCATCGGCCCATTGACAACAACTTGCGTGCATAGGGTGAAATGTCAAAAGATATTTATGTTAAAACGGAAAGTTTGTCTCCCCGAGTGTCGGTCTCGAAGGAGGGACGTGGAGGTGTGTCAAACATTCGGGAGTTTACTTGATTGGATCATGCATAGGACTCGAGTGTGGTGAAGGGTGATTTGTGAGTGAGAGTAGCTCATTGGTTGGTTCGAGTGCAAGAGAATAGTAAAGTAAAAGTGATTTTGTGAATATGTAAAAGGGGTAGGGATTGGATAGTGTTCATGAATATTGCATAGTGAGAGTCTAAGGTCATGGATTATGATTGCTAGGATATTGTCTATTCAAGAGTGTGTTGTCTTAGTCCTTTTCCACCTTGTGTACTGAGGCTTCTTTGACTTAGGAGTGCCTTCAAGCATCCAAAGTTCTAAGAGGAATTTTATCAAACACTTAAGCTACACACTATCCTACTATTCTTAAGAAGTCCATAGGAACTTTGATTGTGTAAAGCTTCAAATCTTAACTCTAATCAAAGACATGAAAGAGTCAAGAGCTCAATCTCTCATCTAGATTGGCCAAATCCAAATAAGATCTCATCAAAACAACAATCAAAAGACAAGAATAGATAATCCATCAACACAAACTCATAGATCCAAGATATAGAAATAAGATCATCACAAAAGCAATATTCAATCACACAATCCAAATCCCTAGACTAAACTAGCTACTCATGATATGAAATGCAAGCAAAAGCTAATTTAATCCAAGAACAAGATAGCTAAAATTATATATATGAAATAGAGATCACCTAGAGAGAAGAAGATCTTCAATCCAAGCTTGTTGTCTTCTACAATGGAGATTGATCTAATCTAAAAACTAAGAAAAATGGAGAAAGTTCTCCAAAGGAAAAACTAAGAAAAGGGAAAACTAAAATTCTGGAATCCTCCTCTGAAAATTCATCAAAGGGGTTTAAATAGTCTCCGAAATAACAACCCTAGCTGAAATTCGCGCATCACCGTCTCCACGCCTCTCACACGCGTGTGAGCGTGCGTGGGGAGCTTCTGGAAAGTTTCCACGCTTGCTCACACGCGTGTGGCCTTCCAGATTGGTCCTCCGGGGCTCCGCTCTTGCCTGGTTTGTTCTTTAAGCTCATCTTTTGGTCCTATTTGCTCCCGGGGCTCCTGTTTTACTTCTTTTAAGCTAAAAATGGTTTTTGTGCATCATTAGTGATTTTCAAGCATTTACGCACATAATTTACCAAATAAAGATGCTATAGACGCGATAAAACACCCTAAAATGTGCCTGAAATAAGGGTATCTCGGAGTTTTATCAAATTTTCCACACTTTGCTTCTTGCTTGTCCTCAAGCAAGACATTTTACTCTCTAAGCATATAAGTCTCCGAGATACTCTCCCATGCAAAATAAAGCTTTTGGCAAGTCAAAATAATGGGTGTCTAAGACTGTTGAAACGGGGGAAATCATTTGTGTTATCTATAAAGGATTTTGGTAAGATGTCAGCAACTCAAGAAATATTTTCGGGAAATAAAAACCTTTCGTAGATAAAACAAATAAAACAAGGGATCACACTTCTCGCACCATACGCAAGCATGCATTTCCAAAGTTTTGGTTCACCTTTTATTTAAATAGGGCCTCTAGCCGATCCCACTAGTTGGAACGATGTGGACTAGCTAATCAACTTTCCATCCTTATACGCCAAAGCCCAACGTAAATGTAAATGAGGGTAGGGGCATGGACCACTCACCCTAGGATAACGTCATCGAGCCACCCGACTTCACATGGAGATCCATGCTTTTTCGAAGGTCAGTGCAATGGGTACTCGAATCCTAGCAAAGCGGCTCACCTCAGCTCTATTTTCTCAATTCTTGGGATTTTTTTATGTGAACAACAGACTCCAGATAAAGCTTTTTGCTTACCGAAGACTATGGTTTGGACACAACCCAACGAATTGGCTTCCCTCAATTTTAAACTCTTTGGTGATTGGCCTTTTGCCTTTTCGACTTCTCCTCGTGTCAACCCCTCATGCCTTTTTCTATTTAATGTTCAAGGGTTTTGTTTTCTCATTAAGCTCACCATTAGGCTCACCTTTTGCCCCATGCCCTACCAAGGTTAGTTCAATTCCGGGCCTCACTAGTTTTATCTTTCTAAAATTAAAGAGTGCACACTCCCACTTCGAGAGATCCTTGACTAAGGTCCTACGTAAATAAGAGGTAAACATCATGCAAGCAGGCAAGAATATAAACTTATTTTGCTCTAAACACTCTCATGGGTGCGAAAAGTAACTTCCTCAAAGATATTTCGAGAGTAAAAAATTATGGGCATCTAGTCAAAATTCTCCCTAGATAACACAAATAATAACTCTCTTTTCAAAACTGCAAATGCACCTGCTTGTCATTCCCAAGAGTTTCAACTTCTAAAAATAAGCATGTAAGCATGTAAAGCACGAAGTACGTCCTTTCCACACTTTAAAGTAAACCTCGTCCTCGATGTTTCTATACGTACAGGGTAAAAGAACGAAACAGGGATTCTAAGGATAGACAAATAAAAATCCCTTTCCACACTTTGGAAATTGCTCTGGGATAAAGGGTCTGCATCAAACGATCCTATTAATCATGACAAACTTAAGTATACTCATACACAAAGCTATAAAGAAAATATTTCCACACTTTAAAGATCAAAACGGGGCTTAAAATTAGAAAAGGGATAAGAGGATAAACCAAGTATGCATCCCTCTTTCCACACTTTAGCTTCCAGCATAGGCTCGCTCCCGTTATAGATGCTTTATAAGAAATGGAGACATAACATATAAAAAGGGTTTTCGGAGTACTATTCAATTATTATAAGCTGATAGAAATATAAAAGCGATAAAAATAACAAAAACTTAGATAATAAAGCATAAAATAAGTAGAAATATTTGAATAGAAATGCAGAAAAGTAAAGCAGTTGGAAATTAAATAACATAAAGCGATAAAGATAAATAAAGCAAAGTAAAGAGATAAAAGAAATAAAAGTCGGAACCCCGCGCATAGGGATCCTAATGTTCAGGTGGGGCCATCAACCATAGTAACCAAAGTCACAGAACTCAGAATCAAGTGTCAATCAGTCAGGACCGAGAAAAATTGAAGGAAGGCATCACTCATCACCGAAGGGTCAAAATTGCCTGCCGAATCTAGCTTCAAGAGCGGCAATTCTCCTATCATTATCCTCCACCGCCTGTCTCATGCGGTTGAGGTCCTCGGTGTGAACATCCTGTCTTGCGGAGATGGATGTGAAGTGGCCTTGCTGCCAAGTATGCTCCTCACGCCAATAGTTCATTTGTTCCTCATGGAGCTGTCTATGAAAATTCTGTGACGCGGTCCACTCCATTGGAGTAGGGCCTTGCTCTTGTGCAGCATCCTCCTCCTCATTCTCTTCCTCGTCCTCGTTGTCATCATCAGAAGCCTCTAGATCAGGTGTATCATCACCTCCAAGCCTTAATTCTGCAGCAAAGAACTCACCCACGGAGAAAGAAATTGTACAACCATCGGATCTCTCTCCCATCAACCGGTTCAGTAGGCCCAACCCAATGCACAGTTTAGTAACAAAAGGTCCAATAAACACAGTCTGAACCTTAGGCTTTAGCTGGGTCTGGAGCCACTTCCTAGCTTGAACGCCCATGTTGATGCGAACATCATTCTCCATGCACCACATGTAGAATAGATCCTGCTTGTATACCTTGTTGCGGTTTGTGGTTCTGCCTGAGAGATTTATGGCGAAGGCTAGTTTGATAGCCTTCAGAGCATTCTGGGTGATGAGCTTTGCTTTCAAATTTGAAGAGTTATATGGGGCATTGTTGGTGATTCTTCTCCAATACTGTCTAGCAACTTCGTCAGTATCAAAATCTTCCTTGAAATCTCTGAAATATGGCATGGATACGCTTGCTGCATCATGAAAACCAAGTGTAACACCTAAAGTGTTGACAGACATACTGTAGTGGTTGCCAAAAAGAGTGAATGAAATAGACTCCCCTGCATCGTTTACTTCTCTTCTGATTTCCAAAGTCGCCAAGAACTCATAGGTGACAGGCGCATAGGTGGGTCCTCTCCACTGAAACAGATAGCGGAGCTGTTGGTGCCTAAGAAGTCCATTTACCTCTTCCAAACAACCAAATTCTCTTAAAACATTATCCTCAAAGTGACGGCCAACAGAAAGCTGCTTCCCTTTATAGTTATCCACTGTTGCAAGTTGAATAGGTGTCAAGTGTCGCAATGACCTTGACCCCAGCTCTTGTATAGCCTGTTGAGCAGTAGCTTGTTGCCGTGTCCTAGATCGACTCGATTCTCCTACATCATGTTTTGATTTCTTTGCAATTTCTTTCGAGCGTCCCATCCTACAAATTATATAAATTATTATTCATGGTAATTGGCTTTAAACAAGTCACCATCATAATAGTGCAAAATTCCTTGTCAAAATAATGGATTTCAAACATATAGGGCTAAGAATTTTTGAAAATTTTGCCATAGTTTCCCCTATATTTTGGACAATTCTATCATAAGAATATCAACAATATCATTCCATTATCACACACATGCATAAAATCATCATAAGATATATCAATTTGATAGTCAAATAAGAAGTCAACTACAAAAGTCAAGAATTTCAAAAAGTCAACTTCATCTTCTTCCCCAAATTCAAAATTAGGGTTTGAAATTGAAAATTTAATTTGGGCAATGTAGCATGTGAAAAATCAAATTGATGGCATATAATAGTTCTATAACAAGTTTACTCATCAATTCAAGCAACAATTTCATAATTTCAACAAGAAATCTAACAAACCCATTTGTTCATCAATGGTGTTCACACTTGAAGTTCAAAAATATATAACAATCCATCAATGTAACCATCAATAATGAAAGAAAACATCAAAGGATAGTTCTATGAAGCATTATAACCAATTTAATCATTCAAAATCATGCTAAATCATGCTAGGCAATGTAGAATAAATTTCACATTCAAGCTCTTCCAAACTCATGAATATTCAAGGATAAAGAGTTAAAAAGATGAAAAATTACCTTGATGTTGATGTTTTGATCTTCCTTGAAGGTAAAAAGTAAGAAATATGTTCAAACCTTGAGTTTGGTTCTTCCTTGCGTGGAGAAGAGAAGAGAAAAATGGTGTTTTGGGGCTAGGGGGCGTGGAGTGGCCGAACAAGGGTTTTAAACCCGTAGGGGGCCTTCCACGCCGGTCACACTCGTGTGACCGTGCGTGGGAGCTCTCTGCCTCGCTCCCACGCATGGCAACACGCGTGTGAGCGTGCGTGGGAGGCTACTGCCTCGTTCCCACGCACGGCTACACACGTGTGAGCCTCGTGTAGGTCCACTGCATTGTTTTCTTCCGATTTTTGGCCTTGCCTTCCATACCTATGTCCATATTTAGCCTTTCCAAAGCAATTTTTAGTCCCGACTCCTACAAGTTAGTCCTCAAAACATGGTTCCATATGATTGTAGCAATTTATTAGAACAAAAATATTAAAAACGAAAGCATAAAAATAATGTAAAAACATTTTATTAAAACCTTGGGTTGCCTCCCAAGTAGCGCCACGGTTTACGTCATTGGCTAGACGCATCATTCCTTGGTTGAAATTCAACCATATTCCTTGGTAGTGGGTAGAAAGCATTTTGGTACCCACGTGTTTTTCCAGGTAAGCTTATCATTCTTCCGCTTCGGTTTTGGTTTCACCTTTGATTTGACCTTTGCCCTTTCATCATCATCAGTTCCTTCTTTTGCTTTTTCCTTGTCGTCATTTGTGGCTTGTCCCTCGAATCTTAGGGTAATTTCTCCTGAACTAACATCTATTCGTGCACGACAAGTAGCCAGAAATGGTCTTCCGAGAATTAAGGATTCATGGGGATCATCATCTCCCATCTTGCAGACAATAAAATCGACAGGTACAAGAAATTTCCCTATTCTTACTAAAACATCTTCCGCTAAGCCTTCAGGATACCGTGTGGTTCCGTCAGCTAAACGTAGAGTCAGCCTCGTCGGTTTCAAACGTGGTAAGTTCAGTTTTTCAAAAAGATTTAAAGACATGACATTAATAGAAGCACCAAGATCAGCAAGAGCATTTCTAGGTTCCATGTTCTGTATAGAACAAGGGATCAATAAAGCTCCAGGGTCACCCTTCTTTCTGGGGTTTCCCTCAGTTAAACAAGCCGAAGATTCTTGGCTTAAACAGGTAAAATTATCACAAATGTCATTCTCAAACAATTCACGGCATTCTTTGCTATTGAAAAATTTTCGAATAAAAGCTTTAATTGTACCTTCTCGAGCTGTTTCTTTCTCTTTTGAACTTTTGATGTTGTCTCGTGGTAGCTCCTTTTCTTTCGGGCATTCTTCCGAAGTGGTTTTCTCCTTGTGTTCTTTCATTGATATGGTGCACGAGCTGTTCGCATTCTTCAATTCAAGATTTGGACTACAAGAGGTAGTCTTGTTTCTTTGGTCATCTACCTTACATTGACATGTTCCACAGATAGCATCCATTGGATCACACTTCACATGAGTTTCTTCTTTGGCATCAATGGCGTTGACTCTCTCTTTCGGATTGTTTTCAGTATTACTCGGGAGTTGTCCGTAGTGGCGATCTGACATCATCTTAAACATTTGAGAAATTTGATTCTCAATTGTCTTAAGCGTGGCCTTAGACTCTTGTCGAAGACTAGAAATTTCTTGTCTAATCTCTTGAGTAATCTCTTGTTTCAGATTTGCCCGATCATTTTTCAGTTCCATGATCGTCCTTGTAAGTCTTTCATCTACTTCACGGATGTCATCCCTCCTTTGTTGAGTAAAATCAAGTTGAGAGTCGTATTGTGGCCTGAACTGGGTCATTTGATTTCCATTTCCTTGGTTTTGATTGTACATCAGTCTGTTCTTGTCATTTTGTCCATATGCAGGCTTGTGTCCATAGTTGTATTGTCTTTGCGCTTGATATCCGTCATTGTGGCTATTGTTCCAACCCTCTCCCTGTTTCCAATTGTTGTTTGATCTTTGGTTTTGTCCATAAGCATTGAAGTTGGAGTTCCTTTGATAATCTACAGCCTCAACTTGTTCAGATGCAGACGTAGAAGTGCAAATATTGGTGTCATGAGGTCCTCCACAGATATTACAATAAAGTGCCAATGCCATGCAAGGCTTGGGCTTTCCTTCCATTTTTTCTACCATAGCCTGTAGCTTTTTGATTTCGTGATTCATTGCTTCGATTTTGGCCTCACTTGCCACTCGATTATCAACTTCATAAATTCCTCCATGATCTCCTCTTCGTTCATACCAACAGGATGTGTTTTTAGATATTCTCTCGATTAGTTCCTCAGCCTCTTGCAAAGCTAGGGAGACAAAGGCACCGCTGGAGGATGAGTCAAGCGACATCTTTCCTTCATCCGTCAACCCTCCATAGAATGAGCTAATCATGTCCCATGGGTGCATCAGATCTTGTGGGCATTGCCTTTTAAGAACTTTAAATCTTCGCCAAGCCTCTCCCAAACTTTCAAGTCTTCCTTGTTTGAATTCTTGTATCAGCCTTCTAATCCTCATAGTTTTTGTAATGGGAAAGAACTCGTTCATGAATTCACGATGCAACTGTTGCCACGTTCTGAAATGATTGTCGTCTTGGCTTTCCAACCATCGTGCTGCCTCTCCTATAACTGAAAATGGGAATAATTTTAGTCGAACTATTTCCTCGCTAACGCCTTCTTGTCTGTACATCCCACATGCTCGTATAAACCTTGTGATGTGTGCGTTGGGATCTTCAGATGGTAATCCCGAATATTGATTGTTCTGAACCAGTGTGAGAATAGTTGGATGCACGTGAAAGTTGACGTTCTCCATTGGAGGTACATAGATCGAGTTGTGCATGTTAAAATCCGGAGTCATGTAATCTGCAATTGATCTTTGTGGTTCTTGAGGATTTCCATAATATTCCTCTTCACGAATGTTCTCTTGATTATTTGCTCTGTTAGCTTGTGGTTCTTCAATGATCGGTTCTTCATGGTTAATCGGTACTTGTGGATTAATTGGAACTGGGGGTGGATTTGGTACTGTTGTGCCTCTTCCTTGTGGATTTCTTGTTGCGCTTGATGAAGCCATTAGTGATCCTTGGGTATTTTTCCTTCTAGTTGCTCTATTAATTTCAGGAATGTAGGGTAGTAAACCTTGATTTCCTTTTGCTCTCGTGTGCATTCACCTAGTAAAATTATCAATGAAACGAAAATTTCCACAATTGACTAGAAGTAGTCAATTGGGTTAGTAGCAAAAACAAGTAAAAACAAAACAAAATTAAGTGGAATGGATTAACATTTCTCAAATCTAGCATTCATGCAATCAAAGTAAACAAAAACATATGACAACCTATTGCCCTCCCCGGCAACGGCGCCATTTTGACAGCGGAGTTTTGTGAGTAGGGTTGAGATGTCAAAAGATATTTATGTTAAAACGGAAAGTCTGTGACTCCCCGAGTGTCGGTCTCGAAGGAGGGACGTGGAGGTGTGTCAAACATTCGGGAGTTTACTTGATTGGATCATGCATAGGACTCGAGTGTGGTGAAGGGTGATTTGTGAGTGAGAGTAGTTCATTGGTTGGTTTGAGTGCAAGAGAGTAGTAAAGTAAAAGTGATTTTGTGAATATGTAAAAGGGGTAGGGATTGGATAGTGTTCATGAATATTGCATAGTGAGAGTCTAAGGTCATGGATTAGGATTGCTAGGATATTGTCTATTCAAGAGTGTGTTGTCTTAGTCCTTTTCCACCTTGTGTACTAAGGCTTCTTTGACTTAGGAGTGCCTTCAAGCATCCAAAGTTCTAAGAGGAATTTTATCAAACACTTAAGCTACACACTATCCTACTATTCTTAAGAAGTCCATAGGAACTTTGATTGTGTAAAGCTTCAAATCTTAACTCTAATCAAAGACATGAAAGAGTCAAGAGCTCAATCTCTCATCTAGATTGGCCAAATCCAAATAAGATCTCATCAAAACAACAATCAAAAGACAAGAATAGATAATCCATCAACACAAACTCATAGATCCAAGATATAGAAATAAGATCATCACACAAACAATATTCAATCACACAATCCAAATCCCTAGACTAAACTAGCTACTCATGATATGAAATGCAAGCAAAAGCTAATTTAATCCAAGAACAAGATAGCTAAAATTATAGAAATGAAATAGAGATCACCTAGAAAGAAGAAGATCTTCAATCCAAGCTTGTTGTCTTCTACAATGGAGATTGATCTAATCTAAAAACTAAGAAAAATGGAGAAAGTTCTCCAAAGGAAAAACTAAGAAAAGGGAAAACTAAAATTCTGGAATCCTCCTCTGAAAATTCATCAAAGGGGTTTAAATAGTCTCCGAAATAACAACCCTAGCTGAAATTCGCGCATCACCGTCTCCACGCCTCTCACACGCATGTGAGCGTGCGTGGGGAGCTTCTGGAAAGTTTCCACGCTTGCTCACACGCGTGTGGCCTTCCAGATTGGTCCTCCGGGGCTCCGCTCTTGCGTGGTTTGTTCTTTAAGCTCATCTTTTGGTCCTATTTGCTCCCGGGGCTCCTATTTTACTTCTTTTAAGCTAAAAATGGTTTTTGTGCATCATTAGTGATTTTCAAGCATTTACGCACATAATTTACCAAATAAAGATGCTATAGACGCGATAAAACACCCTAAAATGTGCCTGAAATAAGGGTATCTCGGAGTCTTATCAAATTTTCCACACTTTGTTTCTTGCTTGTCCTCAAGCAAGACATTTTACTCTCTAAGCATATAAGTCTCCGAGATACTCTCTCATGCAAAACAAAGCTTTTGGCAAGTCAAAATAATGGGTGTCTAAGACTGTTGAAACGGGGGAAATCATTTGTGTTATCTACAAAGGATTTTGGTCAGATGTCAGCAACTCAAGAAATATTTTCGGGAAATAAAAACCTTTCGTAGATAAACAAGTAAAACAAGGGATCACACTCCTCGCACCATACGCAAGCATGCATTTCCGAAGTTTTGGTTCACCTTCTATTTAAATAGGGCCTCTAGCCGATCCCACTAGTGGGAACGATGTGCACTAGCTAATCAACTTTCCATCCTTATACGCCAAAGCCCAACGTAAATGTAAATGAGGGTAGGGGCATGGACCACTCACCGCTTTTGGCTTAGCGCGGTCCCTCTTTCTTCTCACTTCCTAGGATAACGTCATCGAGCCACCCGACTTCACATGGAGATCCATGCTTTTTCGAAGGTCAGTGCAATGGGTACTCGAATCCTAGCAAAGCGGCTCACCTCAGCTCTATTTTCTCAATTCTTGGGATCTTTTTATGTGAACAACCGACTCCAGATAAAGCTTTTTGCTTACCGAAGACTATGGTTTGGACACAACCCAACGAATTGGCTTCCCTCAATTTTAAACTCTTTGGTGATTGGCCTTTTGCCTTTTCGACTTCTCCTCGTGTCAACCCCTCATGCCTTTTTCTATTTAATGTTCAAGGGTTTTGTTTTCTCATTAAGCTTACCATTAGGCTCACCTTTTGCCCCATGCCCTACCAAGGTTAGTTCAATTCCGGGCCTCGCTAGTTTTATCTTTCTCAAATTAAAGAGTGCACACTCCCACTTCGAGAGATCCTTGACTAAGGTCCTACGTAAATAAGAGGTGAACATCATGCAAGCAGGCAAGAATATAAACTTATTTGGCTCTAAACACTCTCATGGGTGCGAAAAGTAACTTCCTCAAAGATATTTCGAGAGTAAAAATTTTTGGGCATCTAGTCAAAATTCTCCCTAGATAACACAAATAATAACTCTCTTTTCAAAACTGCAAATGCACCCGCTTATCATTCCCAAGAGCTTCAACTTCTAAAACTAAGCATGTAAGCATGTAAAGCACGAAGTGCGTCCTTTCCACACTTTAAAGTAAACATCGTCCTCGATGTTTCTATACGTACAGGGTAAAAGAACGAAACAGGGATTCTAAGGATAGACAAATAAAAATCCCTTTCCACACTTTGGAAATTGCTCTGGGATAAAGGGTCTGCATCAAACGATCCTATTAATCATGGTAAACTTAAGTATACTCATACACAAAGCTATAAAGAAAATATTTCCACACTTTAAAGATCAAAACGGGGCTTAAAATTAGAAAAGGGATAAGAGGATAAACCAAGTATGCATCCCTCTTTCCACACTTTAGCTTCCAGCATAGGCTCGCTCCCGTTATAGATGCTCTATAAGAAATGGAGACATAACATACAAAAAGGGTTTTCGGAGTACTATTCAATTATTATAAGCTGATAGAAATATAAAAGCGATAAAAATAACAAAAACTTAGATAATAAAGCATAAAATAAGTAGAAATATTCGAATAGAAATGCAGAAAAGTAAAGCAGTTGGAAATTAAATAACATAAAGCGATAAAGATAAATAAAGCAAAGTAAAGAGATAAAAGAAATAAAAGTCGGAACCCCGCGCATAGGGATCCTAATGTTCAGGTGGGGCCATCAACCATAGTAACCAAAGTCACAGAACTCAGAATCAAGTGTCAATCAGTCAGGACCGAGAAAAATTGAAGGAAGGCATCACTCATCACCGAAGGGACAAAATTGCCTGCCGAATCTAGCTTCAAGAGCAGCAATTCTTCTATCATTATCCTCCACCGCCTGTCTCATGCGGTTGAGGTCCTCGGTGTGAACATCCTGTCTTGCGGAGATGGATGTGAAGTGGCCTTGCTGCCAAGTATACTCCTCACGCCAATAGTTCATTTGTTCCTCATGGAGCTGTCTATGAAAATTCTGTGACGCGGTCCACTCCATTGGAGTAGGGCCTTGCTCTTGTGCAGCATCCTCCTCCTCATTCTCTTCCTCGTCCTCGTTGTCATCATCAGAAGCCTCTAGATCAGGTGTATCATCACCTCCAAGCCTTAATTCTGCAGCAAAGAACTCACCCACGGAGAAAGAAATTGTACAACCATCGGATCTCTCTCCCATCAACCGGTTCAGTAGGCCCAACCCAATGCACAGTTTAGTAACAAAAGGTTCAATAAACACAGTCTGAACCTTAGGCTTTAGCTGGGACTGGAGCCACTTCCTAGCTTGAACGCCCATGTTGATGCGAACATCATTCTCCATGCACCACATGTAGAATAGATCCTGCTTGTATACCTTGTTGCGGTTTGTGGTTCTGCCTGAGAGATTTATGGCGAAGGCTAGTTTGATAGCCTTCAGAGCATTCTGGGTGATGAGCTTTGCTTTTAAATTTGAAGAGTTATATGGGGCATTGTTGGTGATTCTTCTCCAATACTGTCTAGCAACTTCGTCAGTATCAAAATCTTCCTTGAAATCTCTGAAATATGGCATGGATACGCTTGCTGCATCATGAAAACCAAGTGTAACACCTAAAGTGTTGACAGACATACTGTAGTGGTTGCCAAAAAGAGTGAATGAAATAGACTCCCTTGCATCGTTGACTTCCCTTCTAATCTCTAGGGTCGCCAAGAACTCATAGGTGACAAGCGCATAGGTGGGTCCTCTCCACTGAAACAGATAGCGGAGCTGTGGGTGCCTAAGGAGCATATTCACTTCTTCCAAACAACCAAATTCTCTTAAAACATTGTCCTCAAAGTGACGGCCAACAGAAAGCTGCTTCCCTTTATAGTTATCTACCGTTGCAAGTTGAATAGGTGTCAAGTGTCGCAATGACCTTGACCCCAGCTCTTGTATAGCCTGTTGAGCAGTAGCTTGTTGCCGTGTCCTAGATCAACTCGATTCTCCTACATCATGTTTTGATTTCTTTGCAATTTCTTTCGAGCGTCCCATCATACAAATTATATAAATTATTATTCATGGTAATTGGCTTTAAACAAGTCACCATCATAATAGTGCAAAATTCCTTGTCAAAATAATGGATTTCAAACATATAGGGCTAAGAATTTTTGAAAATTTTGCCATAGTTTCCCCTATATTTTGGACAATTCTATCATAAGAATATCAACAATATCATTCCATTATCACACACATGCATAAAATCATCATAAGATATATCAATTTGATAGTCAAATAAGAAGTCAACTACAAAAGTCAAGAATTTCAAAAAGTCAACTTCATCTTCTTCCCCAAATTCAAAATTAGGGTTTGAAATTGAAAATTTAATTTGGGCAATGTAGCATGTGAAAAATCAAATTGATGGTGTATAATAGTTCTATAACAAGTTTACTCATCAATTCAAGCATCAATTTCATAATTTCAACAAGAAATCTAACAAACCCATTTGTTCATCAATGGTGTTCACACTTGAAGTTCAAGAATATATAACAATCCATCAATGTAACCATCAATAATGAAAGAAAACATCAAAGGATAGTTCTATGAAGCATTATAACCAATTTAATCATTCAAAATCATTCAAAATCATTCTAGGCAATGTAGAATAAATTTCACATTCAAGCTCTTCCAAACTCATAAATATTCAAGGATAAAGAGTTAAAAAGATGAAAAATTACCTTGATGTTGATGTTTTGATCTTCCTCGAAGGTAAAAAGTAAGAAATATGTTCAAACCTTGAGTTTGGTTCTTCCTTGCGTGGAGAAGAGAAGAGAAAAATGGTGTTTTGGGGCTAGGGGGCGTGGAGTGGCCGAACAAGGGTTTTAAACCCGTAGGGGGCCTTCCACGCCGGTGTGACCGTGCGTGGGAGCTCTCTGCCTCGCTCCCACGCATGGCAACACGCGTGTGAGCGTGCGTGGGAGGCTACTGCCTCGTTCCCACGCACGGTTACACACGTGTGAGCCTCGTGTAGGTTCACTGCATTGTTTTCTTCTGATTTTTGGCCTTGCCTTCCATACCTATGTCCATATTTAACCTTTCCAAAGCAATTTTTAGTCTCGACTCCTACAAGTTAGTCCTCAAAACATGGTTCCATATGATTGTAGCAATTTATTAGAACAAAAATATTAAAAACGAAAGCATAAAAATAATGTAAAAACATTTTATTAAAACCTTGGGTTGCCTCCCAAGTAGCGCCACAGTTTACGTCATTGGCTAGACGCATCATTCCTTGGTTGAAATTCAACCATATTCCTTGGTAGTGGGTAGAAAGCATTTTGGTACCCACGTGTTTTTCCAGGTAAGCTTATCATTCTTCCGATTCGGTTTTGGTTTCACCTTTGATTTGACCTTTGCCCTTTCATCATCATCAGTTCCTTCTTTTGCTTTTTCCTTGTCGTCATTTGTGGCTTGTCCCTCGAATATTAGGGTAATTTCTCCTGAACTAACATCTATTCGTGCACGACAAGTAGCCAGAAATGGTCTTCCGAGAATTAAGGATTCATGGGGATCATCATCTCCCATCTTGCAGACAATAAAATTGACAGGTACAAGAAATTTCCCTATTCTTACTAAAACATCTTCCGCTAAGCCTTCAGGATACCGTGTGGTTCCGTCAGCTAAACGTAGAGTCAGCCTCGTCGGTTTCAAACGTGGTAAGTTCAGTTTTTCAAAAAGATTTAAAGACATGACATTAATAGAAGCACCAAGATCAACAAGGGCATTTCTAGGTTCCATGTTCTGTATAGAACAAGGGATCAATAAAGCTCCAGGGTCACCCTTCTTTCTGGGGTTTCCCTCAGTTAAACAAGCCGAAGATTCTTGGCTTAAACAGGTAAAATTATCACAAATGCCATTCTCAAACAATTCACGGTATTCTTTGCTATTGAGAAATTTTCGAATAAAAGCTTTAATTGTACCTTCCCGGGCTGTTTCTTTCTCTTTTGAACTTTTGATGTTGTCTCGTGGTAGCTCCTTTTCTTTCGGGCATTCTTCCGAAGTGGTTTTCTCCTTGTGTTCTTTCATTGATATGGTGCACGAGTTGTTCGCATTCTTCAATTCAAGATTTGGACTACAAGAGGTAGTCTTGTTTCTTTGGTCATCTACCTTACATTGACATGTTCCACAGATAGCATCCATTGGATCACACTTCTCATGAGTTTCTTCTTTGGCATCAATGGCGTTGACTCTCTCTTTCGGATTGTTTTCAGTATTACTTGGGAGTTGTCCGTAGTGGCGATCTGACATCATCTTAAACATTTGAGAAATTTGATTCTCAATTGTCTTAAGTGTGGCCTTAGACTCTTGTCGAAGACTAGAAATTTCTTGTCTAATCTCTTGAGTAATCTCTTGTTTCAGATTTGCCCGATCATTTTTCAGTTCCATGATCGTCCTTGTAAGTCTTTCATCTGCTTCACGGATGTCATCCTTCCTTTGTTGAGTAAAATCAAGTTGAGAGTCGTATTGTGGCCTGAACTGGGTCATTTGATTTCCATTTCCTTGGTTTTGATTGTACATCAGTCTATTCCTTTCATTTTGTCCATATGCAGGCTTGTGTCCATAATTGTATTGTCTTTGCGCTTGATATCCGTCATTATGGTTATTGTTCCAACCCTCTCCCTGTTTCCAATTGTTGTTTGATCTTTGGTTTTGTCCATAAGCATTGAAGTTGGAGTTCCTTTGATAATCTACCGCCTCAACTTGTTCAGATGCAGACGTAGAAGTGCAAATATTGGTGTCATGAGGTCCTCCACAAATATTACAATAAAGTGCCAAGGCCATGCAAGGCTTGGGCTTTCCTTCCATTTTTTCTACCATAGCCTGTAGCTTTTTGATTTCGTGATTCACTGCTTCAATTTTGGCCTCACTTGCCACTCGATTATCAACTTCATAAATTCCTCGATTAGTTCATACCAACAGGATGTGTTTTTAGATATTATCTCGATTAGTTCCTCAGCCTCTTGCAAAGCTAGGGAGACAAAGGCACCACTGGAGGATGAGTCAAGCGACATCTTTCCTTCATCCGTCAACCCTCCATAGAATGAGCTAATCATGTCCCAGGGGTGCATCAGATCTTGTGGGCATTGCCTTTTAAGAACTTTGAATCTTCGCCAAGCCTCTCCCAAACTTTCAAGTCTTCCTTGTTTGAATTCTTGTATCAACCTTCTGATTCTCATAGTTTTTGTGATGGGAAAGAACTCGTTCATGAATTCACGATGCAACTGTAGCCACGTTCTGAAATGATTGTCGTCTTGGCTTTCCAACCATCGTGCTGCTTCTCCTATAACTGAAAATGGGAATAATTTGAGTCGAACTATTTCCTCGCTAACGCGTTCTTGTCTGTACATCCCACATGCTCGTATAAACCTTGTGATGTGTGCATTGGGATCTTCAGATGGTAATCCCGAGTATTGACTATTTTGAACCAGTGTGAGAATAGTTGGATGCACGTGAAAGTTGACGTTCTCCATTGGAGGTACATAGATTGAGTTGTGCATGTTAAAATCCGGAGTCATGTAATCTGCAATTGATCTTTGTGGTTCTTGAGGATTTCCATAATATTCCTCTTCACGAATGTTCTCTTGATTATTTGCTCTGTTAGCTTGTGGTTATTCAATGATCGGTTCTTCATGGTTAATCGGTACTTGTGGATTAATTGGAACTGGGGGTGGATTTGGTACTGTTGTGCCTCTTCCTTGTGGATTTCTTGTTGCGCTTGATGAAGCCATTAGTGATCCTTGGGTATTTTTCCTTCTAGTTGCTCTATTAATTTCAGGAATGTAGGGTAGTAAACCTTGGTTTCCTTTTGCTCTCGTGTGCATTCACCTAGTAAAATTATCAATGAAACAAAAAATTTCCACAATTGACTAGAAGTAGTCAATTGGGTTAGTAGCAAAAACAAGTAAAAATGAAATAAAATTAAATGGAATGGATTAACATTTCTCAAATCTAGCATTCATTCAATCAAAGTAAACAAAAACATATGACAACCTATTGCCCTCCCCGGCAATGGCGCCATTCTGACAACAACTTGCGTGCATAGGGTGAAATGTCAAAAGATATTTATGTTAAAACGGAAAGTGTGTGACTCCCCGAGTGTCGGTCTCGAAGGAGGGACGTGGAGGTGTGTCAAACATTCGGGAGTTTACTTGATTGGATCATGCATAGGACTCGAGTGTGGTGAAAGGTGATTTGTGAGTGAGAGTAGCTCATTGGTTGGTTCGAGTGCAAGAGAATAGTAAAGTAAAAGTGATTTTGTGAATATGTAAAAGGGGTAGGGATTGGATAGTGTTCATGAATATTGCATAGTGAGAGTCTAAGGTCATGGATTATGATTGCTAGGATATTGTCTATTCAAGAGTGTGTTGTCTTAGTCCTTTTCCACCTTGTGTACTGAGGCTTCTTTGACTTAGGAGTGCCTTCAAGCATCCAAAGTTCTAAGAGGAATTTTATCAAACACTTAAGCTACACACTATCCTACTATTCTTAAGAAGTCCATAGGAACTTTGATTGTGTAAAGCTTCAAATCTTAACTCTAATCAAAGACATGAAAGAGTCAAGAGCTCAATCTCTCATCTAGATTGGCCAAATCCAAATAAGATCTCATCAAAACAACAATCAAAAGACAAGAATAGATAATCCATCAACACAAACTCATAGATCCAAGATATAGAAATAAGATCATCACAAAAGCAATATTCAATCACACAATCCAAATCCCTAGACTAAACTAGCTACTCATGATATGAAATGCAAGCAAAAGCTAATTTAATCCAAGAACAAGATAGCTAAAATTATATAAATGAAATAGAGATCACCTAGAGAGAAGAAGATCTTCAATCCAAGCTTGTTGTCTTCTACAATGGAGATTGATCTAATCTAAAAACTAAGAAAAATGGAGAAAGTTCTCCAAAGGAAAAACTAAGAAAAGGGAAAACTAAAATTCTGGAATCCTCCTCTGAAAATTCATCAAAGGGGTTTAAATAGTCTCCGAAATAACAACCCTAGCTGAAATTCGCGCATCACCGTCTCCACGCCTCTCACACGCGTGTGAGCGTGCGTGGGAAGCTTCTGGAAAGTTTTCACGCNAAAAACTAAGAAAAGGGAAAACTAAAATTCTGGAATCCTCCTCTGAAAATTCATCAAAGGGGTTTAAATAGTCTCCGAAATAACAACCCTAGCTGAAATTCGCGCATCACCGTCTCCACGCCTCTCACACGCGTGTGAGCGTGCGTGGGGAGCTTCTGGAAAGTTTCCACGCTTGCTCACACGCGTGTGGCCTTCCAGATTGGTCCTCCGGGGCTCCGCTCTTGCCTGGTTTGTTCTTTAAGCTCATCTTTTGGTCCTATTTGCTCCCGCGGCTCCAGTTTTACTTCTTTTAAGCTAAAAATGGTTTTTGTGCATCAGTTTGTGATTTTCAAGCATTTACGCACATAATTTACCATATAAAGATGCTATAGACTGTTGGTCCCAAGGGGATGGGGTACAAGTCTAGAGGGGGGGGTGATTAGACTTGTATAAGATTTTGCAAATCTTTTCAACCTCTCGTGTGTATTGAACTTAGGATGTTTAGGTTCGATACCTCACGAGGTGAAGACAAAGTTT
>NC_044927.1:14573849-14627902 GCF_003576645.1 Ipomoea triloba
CTTTCATCAATCTGGAGAACTTCTCGCACAGGTCTGAATTGGTGCTTCCAAAAATGATATCGTCCACATAGATTTGCACCAATAAAATGTGATCCCCATCCTTAATTCTAAACAATGTTTTGTCCACTAGGCCTTTGGTGAACCCACACTGAATTAGAAAAGAGGATAAGGTATCATACCAAGCTCTCGGAGCTTGTTTTAAGCCGTAAAGTGCCTTCTTTAATTTGTATACTTTGTCAGCTCCCACGTCCTTCAAGAAACCCGGAGGTTGTTCAACGTACACCTCTTCTTCGAGAAGTCCGTTCAGAAAAGCGCTCTTGACATCCATTTGATATACTTTAAAGTCTTTGAAGGCGGCATATGCGAGAAAGATGCGTATGGCTTCGAGACGTGCCACTGGAGCGAAGGTTTCATCAAAATCTATTCCTTCCTCCTGACAGTAGCCTTTGGCAACAAGTCTGGCCTTGTTCCTAACAATAATTCCATCCTCATTCATCTTGTTTCTGAAAACCCACTTTGTACCAATGACATTCTGATGATGAGGTCTCGGAACTAGTTCCCAAACATCGTTCCGTTCAAACTGATGAAGTTCCTCTTGCATGGCTTGCACCCAATCTGGATCACATAGAGCCTCTTCGATCACCTTAGGCTCTATTTGAGATAGAAAGCAAGCAAACATGTTTTCTCTGTATGCTGATCTGGTTTGAACTCTGTCACGTACATCTCCAATCACTTGATCAGCAGGGTGACTCTTCAACCATCTTAGGTTGGGTTGTGGCTCCTCAGTTGATGCTTCCGTTGAAGGTTGAGATGTGGGTTGAACATCTATGATCTGGATTTGATCAACTGAGTCAGGAGCTTTCTTCTTGGTAGACTCTTCATCATCTGATTCTGACTGGAGTTCCGCTACGTCTCGAACTATAGACTGCTTGTCTTCGAGAGGTAAGTTTGATCTCTCGATAGACTCTGGCTGATCTTCCTCAGCTGCTTCCGTTGTCTTTGATGGTTGATCTGTCGATGCCCTTTCATCAAAGGTAACATGTATGGACTCTTCAACCACCAAACTCCGCTTGTTGAAGACTCTGAATGCTTTGCTTGTCGATGAGTATCCCAGAAATACTCCATCATCTGCCTTTTCTTCAAAAGTTCTTCGTTGAGCCTTCCCATTGTTGTGGATATAGCATTTGCACCCGAATGTGTGGAAGTGGCTTACATTCGGTTTTCTTTCATTCCACAACTCATATGGAGTCTTTCCAACTCCTTTCACGATCAAGGACCGATTTTGGGTATAGCACGCTGTGTTGATTGCTTCTGCCCAAAATCCTTGTGATATGTTGGCTTGTGAGAGCATGGTCCTTGCGGCTTCTTTGAGAGTTCTATTCCTTCTTTCAGCAACCCCGTTCTGTTGAGGCGTTCGAGCAGCTGACAGTTGATGATGAATCCCGTTCTCGTTGCAGTAGCTCTCGATTACTTGATTTATGAACTCTCCACCTTGATCTGACCGGATCTTTAGTATCGAGACATCCTTTTCAACTTGAACTTGCTTCAAGAGATTTGGCAGGGCAATTTTTGTCTCACTTTTCTTGGTTAAGAACACGGTCCATGTGAATCTTGTGTAGTCATCTACTACCACAAGAGTGTACTTCTTTCCCTTTATGCTGGGTGGATCCACTGGGCCAAATAAGTCCATGTGAAGAAGACTTAATGGTCTAGTGGATGATGTCTCGGCTTTGCTCTTGAAGGAGGATTTGATCTGTTTGCAACGTTGACATGCCTCACAAATTTTATCCTTTCGAAACGTCACTTTGGGCAGTCCTTCCACTAGGTTCCTCTTAGTAAGCTTGTTGATAGTCTTGAAGTTCAGATGACTAAGCTTACTATGCCAATCCCAGCATAAATCTTCCTTGCTCCTTGCTAGCATACATAGGGATGGTTTTGCAGACCTCCAATCCACTATGTACATGTTTCCTTTCCTTGCTGCTTCCAAGACGACTTCGAGAGATTCCTCGTTCATAATCTGACATTTGCTTTTGGTGAAGACAACTTTGTGGCCCTTGTCACAGAACTGGCTTGTACTAAGGAGATTGAACTTGAGCCCCTCAACGTAGGACACTCCTTTAATAACCAGCTCATTCTTTTGGATTTCACCAACAGCTCTTGTGCGCCCCTTCTTCTCGTTGTCGCCAAATGTCACCAAGGGACCTTCGATAGGTTGGATGTTCTCAAGCAGTGTTAGATTTCCAGTCATATGTCTCGAACATCCACTGTCAATGAACCACACGTCCCTGGTGTCCTGCAAGGAAATCAAGCAAGTTTAGGTACCCAAACTTTGGGTCCTGGTGGGTTAGTGAGTTTAGGCATCCATTTATACCTTGTGCCCATTATTCCAGGCCTAGGCGCAATGTAGCCATTGTACGTTTGATAATTATAAGGAATGCTAGCAAAGGTTTTAGGCCTCTTTGGTGCATAAATCAACTTAGGTAGAGACTTTTCGACCGGCTTATGCACCATGCCTTTCATACGCTGTTTGGTCATGTGAAATTGCTGAAAGTGAGGTTTCTTCCAGAACTTGTGATTTGATGACCAATTCTCACTAGATGGATAGAGTCTTCCTTTCTCCATCCGTGAGTTCCTAACTATGTGGATCTCAGACCTTCCATATTTGCCTTGAGGTGCATTATATGGAGTGTAGCTCTTTTTGTACTTGGAATGGCCTTGCGAGAGATAGCAAGGTGATCTCTCGATATTGTTTACCCGGCCATTCTTCGTAGCTTTCCTATACTTTCCATTGCTGGTGTATAGGGACGGTTTATGAATAGCTACTCTGGTCTTTTCTGTTGGTCCTTTATGACCTTTATTTGGTTTGGGTTGAGATCCTCCATTTCTTGAAGTTCCCAAACCATTGGTCTGTTTATTTCTCGAGAGATGGTCTCGATGGAACCCTAGACCGGTTCTATCACTTGTAGGTCTGTGATCATTCACCATTTTCTCCATAGCTTTGGAGGAATTAGTGTATGATGCTATAACCTTTCTAAGATCATTTTCTGTGATCTCTCGAGTTTTGCACTCTTCAGTTAGTTGGATTATTTTAGCTTCTAACTCACTTACTTTGAGAGTTAGCTCCGAATTCTCTTTCGAGACGTTCTTAAGCATATCTCTTTCAGCAGTTAGCTTGCTGTTTTCTTCCCTGATTTTGGCATGAGTGCTATTAGCGACTGCGAGATCCCTTTTAAATGTTTCAAGCATCTCAAAGGGATCTTCATCACTTCTGAAGGAAGAACAACGAGAGGTAGAAGTAGAGCAGCGAGATGTGGAAGTAGAGGTTACCTCATTGTCAATGGCCATTAGGCATTGATTCTCTTCTTCCTCGGTGTATAAGCAGATGAGCCCCCTCTCATCCTCTGAGCTGCTGCTGCTTTCACTGGAGCTCGACGTCTCGGACTCCTCGATTGTCCTCTCGAGTTCCTCAGCAACAAGCGCCTTTCTGCGCAGATGTTTCTTTGTATCTCCCTTGAAGCCACTTTGTGCTGGCTTCTCTTTAGGTTCCTCCTTTCTCCTGGAGTTCCTACATTCTAGGCCTTGATACTTGCTTACCTTAGGGTAAGGACAGTCAGCCTTGAAGTGCCCCGGTCTCCTGCAGTTGTAGCATAGACCTTGATCTTCTTCCTCCATTCCTCTGGATGTGTATTTTTCATTTTTCCTTCTTGAGGAGGAAGGTGAACTTGTATTGCTTTCCGGTGTCTTCTTCATAAATTTCCTGAATTTTCTTATGAAGAAAGCAAACTGTTCATCAGATAAAAAATCAGTGGGATTAGAATCTGACCTTGAGGAGGTGGTTGGTTGGTCCGCAACCAGTGCCACATTCCGTCTGTCCACCACATCCTCATCTCTTGGAAACATCTCAAATTCGAAGGCTTTGAGATCTCTGAATAGTTGGTCGGTTGTGGTGTTCTTCAAATCCCTGTGATCACGTATTGTGATCACCTTCATATCCCACTCCTTGGTAAGGCCTCGTAAGACCTTCAGGTTTAGCTCCTTTTGTGGAATCTCCTTCTCGAGATCATTGATCTCTATTGATAGCTTCATGAAACGAGATTCCATGCTGTCGATGCTCTCCCCTGGCTTCATCTTGAAGTCCTCGAACTTCTTCATGGCCACGGTGAGCTTGTTCTCCTTCTCCTGTTCGTCACCTTCACCAATCAACATCAAAGTATCCCATACCTCTTTCGCCGTTTTGCACTTTCTTACTTTTGGAAAGATGGTTTCGTCTATAGCTCTGAAGAGAATATCCTTGGCAATGTTGTCCAAGTTGTTTCTCTTCCTATCATCACTTGTCCATTCTTCCCTAGGTTTGAGGACATACTTTGGTGTATCTCTGGTTTGCTCAGCAGTCGTGTTTATCATCATGATCTTGACTGGTCCAGATGTTATTACTTCGGCATCTCATCATGGAGGGCTGATAGATACGCAAGCATGCGTGTTTTCCAGTCATCGAACCTGCTAAGATCAAAGAGAAGATGTCTCGACAACATGCTATCCATTTTAAAATTTTTTTTTTTTTTTTCGTGCTTTGAAAATATTTTCAAAAGACTTTTCAAAGAAGGATCTCTAGGCAATATAAACAAAGGTTTATATCGATCAGAGAACTTGCTCTGATACCAATTGTTGGTCCCAAGGGGATGGGGTACAAGTCTAGAGGGGGGTGAATAGACTTGTATAAGATTTTGCAAATCTTTTCAACCTCTCGTGTGTATTGAACTTAGGATGTTTAGGTTCGATACCTCACGAGGTGAAGACAAAGTTTTATGCGCAGCGGAAATGTTATCCCCTTTTAGTTAGCACGAGTTTGAGTTAGTTCGAGAAGTGCGTTTATATGCAGTGCAATCGAGAGGTTAGCGAGAGATAAAAACAGTAAGTAAATGCAAGAGAGATTTTTAAGTGGTTCGGCCAACCCGCCTACGTCCACTCTTCTTCCAGAAACTCCCTAGAAGGATTGCACTAAAAACTTCCCTTTTTATTACAATATCGAGCGCTTGAGCTTTGATCACGAAGCCCGCCTCAAGCCTCAGGTTTTTCGCCCCGCTTCTTGTTACTCCACCTCTCGAGCACTTGACCTTTGATCACCAAGCCCGCGTCAAGCCTCAGGATCTTCACAAGACAGCTCCCAGGTTACTCTACCTCTCCAAGGTCTTTCTCCCCGCTTCCAGCTACTCCACCTCTCGAGCACTTGACCTTTGATCACCAAGCCCGCGTCAAGCCTCAGGTTTCTTTCACTCGGACAGCTGCCAGGTTACTCCACCTCTCTTGCTTAATCCAAAGCAAGGTGTTTTTGGTTGTCACAGTTGAATGTAACAGGCTCCAATCTGACCACAAGCTATCGTTGAATCAACTTCGATGTAGAGCAGCTTCGGTCACCTTCTGGATGTATAACAGTTTAAGCTTTGTAACTCTCTTGAAACACTAAGATGTGTTTTCTCACTGTTTTGAATATCAGGATGATATTCCAAGTTGAGCACTTGCACTTGAACGTTTTAGACAGACACTTCTTAAGAATTTCGAACCTCTTTTCTTTTTAACTCCTTTTTCTCTCTTTTTCCCCTTTTTTACTTCTGTGTCTTTACGTCCTTATATATGAGAGTAGAGGAATAATTCCGTTGGAGGGAAAATTATTTCGTTTGAAATTTGTCTCCCATGCTGATCATGGGTCTTGCGTATTTTCAGCATATTTCATGGAGTGGTGATCTTGTAACTTGAACCTCTTTGTCTTGTAGTGAATATTCCATAGTTCACTTTTCTTGAGTCCATGCTCCAATTTTGTCTTTTGGTAAAAGTTACTCTTTTTATATTCCCATTATTCCTTGATTGTAGGGAATCAGACCACTTCAGCATTGGTGCACCTTTTGACCGTTTGTGGTGGAAATCTGACGTGTCATCCATTTCTGCCCATTTTGAAATCTTCACGTTCGGCACCTCTTCATTATTCCATCTCCATGATATTCTTCTTGTCCAAACTTTAAGTATGACCGTCATTCAGCTTTGTTGGAGAATTGTTTAGTGTATCGAGACCAAGGTTGATATCTTGATCGCTTGATGTCTCGAACTCAAATATCGAGAGGTCTATCTCTCGAACTCTGTTTATGTCTCGAACTGGATAACTGTATCGAGAGGTCCTACCTCTCGAACTCTGCTTATGTCTCGAGACTTAGTTGATGTCTCGCAGACCCTTATTCCTCCAGTGTTGTCCCATGCCTTCTTCTGATCTGTCTATATGATTACAATACACGAGACTTCTAAGATGTTCAAACAAATTTACCTCAAGCTTAAATATTTTCCGAGTTGAGCTCAAAGTTACTCGGTTGTATTTTCGCTCTTGGTTTACTTGTCGAACTTACAGCGTTTTGCCTATGCGTCGAGACTCGGGGATTTCTACTTAACAGTTGGTATCATCAAAACCTATTACATGATGTTCCTAACATAGACGCGATAAAACACCCTAAAATGTGCCTGAAATAAGGGTATCTCGGAGTCTTATCACCCATCCACTAAGCAAAGTAAATATTTTATTTTTGAAAAACAAGCAAAGTGAATATATTCTTCTTGTAACAACATTTGCTGCCATTGACAACAATCTAGCCATTATCTCCACTTTTAGGGGTATATAATATGAAGGAAAAGAACTAGTCAGTTGAAGACACAAATAACTAATATCTCTGGTTCCTTTTAACCAGCATTAAATCATTGTGAAAATCAAAGCGAAGCCACTTGATTCCTCAACATAGTAAAGAAAAGTATGTTAATGAACAATTGAAAACTGATTTGAGAAGAATTCCTCAATACCTTAATTTGTAGTAAAAGCCTCACCTTAGACCTCACTGTATCCAAACCTTCTTTCAATTCCTTAAGAACCCCAACCAGCTGAGGAGCTTATCTGAATCATGCAGCCAGATATTTAAAAAAAAAAACACACACACACACACAGAACATAAGATATGTAGAATGTGAAACAGTTAGAATATGAAACAATAAATAAACTTGCCTGCTAATTCTTTCGTCTATGTCCAATATTGTCTTAGCCTCGGTAATTATAGTTTTTTATTTTACCAATCTACCAGTAGGAAAAACTCCATACCCATAAGAAAGTAAGTAAATAAACATGAGAAAATTAAAATATAACCTTACCAGGGTAAGGAAGAACCTTTGGTATAACCACAAGGATGGGTGCCAAAGAGTTTGTCTCCGGCCAGAGTTTAGTTCACCGTCACATACGACCACACTCTACCACGAGGTGTAACTGAGAGACTCTATCCCAACCTGGACGCCAACCCGTCTCACCTCAAAGCGTTGTAAAGGAGAGAACAAAACCCTTGACGGGAATCGTCATTGAGAAGGGAGTCGGGATCACCACGGTACGTGTAGATTTAAGAGAATCGAAACCTAGAAAGCACCAACCAAATCAATAAATTGGAAAAAAGAAAGGATTAGTAAACAATAGGGAAGGGGAAAACCTGATAAAGAAACAAAAACCACCGTACAGATCAAGAATCCAGCGAGTAGAGAGATTATGTTCTCTCACATCCGCCGTTTAGGGTTTCTGCGCCTGAGAGCCTTGACGAGATTCACCGAAGAGTCGTTGTAGACCCCACGAGAAGAATTCGTCGGAGACTAGCCGCATAGATGCTCAGCGATGGGGAGAGTTACACCGCTGGAAATCGCCAAGAGGCGAGAGAAGAAAACGAGAAAATGACTGCGTGAAATATCTATTGGTGAGTGAAATGTGAAGAGAGGAGAGGGGAAAATGTGAAGTTACCCACCCGATCTAGATTTATTTGATAATCGTTGTTTTTTTATTAACTTTCCACTACACTTTTTGGCAGAAAGTGTAGCGGAAAGTTATACTAATTTTTTTAATTAGTTTCACTTTCCGCAACACCTCCTCGCAAAAAGGTGTCATGGAAAGTAATCCTTTTTTTTTTTTTAAATGAAACCGCTACACTTTTTAAACCTTAGTGTAGCATTTTCTTATTTATTTATTTGCACTTTTGTTACCACACTATTTTTTTTCAACTTTACACTACACTTTTATTAAAAAGTATAGTGGAAAGCCGCACTTATATGTTCATTTTTGTAGTAGTGAAAGGATGTTGAAAATTCCAGAAAAGTGCATAAAATGCAACAGAAAATTATAGGTAAGTGCAGAAACTTATTATTAAAAAAATGCAACAAGCAGATATTTTGGATATTTTGTGCAATCATCATATCTTTTCGTATGTTCCAACCTTTAATTGTGGTTAGCTATCAAGTTTTCAGTTCCTTTCTTGTCCTCGAATTTTTAAGTCAATTTCCTTTGATCCTGTCAACACAAAATTTGAATTATGTATTAAAATTCAAAATTTTTCATACAATACACTAGTAGAAAATGGGGCAAAGAAATATAACTTTAGGCTACCCTTCTTTAAACAAGGGTAGTGTATTGTCAATAAAAAAGGGATGGTGGCATAATTGTAAATAAATGAACAAGAATCCGCTACCCTCTTTAAAGAAAAGGTAGCGATTTTCTTTACAAAAAAGGAGAATTAATATCCGCTACTCTTCCTTGTAGAAAGGGTAGCAAATACTTATATTAATTTTAAATTAATATATGTATCTGCTACCCTTTCAAATGAAAGGGCAACAGATAAAAGAACAGATCTAAACAAAAACACAGCGCAACCTGTTAGGAACATCATGTAATAGGTTTTGATGATACCAACTGATAAGTAGAAATCCCCAAGTCTCGATACATAGACAAAACGCTGTAAGTTCGACAAGTAAACCAAGAGCGAAAATACAACCGGGTAACTTTGAGCTCAACTCGGAAAATATTTAAGCTTGAGGTAAATTTGTTTGAACATCTTAGAAGTCTCGTGTTGTAATCATATAGACAGATCAGAAGAAAGCATGGGACAACATTGGAGGAATAAGGGTCTGCGAGACATCAACTAAGTCTCGAGACATAAGCAGAGTTCGAGAGGTAGGACCTCTCGATACAGTTATCCAGTTCGAGACATAAACAGAGTTCGAGAGATAGACCTCTCGATATTTGAGTTCGAGACAACAAACAATCAAGATATCAACCTTGGTCTCGATACACTAACAATTCTCCAACAAAGCTGATTGACGGTCAGGAAGCATACTTAAAGTTTGGAGAAGAAGAATATCATGGAGATAGAATAATGAAGAGGTGCCGAACGTGAAGATTTCAAAATGGGCGAAAATGGATGACACGTCAGATTTCCACCACAAACGATCAAAAGGTGCACCAATGCTGAAGTGGTCTGATTCCCTACAAACAAGGAATAATGGGAATATAAAAAGAGTAACTTTTACCAAAAGACGAAAGTGGAGCATGGACTCAAGAAAGTGAACTATGGAATATTCACTACAAGACAAGAGGTTCAAGTTACAAGATCACCACTCCATGAAATATGCTGAAAATATGCAAGACCCATGATCAGCATGGGAGACAAATTTCAAACGGAATAATTTTCCCTCCAACGGAATTATTCCTCTACTCTCATATATAAGGACGTAAAGACACAAAAAAAAAAGAGGAGTTAAGGGTTCGAAATTCTTAAGAAGTGTCTGTCTAAAACGTTCAAGTGCAAGTGCTAACTTGGAATATCATCCTGATATTCAAAACAGCGAGAAAACACATCTTAGTGTTTCAAGAGAGTTACAAAGCTTAAACTGTTATACATCCAGAAGGTGACCGAAGCTGCTCTACATCGAAGTTGATTCAACGATAGCTTGTGGTCAGATTGGAGCTGTTACATTCAACTGTGACAACCAAAAACACCTTGCTTTGGATTAAGCAAGAGAGGTGGAGTAACCTGGCAGCTGTCCGAGTGAAAGAAACCTGAGGCTTGACGCGGGCTTGGTGATCAAAGGTCAAGTGCTCGAGAGGTGGAGTAGCTGGAAGCGGGAGAAAGACCTTGGAGAGGCGGAGTAACCTGGGAGCTGTCTTGTGAAGATCCTGAGGCTTGACGCGGGCTTGGTGATCAAAGGTCAAGTGCTCGAGAGGGAGTAACAAGAAGCGGGGCGAAAAACCTGAGGCTTGAGGCGGGCTTCGTGATCAAAGCTCAAGCGCTCGATATTGTACTAAAAAGGGAAGTTTTTAGTGCAATCCTTCCAGGGAGTTTCTGGAAGAAGAGTGGACGTAGGCGGGTTGGCCGAACCACTTAAAAATCTCTCTTGCATTTACTTACTGCTTTTATCTCTCGCTAACCTTTCGATTGCACTACATATAAACACACCTCTCGAACTAACTCAAACTCGTGCTAACTAAAAGGGGATAACATTTCCGCTGCGCATAAAACTTTGTCTTCACCTCGTGAGGTATCGAACCTAAACATCCTAAGTTCAATACACACGAGAGGTCGAAAAGATTTGCAAAATCTTATACAAGTCTATTCACCCCCCCCTCTAGACTTGTACCCCATCCCCTTGGGACCAACAATTGGTATTAGAGCAAGTTCTCTGATCGATATAAACCTTTGTTTATATTGCCTAGAGATCCTTCTTTGAAAAATCCTTTAAAAGTTTACAAAGCACGAGATAATTTTTCTAATATGGATAGCATGTTGTCGAGACATCTTCTCTTTGATCTTAGCAGGTTCGATGACTGGAAAACACGCATGCTTGCGTATCTATCAGCCCTCCATGATGAGATGGCCGAAGTTATAACATCTGGACCAGTCAAGATCATGATGGTAAACACGGCTACTGAGCAAACCAGAGATACACCAAAGTATGTCCCCAAACCTAGGGAAGAATGGACAAGTGATGATAGGAAGAGAAACAACTTGGACAACATTGCCAAGGATATTCTCTTCAGAGCTATAGACGAAACCATCTTCCCAAAAGTAAGAAAGTGCAAAACGGCGAAAGAGGTATGGGATACTTTGATGTTAATTGGTGAAGGTAACGAACAGGAAAAGGAGAACAAGCTCACCGTAGCCATGAAGAAGTTCGAGGACTTCAAGATGAAGCTAGGGGAAAGCATCGACAGCATGGAATCTCGTTTCATGAAGCTATCAATAGAGATCAGTGATCTCGAGAAGGAGATTCCACAAAAGGAGCTAAACCTGAAGGTCTTACGAGGCCTTACCAAGGAGTGGGAAATGAAGGTGATCACAATGCGTGATCACAGGGATTTGAAGAACACCACAACCGATCAACTATTCAGAGATCTCAATGCCTTCGAATTTGAGATGTTTCCGAGAGATGAGGACGTGGTGGACAGACGGAATGTGGCACTGGTTGCGGACCAACCAACCACCTCCTCAAGGTCAGATCCTAATCCCACTGATTTTTTATCTGACGAACAGTTTGCTTTCTTCATAAGAAAATTCAGGAAGTTCACGAAGAAGACTCCGGAAAGCAATACAAGTTCACCTCCCTCCTCAAGAAGGAAAAATGAGAGATACACATCCAGAAGAATGGAGGAAGAAGATCAAGGTCTATGCTACAACTGCAGGAGACCGGGGCACTTCAAGGCTGACTGTCCTTACCCCAAGGTAAGCAAGTATCAAGGCCAAGAAGGCAGGGACTCCAGGACAAAGGAGGAATCCAAAGAGAAGCCAGCACAAAGTGGCTTCAAGGGAGATACAAAGAAACATTTGCGCAGAAAGGCGCTTGTTGCTGAGGAACTCGAGAGAACAATCGAGGAGTCCGAGACGTCGAGCTCCAGTGAAAGCAGCAGCAGCTCAGAAGATGAGAGGGGACTCATCTGCTTATACACCGAGGAAGAAGAGAATCAATGCCTAATGGCCATTGACAATGAGGTAACCTCTACTTCCACATCTCGCTGCTCTACTTCTACCTCTCGTTGTTCTTCTTTCAGAAGCGATGAAGATCCCTTTGAGATGCTTGAAACATTTAAAAGGGATCTCGCAGTCGCTAACAACACTCATGCCAAAATCAGGGAAGAAAACAGCAAGCTAACCGCTGAAAGAGATATGCTTAAGAACGTCTCGAAAGAGAATTCAGAGCTAACTCTCAAAGTAAGTGAGTTAGAAGCTAAAATAATCCTACTGACTGAAGAGTGCAAAGCTCGAGAGGCTAGAGAGCTTAATCTTAGAAAGGTCATAGCATCATACACTAATTCCTCCAAAGCTATGGAGAAAATGGTGGATGATTACAGACCAGCAAATGACAGAACCGGTCTCGGGTTTCGTCGGAACAATCTCTCGAGAGATAAGCAGACCAATGGTTTGGGAACTTCAAGAAATGGAGGATCTCAACCCAAACCAAATAAAGGTCATAAAGGACCAACAGAAAAGACCAGAGTAGCTATTCATAAACCGTCCCTATACACCAGCAATGGAAAGTATAGGAAAGCTACGAAGAATGGCCGGGTAAACAATATCGAGAGATCACCTCGCTATCTCTCGCAAGGCCATTCCAAGTACAAAAAGAGCTACATTCCATATAATGCGCCTCAAGGCAAATATGGAAGGTCTGAGATCCACATAGTTAGGAACTCACGAATGGAGAAAGGCAGACTCTATCCATCTAGTGAGAATTGGTCATCGAATCACAATTTCTGGAAGAAATCTCACTTTCAGAAATTTCACATGACCAAACAGCGTATGAAAGGCATGGTGCATAAGCCGATCGAAAAGTCTATACCTAAGTAGATTTATGCACCAAAGAGGCCCAAAACATTTGCTAGCATTCCTTATGATTATCAAACGTACAATGGCTACATTGCGCCTAGGTCTGGAATAATGGGCACAAGGTACAAATGGATGCATAAACTCACTAACCCACCAGGACCCAAAGTTTGGGTACCTAAACTTGCTTAATTGCCTTGCAGGACACCAGGGACGTGTGGTTCATTGACAGTGGATGTTCGAGACATATGACGGGAAATCTAACGCTGCTAGAGAACATCCAACCTATCGAAGGTCCCTTGGTGACATTTGGCGACAACGAGAAGAAGGGACGCACAAAAGCTGTTGGTGAAATTCAAAAGAATGAGCTGGTCATTAAGGGAGTATCCTACGTTGAAGGGCTCAAGTTCAATCTCCTTAGTACAAGCCAGTTCTGCGACAAGGGCTACAAAGTTATCTTCACCAAAAGCAAATGCCAGATTATGAGCGAGGAATCTCTCGAAGTCGTCTTGGAAGCAGCAAGGAAAGGAAACATGTACATAGTGGATTGGAGGTCTGCAAAACCATCCCTATGTATGCTAGCAAGGAGCAAAGAAGATTTATGATGGGATTGGCATAGTAAGCTTAGTCATCTGAACTTCAAGACTATCAACAAGCTTACTAAGAGGAACCTAGTGGAAGGACTGCCCAAAGTGACGTTTCGAAAGGACAAAATTTGTGAGGCATGTCAACGTTGCAAACAGATCAAATCTTCCTTCAAGAGCAAAGCCGAGACATCATCCACTAGATCATTAAGTCTTCTTCACATGGACTTATTTGGCCCAGTGGATCCACCCAGCATCAAGGGAAAGAAGTATACTCTTGTGGTAGTAGATGACTACACAAGATTCACATGGACCGAGTTCTTAACCAAGAAAAGCGAGACAAAAGTTGCCCTGCCAAATCTTTTGAAGCAAGTTAAAGTTGAAAAGGATGTCTCGATACTAAAGATTCGGTCAGATCAAGGTGGAGAGTTCGTTAATCAAGTTATCGAGAACTACTGCAACGAGAATGGTATTCATCATCAGTTGTCAGCTGCTCGAACGCCTCAACAGAACGGGGTTGCTGAAAGAAGGAACAAAACTCTCAAAGAAGCCGCAAGGACCATGCTCTCGCAAGCCAACATATCACAAGGATTTTGGGCAGAAGCAATCAACACAGCGTGCTATACCCAAAATCGGTCCTTGATCGTGAAAGGAGTTGGAAAAACTCCATATGAGTTGTGGTATGGAAGAAAACCGAATGTAAGCCACTTCCACACATTCGGGTGCAAATGCTATATCCACAACAATGGGAAGGCTCAACTAAGAACTTTTGAAGAAAAGGCAGATGATGGAGTATTTCTGGGATACTCATCGACAAGCAAAGCATTCAGAATCTTCAACAAGCGGAGTTTGGTGGTTGAAGAGTCCATACATGTTACCTTTGATGAAAGGGCATCGACAGATCAACCATCAAAGACAACGGAAGCAGCTGAGGAAGATCAGCCAGAGTCTATCGAGAGATCAAACTTACCTCTCGAAGACAAGCAATCGATAGTTCGAGACGTAGCGGAACTCCAGTCAGAATCAGATGATGAAGAGTCTACAAAGAAGAAAGCTCCTGAATCANTTCATCCCACATCTCAACCTACAACGGAGGTATCAACTGAGGAGCCACAACCCGACCTAAGATGGCTGAGAAGTCACCCTGCTGATCAAGTGATTGGAGATGTACGTGACAGAGTTCGAACCAGATCAGCATACAGAGAAAGCATGTTTGCTTGCTTTCTATCTCAAATAGAGCCTAAGGTGATCGATGAGGCTCTATGTGATCCAGATTGGGTGCAAGCCATGCAAGAGGAACTTCATCAGTTTGACCGGAACGATGTTTGGGAACTAGTTCCGAGACCTCATCATCAGAATGTCATTGGTACAAAGTGGGTTTTCAAAAACAAGATGAATGAGGATGGAGTTATTGTTATGAACAAGGCCAGACTTGTTGCCAAAGGCTATTGTCAGGAGGAAGGAATAGATTTGATGAAACCTTCCCTCCAGTGGCACGTCTCGAAGCCATACGCATCTTTCTCGCATATGCCGCCTTCAAAGACTTTAAGGTATATCAAATGGATGTCAAGAGCGCTTTTCTGAACGGACTTCTCGAAGAAGAGGTGTACGTTGAACAACCTCCGGGTTTCTTGAAGGACGTGGGAGCTAACAAAGTATACAGATTAAAGAAGGCACTTTACGGCTTAAAACAAGCTCCGAGAGCTTGGTATGATACCTTATCCTCTTTTCTACTTCAGTGTGGGTTCACCAAAGGCCTAGTGGACAAAACACTGTTTNGCCTTCCTCAACCAAATGGAGAACCAAGGGAAATGGAGAGGAAGACCAGATGGGACTTTCTGAGGTCAGCAGCAGTCAAAGGGGTGATCATACCTAATCCAAAGACCTTAAGAGGATTAGCGATGAAGATGGTCACTCCCAACTACATTAAGCAGCTCCGGAGAGAAGAACAAGAAAGGGAGTAGCCACCCCTAGTTCTGTTATTAGAGAAATAGGACTTTAGATGGCTAGTTCCTGCTTTAACGATAGATTCCTATTAGGCTGACCAAGGCCAAACAAAAGTTTCTAGGGAATCTAATAGGATATTGATTCATATGCAATGTATCTGAAGTCACTAAATGAACTTAAGGATATGTTCCAAGTGATATCTTTTAGATGAATCAAACTTGTTTTTCTTGCAATCTGTGTTCGAAAGGTAGTTTGAGAGATGCCCGATCAGTTTGTCTATATACGCTACATCTCGAAGAAGGGTAGTTTGAGAGGTCACTTCGAAAGATAACAAACTGATATCTCTGAACGGAGGAATAAGGAGGGTTAGGGATCAATCACTCAGGGGGAAGATCCTTAACCAGATCAAGACGGAGGAATAAGGAGGTTTAGGGATCAATCACTCAGGGGGAAGATCCTTAAACTCATGTGGAAGACAATTCACCTTCGAGAGGTGAATCCGATAAGTTCAACGAATATATGAAGGGAAACGGCTAACTTTGGATATTAATGCTAGCCACGTGGTCATCGGTTACTGACGGTTTTCCGCACTTAAGGGCATTATCTTGGTTAATGGGAGCATGCATGTATAAACATCTCATTATATCCCACTATCCAAAAACCGCATTATACTTTACCAAAATACCCTTACCATATCCTACATACATAACCGTTATTAGGGGTATTTCTGACCTTTCACTTCTTTAAAATTAATCGGTATCCCTCCTCGGATATATCCTACCCATATATCCAACCCTACCCATATATCCAACCCGAATCCACATGATATAAAAGCCAAATTCTTCTTCTTTACCCGGATTCAAGCTAAAACCGTTTACCCAAAACCCCCAAATCCTAAACACTGTACACATTCCCTCCAAAACCTCAAACCTGTCAACAATGGCGTCCGAATCCTCCACATCAACCTCATCTTCCGACGCATATCAGAGGGAGTTGCTACACATTCGCTCTCAGATCAAACAAGTCAAGGCGGTGAGTATCCTTGACAGAAACGGCTTCATCACCAACTCTTCTAATCCAAAAATGGCGGAAAAAGTCCTGAAGAAGTTTGAGAAAGCAGGACTGATGAAATACATGACGCACGACTACCGGACCGTTCACCCCCTCGACTTCACAGAATGGTTCGCAAATGCCAAGGTCACGAATGGTAAAATCGAAAGCCGATTCAATGAATTTCCCATCACAACCTCTGTAGGTGACCTCAGAGCGGCATTTGATTTCGCATCATCGGAGGAAGCAGTCAAGAATCTATCGGATTACGACTTGGACAAGCAAGCCTTCTGGGAGAAAATCCGACTAGCGACTGCACCACCCAGAGCATCCTCTGCCCTCCGCAAGTACCACCTAAAGGAGAGGTTTGCTCTCGCTGCCGACCTAATCATGAAGTTTATGCTCGGCAAGGTGTCTGGAACTGACGAGGTTAGTCTAGACCTCCTCAAAATCCTCCATGCCATTTGGAACAACAACAAACTGGACTGGGCACACATTATCTTCAACTTCCTCCAACAGCAAGTGATGCGCTCAGTCTCTAACACCAACCTGTCGATAAGTAAAAAGGTTGGTTTCGGCTTTGTTGTTCAATTTCTCCTAAGCCTGAAGGGCTTTGAACTGAGGGAAGGAAAAGAGATTCATCGAAATACCTATATGGGTAGGACGAAATCTCTAGTCCCCAAAGCTAAAGGTGTTAAAGCTGCACCTTCTCCCTCACAGCCAAAAGGAAGGGGCAAAAGGAAAGCCCCAGCCAAGGAAAAGGACTCTGATGATGAGCCTTTGGATGCTCTGATTCAGAGAGTTGCTTTGAGGGCCAAAAGGGCCAAAAATATTGCTGTCACCCAGGTTCGAGAGGTGACACCGTCGGTAATACAAGTACCCTTCGAGGACAGGGCACAAGCCCAGGGGGAACCTCAGGCTACACTGGCCACTGAGGTTGAGAGAGTGCCCCCTACCAGGTCCCTGTCAAGAGATTTGTGTGATAATCTTCATGATGATATTACTGCTGAGGGTACTGGTGAATCTGTGTTAGAACCTCAAGAGGAGGCTCGAGAGGTTGAAGGTACTGGGATCAGTGATCCAGTACAGGGGGATACAAAAGAACCACGACAGGTGGTTCGAGAGATAGATGTTCCAGCAGCTGAAGCTCAGGATTACATGGTAGTTGCTGATGATCAGGGCATTGTGGTTAGGGACCCAGTGCAACATGCTCTAAATGTTGAGTTGACATCCACTGAATCTGCTCAGATTGATAGATCAGTTGCTCAAGTAATAGCAGATGTCAGATTGGAAAATGATCTCTCGGATAATTGTCGAGAGATCACTACTACAGAGGTTCTGTCTGACGGACAGAATGATGGAGAAGAAGAGGTCACTACTCAAGTGGAAGCACCTATTCTTGATGACTTCTCTAGGGTGATCAGGTGGATCAACTGGAGAACCAGTCCTTTCACTCAATTGATGGCCCAAGCAGCTGAGATGGAGGCAGAAGAACAGTTTACACTCCAGTGGTTGGGTATCTCAGAGATCCCAGCTCTTCAACTCCTAGACCTTGCCCACGAAACAAGAGTGTTTAAGCTGAATAGTGGAAGAACTGATAAGGGTAAAGGCATAGCTGAAGAAACCGAGGATGAGCCTGAGGAGGACCCAGAACTTGATGCCCAATTTCGAGAAGATATCAGGCTCGCCACTGCCATCTCCTTGGGACAAAACATTGAATTCACGAGAGGTCCAGGAGAGACTTCTGGGGTTGCTCACGATGATATTGCAACAGCCGCAATCCCACTGTCCCAAGTCAGTAACTCTGCTCTGGACGAACAGGTAGAAGCTTCGAGAGGTGAATCCGAGACCTCTGAAGCACTTCAAGTGGCACCCAACACCGTTCTACTTTTGCCACCACCTGCGTCCACACCCTCGATTGACAACGATGAAGCTCAGACAGTTCGAGAGGTGTAGTTCCGTTGCTCACACTGCCGGGTTTTCCTACTGCTCCTGAAATAATTATCATTCCAGACTCATCGGAGCAGACCGAAATGCAGTCCAATGAGCACTTAGAGCAGATTGCCCCAAGTCCTGCTGGTTCGAGGAGTACTGATGATACCATCGAAGGTGGAAACCGGGAAGCACCTGTCGACACTTCGTCTCCAACCTCACCAGCAGATGACCAAGTTCCCAGCACTGATTCGAGAAGTGACGCTGAGGGAGAACTTCTATTGGATGGAAACCGGGAAGCGTCCAATACCGAAGAACCCTCTCCGGCTGATCCTATCTCCACAGTTGCTGAAGCTGAGGCTCCAGGTTCGAGAGGTGAGGAGCAAGAAGTGATCCATCCCTCAGGTGGAAACCGGGAAGCGCCTGACATGGAGCTACCTTCGAGCTCTGAACCCGGTGTCCCTGTGGCCCCTCAGACACTTAATCGAGAGGTGGACTCGCAACTGCAAGTCATGGGTAGAAAACTGGAAGCACCCAAGTCCCCTCCGACAAAAGGTACATCTCGATCCTCTTCTCCTACTTCTGACTATGATCAACAGGCCGAAGAAGTCTTCATTGGCGAAGTGCGTCAATTCATGGCTGATCAATCTCAGAAGATGGCTCAGCTCGAAAGAATACTCGTTGTGGTCCGCAATGCTGCAATGCCTGCTGCTGGCACAAGTGAATCCCAAGGCCGTCATGCCGAATTTTTCGAACAGGCAATATGGGCTGAGGATGCAGCACGGAAAGCCACTGATGAAGCTGCTGTAGCTCGAGCAGAGGCTGCAAGTGCAAGGGCTGAATTAGCCGAGATGCGAGCAGAGCTTCGAGCCTTTCAACATTCAAGTGAACTTCGACAGGATGTGATGAAGGCCATACTCGATGACCTGTCGAACCAAGTGCCTGCCCAACTTCAAGCAATCTTCGAAGGTATGTCCATCCTTCTTTCCCGTGCTGATGATGCCAACAAGGGGGAAAATAAAGGGAAAAAGAAGGGGGATACAACAAGCAAGAAAAGGGCAGCAAGTGAACCAGCTGGACCACCTCCAAAAATACCAAGAATCATGAGCAAAGCAATGGAGGATGCTAAAAAGGCAGAAAACCTAAGGGTCCAGCGCACACTGGAAATGGAGAGAAGGAGAGAAGAGGACAGAGAAAGAAGAAGAAAAAGACAAGAACAACAGTCAGAAGAAGAAAGGAAGATAGATCTTCTAATGACAAGCTTTAAGTTTGGGAACAGAGAAGACACTGAACAAATTCTGACCTTGGAGATATTCAAGCTTCTGAAAACCACTGGGATATCTATACACAGCAATATGTCTCCAGAAGAATGCATTGCCTGGTGGAAAGATGGAGTAATTGATGGTGAGTTCGTGGGGGAAGCCTACAGGAACTACAGGCATCTAGATGTCACAGATGAATACATAAGCCTGGTAAATCCGAAAGACCCCATCAAGACACGAGAAGCCATTAACAAGAAGAGGAAAGCCAACAAGAAGTAAGCTCTCGTGGTCCAAACTCCATCTTATTTCAATGTATTGATGTTTATGTTGTTCTTGGTCTTATTTCTTTTAAACTTTTCTACAAAACTCTGCTTTGTAAACATTCCCTTTTTATAATCATATATATATCTTTTGCTGGGGGTGTTGCGTGAGTTCTATTATTCATGTTTTAGTAGAGTATTTGTCAAACTTACCATATGCGCTGAAAAATAAAATCTATGTTAATTCTTTCTATCAAATCAGCCATATAGAGTAAGTATAAGTGTTGGCATCATCAAAAAGGGGGAAATTGTTAGGAACATCATGTAATAGGTTTTGATGATACCAACTGATAAGTAGAAATCCCCAAGTCTCGATACATAGACAAAACGCTGTAAGTTCGACAAGTAAACCAAGAGCAAAAATACAACCGGGTAACTTTGAGCTCAACTCGGAAAATATTTAAGCTTGAGGTAAATTTGTTTGAACATCTTAGAAGTCTCGTGTTGTAATCATATAGACAGATCAGAAGAAAGCATGGGACAACACTGGAGGAATAAGGGTCTGCGAGACATCAACTAAGTCTCGAGACATAAGCAGAGTTCGAGAGGTAGGACCTCTCGATACAGTTATCCAGTTCGAGACATAAACAGAGTTCGAGAGATAGACCTCTCGATATTTGAGTTCGAGACAACAAACAATCAAGATATCAACCTTGGTCTCGATACACTAACAATTCTCCAACAAAGCTGATTGACGGTCAGGAAGCATACTTAAAGTTTGGAGAAGAAGAATATCATGGAGATAGAATAATGAAGAGGTGCCGAACGTGAAGATTTCAAAATGGGCAGAAATGGATGACACGTCAGATTTCCACCACAAACGATCAAAAGGTGCACCAATGCTGAAGTGGTCTGATTTCCTACAAACAAGGAATAATGGGAATATAAAAAGAGTAACTTTTACCAAAAGACGAAAGTGGAGCATGGACTCAAGAAAGTGAACTATGGAATATTCACTACAAGACAAAGAGGTTCAAGTTACAAGATCACCACTCCATGAAATATGCTGAAAATATGCAAGACCCATGATCAGCATGGGAGACAAATTTCAAACGGAATAATTTTCCCTCCAACGGAATTATTCCTCTACTCTCATATATAAGGACGTAAAGACACAGAAGAAAAAAAGGGGAAGAAAAAAGGGGAAAAGAGAGAAAAAGGAGTTAAAAAGAAAAGAAGTTCGAAATTCTTAAGAAGTGTCTGTCTAAAACGTTCAAGTGCAAGTGCTTAACTTGGAATATCATCCTGATATTCAAAACAGCGAGAAAACACATCTTAGTGTTTAAGAGAGTTACAAAGCTTAAACTGTTATACATCTAGAAGGTGACCGAAGCTGCTCTACACCGAAGTTGATTTAACGATAGCTTGTGGTCAGATTGGAGTCTGTTACATTCAACTGTGACAACCAAAAACACCTTGCTTTGGATTAAGCAAGAGAGGTGGAGTAACCTGGCAGCTGTCCGAGTGAAAGAAACCTGAGGCTTGACGCGGGCTTGGTGATCAAAGGTCAAGTGCTCGAGAGGTGGAGTAGCTGGAAGCGGGGAGAAAGACCTTGGAGAGGTGGAGTAACCTGGGAGCTGTCTTGTGAAGATCCTGAGGCTTGAGGCGGGCTTGGTGATCAAAGGTCAAGTGCTCGAGAGGTGGAGTAACAAGAAGCGGGGCGAAAAACCTGAGGCTTGAGGCGGGCTTCGTGATCAAAGCTCAAGCGCTCGATATTGTACTAAAAAGGGAAGTTTTTAGTGCAATCCTTCCAGGGAGTTTCTGGAAGAAGAGTGGACGTAGGCGGGTTGGCCGAACCACTTAAAAATCTCTCTTACATTTACTTACTGCTTTTATCTCTCGCTAACCTTTCGATTGCACTACATATAAACACACCTCTCGAACTAACTCAAACTCGTGCTAACTAAAAGGGGATAACATTTCCGCTGCGCATAAAACTTTGTCTTCACCTCGTGAGGTATCGAACCTAAACATCCTAAGTTCAATACACACGAGAGGTCGAAAAGATTTGCAAAATCTTATACAAGTCTATTCACCCCCCCCCCCTCTAGACTTGTACCCCATCCCCTTGGGACCAACACAACCCAGATCTGGAGATCAGCACCCTCCCTACCCTTCTTCTCTGCGCCGCTCATCAGCTTTCTCCTCACCTTTCCTCTCTTCTCTCTGCCGTCGACACCGCCTCCCTCAGCCTCCAAAGTCGCCGCTGACACCACCTCTCTCACCAGGCCTCCATCAATTGCGTACTTCGCTGCCAACAACGCCTCTCTCACCACAGATGATGCTGTCACTGTCTCCACCGCCCCTCTCATCAACCACCTACCACCGTCTCCACCGCACTCTTCTCCTCACCGCCGCTGACTCTGCTTCCGCGACCGCCATCGCCGCCAGCTGGTCCTCCGAACCGTGCAGGTAAATTTATTTTTCTTAAAATTAATACTTTTTTAAAATTATCATTGTGATAAATATCATATTTTAAAATTTTAAAATTTTAAAATTTTTTTATTTCGAATTTTTATTTATTTCTAGTTATTTTTGTTGTTCACGGCTTAGGTTTATTTCCTTTTGTTTAATGAAGAGTAGTTAATGGATTTTGAGGAACTGAAGGTTTATTTTGAATTTTTTTTTGAAACTATTATGCTTCAGAATATTTTGAGTTCTTTTTTATAGCATACTTTCCTGTAAGTTATTTCTCATTTGTTTATGGAGTTCTTATATCATGAGAAACAAATTGTCTTATATCTTCTTGAGTACTTTTCTTGATAAAATTGAAACACTACATTCGTTGATATTCACTACTACAAAATTGAACATATAAGGATAGCTTTTCACTACACCTTTTAAAAAAGGTGTAGTGGATTCCTAAAATTAAAAAAGACACTACTTTTCGCGGCACCAACTAAGATCGGGTGCAGCGGAAAGTAAATATTAATAATAATTTACTTCCCGCGGCATCCATAGGAAGTGGGTGTCGCGGAAAGTTAATTATTAAAATATTAAATTACTTTCCGCGGCACCCGCTGGAGCTGGTGCCGCGGAAAAACATTCAATTTTTTTTTAATAAATAAACACTTTCACACTCCTTAAATAAACACTTTCACATGGGGTGAATGATAATTAGTGGTCACATGGGCTGAATATAAATCAGTCTCTCTCTCTCATGCTAAACATGTGCTAAACATAGTATGCAGTTACAAGAAACTAGGTACTAATACTAAGAAATCAACAATAAGCTAAGCAATCCCCGAGTTGTAAGGCTAAGATAACTATAGGATCGCGTTCAGGTGCGTACTGGCCGCCCATGAGAGAACTGCGGACGAATCACAGCGCGCCACGTGTCCGGAATGTAGTTGCACATAACGTTATAACTAGGTGCACGTAATGTTATAACTAGGTGCGCATAGGTGCATCCAGGTGCATAAATGTTAACAAGGTAAATTACTTGCACCTGTAAGTGAAAATAGGTGCACACGTGCAAGTAAAATGTATTACAAGTGTAAGTAAATTGTACAATGAGCATCAATACTAAGTGCACCTAATGTTATAACTAGGTGCACATAGGTTGCAACCAGGTGCATGAATGTTAACAAAGTAAATTACTTGCACAAGTGCAAGTAAAATGTATTGCAGATGCAAGTAAAATGTATTACAGGTGCAAGTGAATTGTACAGTGAGCATCAATACTAAGTGCACCTAATGTTATAACTAGGTGCAACCTAATGTTATAACTAGGTGCAACCTATGTTATAACTCGGTGCACCTAGGTTGCACCCAGGTGCATGAATATTAACATGGTAAATTACTTGCATTTGTAAGTGAAAGTATTTGCGAAAATAGGTGTATGAATATTAATAAGGTAAATTATTTGCACTTGTAAGTGAAAATAGATGCGAAAATAGGTGCACTTGTAAGTGAAACTAGGTGCACTTTTAAGTGAAACTAGGTGCACTTGTAAGTGAAACTAGGTGCACCAAAGTTCTAGTTATTTACTAAAATGCCACCGCGTCATTTTTTTAAAATTGCATCTGATTCGTTGATCTGGACACGTGGACGGCTGTGGAGCGTTCTCATTTCCTACCTGGGCGAGAGTTCGCACCAGAGTGCAACCCTATATATATATATATATATAGTCTGCTCAAACTCGAGATTTAACAAGGGTAGCGTTCTTCTTACCCTCATCTGCAGTGGGAAACTAATCTGCTTTAACCTACCAAAAGAAATGTAGAAGTTTAACACACAGAAATGAAAATATTAATATAAGCTTTGCATTTAAGCCCTATTTTTACAAGGAAGAAAATTAATATCAAACATTATACGAAATGAAACCGACCTCCCACTTCTCTATTTTGCCAACATTCTTTCCTCACAAAACATAACTAATATCCTATATTCCTATTAAGTTGTATCAAATAATTTTTTGAAAACCTTAAGCAAAAGAAAATTGTGCAATAACGAAATGATATACCATCGGTTAGTCCACTAAGCAAAGTAAATATACTCTTTTTGTAACAACATTTGGCTCATTTGGTTCATCAAGTGGAGTTGGGTTTCACCTTTGTGTGACCCCGCAGACGTAGGAGGAATTCTCCGACCTACGTAAACATATTTTGGTTCATTTATTTTTCCTGCACTGTTTTAATTATCTATTTTTGTTCTTATACAGAATTAAATACAAATAATTAGTTTGTTTAAAAATCAAGTGGAAACCAGATAAGAATTCACGTGCATTCAAGACTCAGAAATTCATAATTGGTATCAGAGCACGAGGATTTAATTTATTAGTCTAGAGATCTGGGTGCTTGAATTTCTTGAGCTTTTAGGAATTCACTCTATTCATGTGTTTGCATTAATTTTGTTCATCTGCTTTTGAACGTACTAACTATTTGTTCAGTGTTTTAGGATGAATACATGCCACAAGAATTAACATGGGCTAATTGCTCCTATTGGAAAGCTCGTACTATGATGCACATTAAAGGTCAAGGTGAAATGGTTTGCAGGGCCGTACTAATTGATGGGAGCATCCCACCAAGGCTGGTGTAGCTACAGATGATCCTCATGTCCCTAAACTAGAAATAGAATAGACAGTAACTGCGCTGACTCTTGCTAACTACAACAATAAGGCACTACATACAATTTTTCACTAATGCACGAAGACCAGTTTACTCTTATTGCAGGTTGTGGTTCAGTGAAAGACACCTAGGAAATATTAGAAACCACATACGCAGGCACAAATTCTGTAAAGCAATCAAAGTTGCTGATACAAATGATTTTATACCATTATTTACCCCACGGTTTAGTTAGTTTTGTTGCTTATTTCCTTTACCTTGATACATTTAAGGCTCGTATGTGTGTTACATTTGATCAATCTTAGTTTATTCACAAATGAGGAGCAAAGGAAGGATTTTCAGTCATCTCGGAAGTGTTTTCGAGACATAAGGAATCTACCCCGGGACGGAAAGGAGCAACGGAGCACAAAAGGTGTCAGATGACCAAGAGGCCACCTCACGGCCAGCCTCCCGGCCGTGATGGCGGCCGTGACCACCATCGCGGACAGCAACTGGCCACGGCACCTCACGGCCCCGATCCCGGCCGTGATGGTGGCCGTGACCCGGCTATTGTCTAGTATTTATTTCGCGCCCTAGTTTAGTTCAGTACAATTTTCCCCTTCTTTAGAGTTTTCCATAGCAGAGAATAGAGCAGATTTACATCTTGAATTCAGTTATGAGCTTGGAATCATTGTTTTGGATTGGAATTACTCTCAAGAATTGTTAGTAATGTTTTCTCTTTTACTCTTTAAATTCGTTGCTATGATTACAGTATTTAATTCTTGCTTTGCTTTATTTACTTCAATCATGCGTGAGTAGTTCGTTTATGGGTTTGGATTAGGGATTTATTGTTAATCTTGATGTTCAAGTTGTGATTATTGCATAAAAGGATTGAATCATTTACCTAGGGTTTATGTTCAATTGGGGATTTCTTTCTACTTATTATTGATTGATGGCCGCAATTAATTGCTAGTTTAGGAGAGGGATTCATTACAACGAAAGTTGGATGGAGACCTCGAGCCTTACCAATTTCAACATAATTTTTTCTACTATGAGAATATGGGTAATTTGGGGGCTTACAATGCTTAGGTGCTTAAGACTGTGATTGATGCATCACGAAAGTGGGGCAATCTTAGCCTAATTCTGTTTATTGATTACGAAAGTAGCTTAATTGAATTCTTGTGCGCATTGCCCATAAATCCCTAGGTTAATCCTTCTTTCCCTAATTGTGAGATTGTTAGAACATCAAGATTACAATTCCCCTAATCTGACCCATTCCTTTATCATTCAGTTAATTCATTAGCCAATTTATTTCTTTTATTTTTCTCATTCAGTTATTAGCTGCTTGGATTCTAGTTAATTCACATACTCTAGTGCCTAGTTCCCTTAATTCACACAATTACGTGCCATAGCCCCAATCCTCAGCGGAACGACATTTTACACCCATATTTACACTCATCATTTATACTCATCAGCTGCAGCTGGTCTAATCTGACTTCGAATAACTTAGAATGAACGAAATCGAATACATTGTAGACTTTCATGCTAGAGTACAAGAACTTGCAAATCGTGCCAATGTTCTTTGAGAACCATTTCCTCAATCAAAGTTAATCAAGAAAATTCTCTGGTCTTTGCCACAACGTTTTAGAATGAAGGTAACTGCTATTTAAGAAAATGCAGGTTAGGAGAACAACAATGTTGCTAAATTAATGGGGAATGTACAAACATATGAGATGGAGATCGTCTTCGACTACACCAAAAAGGAGAAAAACATTGCTTTTTGTAGCTAAAAAACAAGATTTTGTATCTTATTTTTAGAAGAGTCTAGTGATGATCCAGTAGTTTTATTAACTAAACAGTTCTCTAAGTTTTTGAAACAGGTAAAGCAAAAGAACAATGCACGTGGAGGTAAGTTTCAAAATACAAAAGGTTCTAGCTCAAACTCATCAAAGAATCCACCAAAAACTCAATCGAAGGACAAATCCAATAATAAGGTTATTCGTTGTTATGACTGTGAAGGTTTTCGACCATGTCCAAGCGGAGTGTCCCACATACCTTAGAAGGAAAAAATCCATGACCGTTTTAACTTGGAGTGATGATGAACCTGAATCAGAAGCTCCTGAATCTAATACAAAGGGTATTTCAGGGAATTTCGTAGCTTTTACCATTGTGTTTGTCGCTGATCCATAAACTGAAGATGTTGTTGATTCAGAATGTGGTGAATATACATCAGCTGGACAAAGAGCTACCAGTCCCCTCGTTTGAACAAGAGTATAAGAAATAGCACTCAAAATGGGAAATCTTGTTAAAAGTTAATTGTTCTTTGTCTAGTCAGGTTAGAATGTTATAAAATACTCAAAAACTGTATAAAAATCGAGTTTCCAATAGATACCTACTGTCACGCCCCACATCTAGGACATGACCCAGCCGTATCGTTACGTGAAAACCTGTAACAATACGAAGCCTAACCATACATACCACTCGAAACTTTCATAATAACACTTGAATACATAATAGTTCCACAACAAAGAACTAGTTCTTCCCAAAACACTCATCAATCCACCACTATTAAATATTTAGAATCAATAGTAGTATGTCCAAAATGCATTACAAACACCAAAATCAAGCACAATGATTTACCAGAAATACAAATGGGGCAAAACTATTATCCCACACAAGCAAAAATCCATGATAAGCTCCAATAATACTAGGACTAAGTCTCCTAGTTTCAAAATTCACCTTCGAGATCCCATCACTTGTGCTCGTGCTATTCACATATCCTTAACTACTCTGAAACATGAGGAAAATACAAATAATGAGCTAATGCCCAGTAAGTGATACTCTTCTCAACCCGGATCAAGTAACCTTAATAAAAGACAATAAGCTTTAGAGTAATTTAATAGGTGCAAATCACGATCTTCAAACTGTATCGAAGTCATATAATTCCATCATACTATACACAGGTTCTCCAAAATAGAAACTTTAGTGTTAGCTACATGGGCATCAACATGATTTCATAACACAATACTTTCAAAGCTCAAATCATTCTTTAACCCATGACTCATTGGCAACCTACACCCACCATTTTACCTTGTGGCATAGGCCATTATCGGTATAATGATCTAAAAAGACTCGACGATTCGGAATGAGTCAGGCTCGACGATTCGGAATGAGCCAGATGAAACGTTCCAACAAATAATTCAAAAGTAAAGACTCGACGATTCGGAATGAGTCATGCTCGACGATTCGGAATGAGCATTTATGAACGTTCCAAGCCGAACAAAACAAATAACAAATTGTAGGTTGCCTCATGAGTTTGGTGAAACATTCCAAATAATTCTTATAATCAAATAGCCCATTGTAGCAAAAATCATTTTCTTAACACCACATAACAAAGTGCATATCCAAAAGTAATATGAAATCCGAATAACTCATAACTTAGGCAAAACAAATTAAAATGACTTCATAAACTAATAATTATCAAATGAGTTACTTGATCCTCTTTTATAGCAAAATACCTTAGTACAAATCATACCCATAAATCGAATAATAGTGAAATCGCACTTTAACAATCATAACTAGCTTGAGTCATACTATATCAAAAGCCCAAAATATTTTTAACTCAAACTAACCCTAAAATGGGTATTCAAAGTAGTAGAGATTCCAAAATACGTTATGGGTTGTGCAAAATAAGGAGAGAAGAGTTAACCACTTACCTAAAACATCCAAATCTTAGCTATTTATCTCACCCAAATACTCCTTGTCAAAATCCCTAACATTTTCGAAACATCAATCTTAGGGCTCCAATGATAAACCCAACTCAAAAAGAGTGAAATATGGACGTAAAACTTACCTAGAATACTCCAATTACTTGAGACCTAAGCTTGAAGAAGATGGAGATCAAAGCTTCAAGGTTTTTCCTTCCCCTATCTCTCTAGTCAACTCTCTTAATCTTCTTTCAAATGAGATATTTATCTTAAGGCCAAAGTGATTCCTTAACCTTTAAGGATAGAGAAGGGTAATTTAGTAATTTTCCTTCAATATCAAACTTTAATAACCTTTGACTTGTTGACCTTATTTAATAAACATAGATATATTTTCATTTCTAGGAAAATGGGTATTACAATCTCCCCACCTTAAAATAAGTTTCGTCCTCGAAACTTGCATACATTCAAACTTAATCGAAGAGTTCAGGATATCTATCCTTCGTATCATCTTCCTTTTTCCCATGTTGCTTTTCTTGGAGTATGATGTGACCATTGCACTTTAACAAAGGGGATTACTCGGGACCTCAATACTTGTTCCTTCGGTCCATGATGCGAAGAGGTACTTATTCATAAGTTAAGTCATCTCTAACTTGTTAAGGTTGATACTCCACTACGTGACTAAGATCTTCAACGTACCTTCATAGCATTGATACATGAAATACATTGTAAATTCCAACTTGTTGTGGTGGTAGGGCTAGCTCATGAGCCAAACTACCAACTCTACTCAAAATCTCAAATGGTCCAACGTAACGTGGACTTAATTTCTCTTTTTTTTTCTCCAAACCTCATTACTCCTCGAGTTGGTGAAACCTTTAAACACACAAAATCTCTAACTTCGAATTCAAATTCTCTTCTTTTCAAGTCAGCCCAACTCTTTTGCCTGCCTTGAGATGCTTAAATTCTTTTCTTAATTAATTGAATCTTCTCAAGTGTGAGTTGTAAAAGTTCTGGCCCTAAGATCTTTCTTTCTCTAACTTCATCCCAATATAAAGGAGATCTACATTTCCTTTCATAGAAAGCTTCAAAAGGTTTCATTCTTATACTCAATTGGTAGCTATTGTTATATGAAAACTCAATTAAGGTTAAGTATTTATTACTCCAACTACCCTTGAAATCCAAGACACAAGGTCTAAATAGTCTTCTCAGTTTTTCCATCTGTTTTGTGGATGAAATGCAGTGCTTAGTCTTAATTCAGTCCCCATGGCTCGTTGTAAGCCTCTCCAAAATTAAATTTTGATACAAATCCAGAGTCTCGGTCAGATACTATACTAACAAGTACGCCATATAACCTTACAATTCCATTCACATACAACTCAGCTAGGTCATTCAATGGAGTTGTCTTCTTAATGTGTAGAAAATGTGCAACCTTAGTGAGTCGATCCATAATAACCCAAATTGTATTTTTCTCATGTTGATTGTTCGGTAATCCACTCACAAAATCCATAGATATATGTTCTCATTTCCATTATAGTATCTCTAAGGGTTTCAATAATCCTGCAAGTCTTTGGTGTTCAGCTTTAACTTGCTGATACACCATACATATAGCCACAAAGTCAGCAATATCCCACTTCATACCACTCCACCAGAAATTATTTTTCATATCTCTATACATTTTGGTCGCACCTAGATGTATCGAGAAGTGAGATTGATGAGTCTCCTTTAAAATATCTTTCCTTATCTCAACATCATTTGGAATGCATAGTCGGGACATGACATATAGGGATCCACTATTATGAATACCGAATTTTTTTTTTAGTCACCCGCTTGATTTTTTTTTCTTAATCAACTCAGGATCTAAAACTTGGGCAACTTTAATGCAATCTAATAATACCAGTTTTGTACTCATAGTTGCCAATATCCCTCCTTGCTTATCTTGCAAAATAACCTCAACTTCTAAATCTTGCAGATCTTTCAACAATTGGGTTTGAGTAGTTACCACTATCACATTAACCGTGAAAGACTACGACTTAAAGCATCAGCTACCATGTTTGCTTTAGCTAGATGATAATTAATAGTGATGTCATAATCCTTGATTAGCTCTAACTATCGTTGTTTTCTCATGTTTAATTCTTTTTGGGTAAAGAGGTACTTCAAACTCTTGTGGTCCATGAATATTTGACAAGATTCTCCACACAGGTAGTGCCTCTAAACTTTTAAAGCAAATACCACATCTGCTAGTTCCAAGTCATGAGTGGGGTAGTTAACTTCATGGGGTTTCAATTGTCGGGAAGCATAAGCTACCACCTTATCGTTTTGCATCAACGCACATCCTAATCCTTTTTTTTATGCATCACTATAAATAACAAATCCTCCTTCCCCGAATGGTAGAGCTAAAATAAGTGCACTAACCAATCTTTTCCTTAATTCTTAAAAGTTCTTCTCACACTCCTCATCTCATTCAAACTTTATACCATTCCGAGTTAACCAAGTCAATAACATAGATATTAATGAGAAGTCCTTCACAAATCTCTTGTAACATTGGTGTGTCTCAGCCATTGTGTTATTATTTCAACCTTAGTTGGGTTCACATAAATCCCATCTCCAGAAATTACATAACTAAGAAAAGATACTTCCTTAAGCCGAAATTCACATTTACTTAGCTTGACATGCAATTCATTTTCCTTCAAGGTGTGTAAAATAGTCCTTAGATGTTGAGCATGCTCTTACTCACTCTTTGAATATACCAAAATGTCATCAATGGATACCATAACAAATTTATCCAGAAATGGCTTGCGGACTATTTATTAAATCCATAAAGACAACATGAGCATTAGTTAGCCTGAATGGCATCCCCAAAAATTCATAATGGTCATACTGGTCATAAAAACAGTCTTGGGTACATCACTATCTTTAACCTTCAATTGATTGTACCATGATCTCAAATCAATTTTTTGAGAAGTATTTAACACCTTGCAACTAGTCAAATAAATAATCTATGTGTGAGGTAGAAGATACTTGTTCTTAACAGTAACTTTATTCAATTCCCAATAGTCAATACACAATTGCAAGGTACCGTCATTTTTCTTCGCAAATAATACTAGTGTACCCCAAAAAGATACACTAGCTCTAATAAATTTCATATCAAGCAATTCTTGCAATTACACCTTTAACTCACATAGCTCAAATGGTGTCATGCAGTAAGGGCCTTTGAGATTGGAGTAGTTTCGGGAACGACCTCTATTTCAAACTCAATTTCTCTATCTGGAGGTAATCTAGGTAAACGCTCTGGGAACACGTATGAAAATTCCTTAACAACTGGGATATCATCTAACTTAACTAATTTTTTGGTGGGTATCTATTACATAAGTCAAGAAACCGCTATCCCATTTTCTCAATTCTTTCTTAGCCTTCAATGCAAAAAAATTACTTTCAATGGCACTTTCGACACCAACACTCCACTCCTAGGAAAGCGTCCCAAAGTAAAGAGAGATTGTTCAGGAATTTGAAATACAACCTTTCTACGAGCTCAATCAATATATGCGTAGTTTTTTTTATTTTTTTTTATAGTCAGTCCATTCCTAATATCACATCCAAATCTTGCATATCTAGTTGAATTAAATCAATCGACACATCACTTCCATTAAATTGTAGATGACCATCTTTAAACCAAGTGTCACCACAATTTTCACCATTAGGGTACTAAAATACAAGGGTTCACTCAACTTCTTAGCCTGCAAACTTAAATTCTTTGCAAACTCTTCATAAATAAAACAATGCGAAAAACTGGAATCACACAGCACGTAAGCATCCACAACTATGTTCTGAATAGGCGACACATTTATCGACGACCTAACTTGACGAGTTCGACCATGCATAGGAATACCTTTCCTAATCATTATAAAGCAACACTCCTGAAATTCAAAACAGAGAAAATATGACCATATTAGCAAAAATGTTTAGGAAACCACATCCAAAACTTGCTCAACGCCTAAACTTATCATCGGCTAGGTTAAAGCTTAATCTTGTAAAAATTCAAACTTAACTTCTTGACCAACTAAGAATTTAAACCTAGGCTCTGATACCACTCTGTCATGCCCCACTTCTAGGACATGACCCGGCTATACCGTTACGTGAAAACCTGTAACAATACGAAGCCTAACCATACATACCTCTCGAAACCTTCATAATAACACTTGAATACATAATAGTTCCACAACAAAGAACTAGTTCTTCCCAAAACACTCATCAATCCACCACTATTAAATATTTAGAATCAATAGTAGTATGTCCAAAATGCATCACAAGCACCAAAATCAAGCACAATGATTTACCAGAAATACAAATGGGGCAAAACTATTATCCCACACAAGCAAAAATCCATGATAAGCTCCAATAATACTAGGACTAAGTCTCCTAGTTTCAAAATTCACCTTCGAGATCCCATCACTTGTGCTCGTGCTATTCACATATCCTTAACTACTCTGAAACATGAGGAAAATACAAATAATGAGCTAATGCCCAGTAAGTGATACTCTTCTCAACTCGGATCAAGTAGCATTAATAAAAGACAATAAGCTTTAGAGTAATTTAATAGGTGCAAATCACGATCTTCAAACTGTATCGAAGTCATATAATTCCATCATACTATACACAGGTTCTCCAAAATAGAAACTTTAGCGTTAGCTACATGGGCATCATCATGATTTCATAACACAATACTTTCAAAGCTCAAATCATTCTTTAACCCATGACTCATTGGCAACCTACACCCACCATTTTACCTTGTGGCATAGGCCATTATCGGTATAATGATCTAAAAAGACTCGACGATTCGGAATGAGTCAGGCTCGACGATTCGGAATGAGTCATGCTCGACGATTCGGAATGAGCATTTAGGAACGTTCCAAGCCGAACAAAACAAATAACAAATTGTAGGTTGCCTCATGAGTTTGGTGAAACATTCCAAATAATTCTTATAATCAAATAGCCCATTGTAGCAAAAATCATTTTCTTAACACCACATAACAAAGTGCATATCCAAAAGTAATATGAAATCCGAATAACTCATAACTTGGCAAAACAAATTAAAATGACTTCATAAACTAATAATTATCAAATAAGTTACTTGATCCTCTTTTATAGCAAAATACCTTAGTACAAATCATACCCATAAATCGAATAATAGTGAAATCGCACTTTAACAATCATAACTAGCTTGAGTCATACTATATCAAAAGCCCAAAATATTTTTAACTCAAACTAACCCTAAAATGGGTATTCAAAGTAGTAGAGATTCCAAAATACGTTATGGGTTGTGCAAAATAAGGAGAGAAGAGTTAACCACTTACCTAAAACATCCAAATCTTAGCTATTTAGCTCACCCAAATACTCCTTGTCAAAATCCCTAACATTTTCGAAACATCAATCTTAGGGCTCCAATGATAAACCCAACTCAAAAAGAGTGAAATATGGAGGTAAAACTTACCTAGAATACTCCAATTACTTGAGACCTAAGCTTGAAGAAGATGGAGATCAAAGCTTCAAGGTTTTTCCTTCCCCTATCTCTCTAGTCAACTCTCTTAATCTTCTTTCAAATGAGATATTTATCTTAAGGCCAAAGTGATTCCTTAACCTTTAAGGATAGAGAAGGGTAATTTAGTAATTTTCCTTCAATATCAAACTTTAATAACCTTTGACTTGTTGACCTTATTTAATAAACATAGATATATTTTCATTTCTAGGAAAGTGGGCATTACACATACTGATAGAAGCAGGACTAGACCGTGAAAACAAGCTAACACAAGAGCTGGTGATATAATCTCAATTGTGCATATTTTTCTAATGAATTTGAATCAACTTGTGAGCTTAAATGGATTAAAATGCTATTTTTAATGCATATTCCTTGCTTTCTCTATTAGATATGGTTTCATTCTTGATTTTGGTGCTTTTAAGGCGTTTGTTAGTATTTTGAAGCCATTTTAGATCAAACGCAAAGCAAAGGAACAATTGAAGGCATGATTGGAGTCTAAACGAATGAAGAATGCTGATTTTAGAGCTGGACGCGTCCGGAATCCCGTCTGTCGCGAAAAAATACTTCAAAAAGTGAAGAATTGAGCCAAGAGGCAGGCTCGACGCGTCGGGCCTGTCGAGTCCATGTCGTAGGAATTTCCGAAAAAATATTGAAGGCTCGACGCGTCGAGCTCCATTCTCGACGCGTCGAGAATCCTGTGTCTGTCACGAACCCTTCTGCGCGGAATTGCCTATTTTGCCCTTATTTTTGCTCCCACTATATAAAGCTCATTTTCCAAGAACCTAGACCTAAGCTGTGTTTTTAGGAGGCAAAAAGGAGTGAGTGAAAGGTGTTGTCTCTTCAATGGAGTGAAGGAGGGATCTACCACTTTGGAGAAGAAGATTGTCATCTCAAGGAGCTATCAAGGCTTTGGGAGGAAGAAGGAAGACTTGGAAAGCTATATTCGGGAGAATTTCCTTTCCTTTCCTTTACTTTCTTAGTCTTTGTAAACTCTTCATTACTTGTGCTTTAAATTCAATCCTAGCCATGATAGGCTAAAGTAATTTTGGGATTTTTGGGTGATAGGTGTTTATGAATCCTATTTGCCTTGTTCTTCATGTTTAATGATATGTTTATATTTGGGTTTTATAACTTATGATGCAATTGTGATTTCTATTGTGATGCTTGTGATTAAAGGCCTAAATTGCTTGTATCTAGCTATAGTTGTGTCTTAATGGGAGTTAGGGCATATATTAGAGCACTCACTTTTGCACTTGACCTTTGCACCTTGGGAGAGGGCAAATTTGTTAAAGGATTCCGTTTAGATTGCTTGTTCTTGATTAGTTTTTTATTGTGGGTTTGAATTATGGGAGTAATTCCTTCCCCTTTGTGAATGCAATCATCCTCATTTGTTAGAACCCGGATTACATATCTCACCTTAGTTTGGCATTAGGAGATTAAACACTTAAACCCGGAAATCCCATCTCTCTCTCCATTGGTTTCCATCAATTAATCTTTCTTATTTCTCGTTTATTACAATATATCCCATCGTTCAAACATCATTTTCGATAGGATTAGCTTCATAAGAATATATTAGTAACTAGTGTTCGGTACGCCCCGCTTCCTTGTGGATCGATACCCCGGAATACTCCGAGTATTTGAATTGTTATAAAAATATGCTGCAATCAGCTAGAAATGCTAAAACGGAGAATCTAGATGATGGACAATACATCCACTCTAGATCAAATACTTGATTCGGGAAAGAAATCTACCACAATGTCAGGTTTGGGATTTACTGGAGATAAAAATCACAACACCGTTTTTGTCAAAGCTACTGCTGATGCAGATATATCAGAATTTAGCACAGCTCAACGAAATCACTTCAATGTAAGAAAGACTAAACAATATTATATGACTTCTAATCATGTTTGTCATCATTGCAGGTTACAAGGTCATACCAAGTTTGAATGCTTTTATTTCTATAACGATCAAAGGGCCGGGAAAACACACACAAGCGCACTGCCCCATTTGTTAAACAAATATGGGTTTCGAAAATTTACTTCATATCTCAGTTGATTCCAAAAGCATATCAAGGAAGGTAAAACAGTAATTGGCATATTTGCTGATTAAGAATTGCAATTAAGACTACCAGGTATGTATCTTTTATTTTTTATTCTTTTATCACTAATAATGTTGTTACTATTTCATGTATCTTGTATCAATCTAAAATAAAGAGCAAATTGTCATTTTGTCCACTGACTATTGGGTTCCTGTAAATTGCAATCCACGACTTTCAAAAGTGTTAATTGAGTACCTTAAATATTCAATTTTTATCAATTTTGGTCAATCCGACCAAATTTCTCTAGAATAACTTAACTGCCCAATTAACGCTTAATCTGAGGGGCAAAATAGTCTTTTCCATTTTATCTGAATTAACCAAACCTCGCTTTGGAGCAGCGGCTCGACACTCTCGGCGCCACCGTCGAAATCCATCTTAATCCATTCTTCGAATTTGAAGCATACATCTCTCAGTCAGTGGACTAATTACCGTCAATGAACCATACATCTCTCAGTTAGTGAACCAATTACCGTTTTAATGGTACAATTCTCCGCGCCACCGTTGAAATCCATTTTAATCCTTTCTTCGCCACTGTGGACATCTACTAACCGTTTCAATAGTACAATTCTATAGATGCTCTGCCTCTAAATCTTTCTTCACCCATCTCGCAAATCTGAGCCTCAATAATTTGTTGCATCAAGCCAAGATTTTCATTACCATCCCTAATCTGGTAATTAGTATGTTTTATGCTTCATTGAAGATTTGGTGAAAACCTGAGCAGGTAAGCTATTACACGAAGACTATACTTTGCTAGACAAATGGTAGTCAACGTCGCTATGTGGGCGGTGGCCTCCGCGCAGATCGTTATTCTGGCGAAAGATTACTTTACCCAATGGAAAAGACTATTTTGCCCCTCAGATTAAGCATTAATTAGGTAGTTATGTTATTCTAGCAAAATTTGGCCGCCAATTTTGCCAGAGTGACTAAAATTGATAAAAATTGAATAGTCAAGGTACTCAATTAACACTTTTGAAAGTCGTGGATTGGAATTAACAGGGCCCCTATAGTTAGTGGACCAAAATGCCAATTTGCTCTAAAATAAATTTTGAAGGTTTACTTTTTAATTCTCCTGAAATTGAGTCTACCAGGAAAAAGTACAATCGTTATACCCTGCACCACGGTGTACATAGCAATGTGCACCACGAACGTAAAACGACGTCGTTTCGATGTTAGTGGACGCGGACGCGAATGACTCCAGGGAATTCATTATCTATAATACACATAATCATTATCTATAATACACAGAACGTTTGCCCAGAATACACAGAATGTTTGCCCAGAATACATAGAATATTGACACAAAATACACAGAATTCATCCTCCTAACATTCGAATGCACAAACACATCACAACCTGTGTTAATAACATAAATACACAGAATATTGACACAAAATACACAGAATTCATCCTCCTAAACATTCGAATGCACAAACACATCACAACATGTGTTACTAACACGAATACACAGAATGGTTGCCTAGAATACACAGAATAATTGCCTGAAATACACAGAACGATTACCTAGAATACACAGAATATTAACATAATACACAGACCGCCCGAAACGGGAAACCTGATTTCCAAAAAAAGAGGCGATTAATTTACAATGCTCAAAACGACGTCGTTTACGAACGTGGTGCATATTGCTATGTGCACCGTGGTGCACGATATAATTTGTCGAAAAAGTATCAGTTTAAAATTCTAGCTATTTCATTAAAGCACAAGGTGAAACGATTACAACAAGATTAGATGGAATAGTAATTCATTCCTTACAATCTGACATATAAACAATTGTCCTAGCTATGCTACGAAGAACTTGGTTCGCATATTGTTGTTCCATCACTCGGAAGCTGAGATCCTTGAAGGAACTTGTAGTTTCATTAAAGCCAATATTGATCTGACCAAACATAAACAAGACTGACTTTGAATGAGAAGTCTTGCACATCATCTAGGTCTTCAATCTCTTGCCCATTGACAATATTTCAATCTGACAAAATACACCCAGTCTAACATCATTGAAGGATTTGACCGGTTTATCAGATGAAAGCCTCCCACCTAGGTAGAGAGGCGCTCTATCTTTGTCATCTTCGTCGCCCAGAATGAGGTTAACATTTGCCATGACCATATAGTCAATTCATGTTTCAACCAAACCTCGTTAAACACGAGAGGAAAATAACTCGTCAAAGGAACGAGAGGAAGAAAGCTCGTCAAAAATACGAGAGGGAATACAAAAACTACCGAAAATCAGCAAAAAACAGAAAGTAAAAGGCACCAAAAAGGTGGACAAATATGGGCAAAAGCAAAAGTGAGTTGACAACCCAATGTCACAAAACCTAATCTCCAAAGCTGCAAATCGCAAAACCAAATTAAAGCACAAACCACAAGCTGACAAACTAAATATATATTATTTTATTTAATAAGAAGTTGGAGGTTGACAGTGGTTTCCTGTGAGAATATTGTTAGATATGCGACAAGAAGGAGCCGAAGGAGGGTAAAGAAGAAGGCTGTTGCGGAGTAGGGTGGCGGAGATGTGGTGTCTGGTGAGGCGATGGCAGAGGCTGGAAGGGCGAAAAGGGAAAGGGGGAGAGCTTGGACGAAGGGGAAAGAAGGCGAATGGCGAAAAAGAAAGGGGAAGCACGCTGGTGGAAAGGGAAAAAAGTAGACTTGCTGTGGATGGCGGTGGTTCCCAAGTAGAGGGAGACGGAAGGAGAAGAAGGTGGAGGAGGTAAAGCAAGGTAGCAGGCACTGGCTCCACTAATAGCAAGCGGAGGTGGCGCCTACCGGAGGAAAGGAAGAAGACCGACGATGGGGAATAGTTTTAGAGAGAAGGAGGAGAAATTTTAGGGTTTGGTAATTGCAAATTCCTATTCTTTTGAAAATTACTTTTCCTACTTATCTTCAAATACAATTTTTCCTAGTCTTTAATTACCTCCTAACAGAAATACTTCGTTTTCACCAAATTATTTTGAGACCAAAGAAATGAAATTTCATCTTCCTCTTCTATAATTCATGGCTTCTCAAGATCCATTCTCCGTCTTTACTTCAAATGAAGAAAGATTGCTTTTAGTCAGAAAAATTCTTAAGGGAGATTCAAATACTGATCATTCTGCTACATGGAAAATTGCTCTCACTTTTGCATTAAACCATGAACTAATGGAAAAACTCATAGGTAAAGAATCAAAATTAATCTTATCTATAGCGAGAAATTACTTAGAAAAACCATGGATGTTGTCAGAAGATTCCGAAGCCGCTATTGCAACCACCACCATTGTGGCTACCACTGTTCTATCGCCCACCATCACTGCCAGTCGCATATCTCCACGGCCAACACCTGAACAGTTTTCTATAGCCACTACTAGCCGCACCTTACCACCACCGTCTGGAGCGATATTTACTTATTCCTCCCATATTCCTCCCTGTAACCCCCACCCGATGCTGCTATAGCCTCTGCCCAGTCCACTGCCAACGCAGTTCACACCGCCATCGCACACTCCATCTTCGACAAAGAAATCCAAAAATCCTCCGACAAGTCATCTACTAAGAATGTTCAATCTGCAAAACTTGAACCACTCTTGGGTACCTCTTCTCTTCCACTAAATTCTTTTTTGTCATCATGTTCAATTCTTGCTTCTAAAGTGTCTTTACCTTTTTTATCGTCTAATTTGCCTGAGATAAAATTTGGTTCCATAACATGCCCTATGCCTACTGAGTTTAAATCCTCTACCTCTGAAATTATTTCCACTCAAAAATTGTCTATGCATATGTCTGAAAATAGTGATTTGATAAATAAATCTTTCAAATACTGCACCAGTGTCTATCCCATCACTGTCTGGGTCTGTGCCAATTTTCTCCTTGTTTGAAAATTTATCTACAAATTTTAAAATTCAGGATGTGTCTCTATATCTTGATTTACCTACTTCTTCTATGTCTCATACTTCCCCTAGAGTTTCTATCCATGAGGTATAACCAATTCTGAATGTGTCTGATGACCCATCTTCAAATTTGTCAATTTCTATGCCTATATTGTCTGCCCCTATCCAGTATCAACAGGTTCCCATTGCTAGTCATACCAGAAAAAGGAAAGCAAAAATGCAGGGCACTCCAAGAGTTGTTCATATAGCCTCTTCAATCAAACGAAAATTGACTATGGACATTGATTCGGGCGATGAATTAAACCACTCTCTAAGAATCAAAAAATTTCTTCCACTCCTCAGACTAGTGGAAAGGCACCTGTTCCACCTAGGAGTCCTCAGCCTACCGCCTCTTCCTGTCTCCCTCTTCTATTTCACAAAGACTTGAAAGTCGTGTGAAAATTAATAAAGAGAGGTCCTTACTGCTTTATTTGGCGTGAGATTGACATAGAAAACTTCACTACCTGTTGCAATCTTGTTGATCTTCTACATCCTCAAAATTTGATGCAGCCTGTGGCAAATGTGGGCCCGTACTATGACTTGGTGACACGGGAATTGTACACTAACATAACCAAAGACACAGTTGATCCTTCTAGTACCCTCTACCATAAACTCTACATTAGAAAACATTGGTATAATTTTAGTCCAAATGTTATTAATGATTTCTATAGCATGATAGAGATTGACAAGCCTTTTCTCCATCATTTTGATCTCATTGCATCTACACTAACTCAATCACATGATTCTGCTTGGCGAAAGAGGGATTAGAAGAAAGCTGGTGATCTTGAGTCTCACTTCCTTACCTCAAGTTATGCTATTCTGTTGCGTCTTGCAATGAACAACTTGTTGCCCACTATTGCTGCTCATTATGTTTCCAAGAGGATGACCACCTTACTGTTCAAGATTCAAAATCGTATTGGATGGCCACCTTCACTATCATTTCTCGAAAAGCATAAATTTTTAATAACTTTTCATTCTGACAATCCCAAGTAGTGATCATAAATTTAGATTTAAAAAAGAAAATTCAATCACCATTTGAGGTGATCAAAAAGAGGTTAGAAATTCCAACCACTTTCATTTAGTTGCCAGAACACGTTTGTTAAAATTTACGAGAAGGATTTTTGTAATAAAGAATTAATACTTAGTTTTTATCCATTAACTACAATGCATGCTATTTTTATTTTAGATGACTATCTAGATTAATAGATCTGTGATGTAAGCTGATATCCTCCAAGAAGTAGAAGTCTTGTTCATTAGTTTAGGAAAGAGTTGTAAATCTTATTGGAGATGCCCCTAGCTAGTGGGGTTGGCTGAGTCGATCCACTGTTAATTAAATCGGTTTACCTCTCTCTTTTATCGTTTGAAGAGGTCACTTAGAAATACAAAAGCCGGTTTCTAACTAGGATTGTGATATGTGTTGATATTGCCTTATTCGTATTTAATTTGACATGATTATTTATAAATTTTGTTGAGTGTCGATCAATTACTTATATATATACATGATTTTTATCGAAAATAAATTTTTTTTATCACTTAAAATTGTATCAAATATAATCATGTTTTATTCTTTGTCTTCCATTCCCCCATCAAATAGTTTTTCTATTACCACCAAATTGATTTCAAGAATCAAAGATACTCTAAATATAGTTATAATTTTTTCATTCTAATATAGTTAATTACATGTCAATTATATAAATATATATAGATATATAGATATAGATATAGATTATCATATCACTAATCACCAATCACCAATTAATTAATTAATATCAATATCAATCTATATAAATATAAATATTAATATATAACAATATTACCATATCACTAATCACCAATCACCAATTAATTAATTAATATTAATATTAATATNCAAACGAAAATTGACTATGGACATTGATTCGGGCGATGAATTAAACCACTCTCTAAGAATCAAAAAATTTCTTCCACTCCTCAGACTAGTGGAAAGGCACCTGTTCCACCTAGGAGTCCTCAGCCTACCGCCTCTTCCTGTCTCCCTCTTCTATTTCACAAAGACTTGAAAGTCGTGTGAAAATTAATAAAGAGAGGTCCTTACTGCTTTATTTGGCGTGAGATTGACATAGAAAACTTCACTACCTGTTGCAATCTTGTTGATCTTCTACATCCTCAAAATTTGATGCAGCCTGTGGCAAATGTGGGCCCGTACTATGACTTGGTGACACGGGAATTGTACACTAACATAACCAAAGACACAGTTGATCCTTCTAGTACCCTCTACCATAAACTCTACATTAGAAAACATTGGTATAATTTTAGTCCAAATGTTATTAATGATTTCTATAGCATGATAGAGATTGACAAGCCTTTTCTCCATCATTTTGATCTCATTGCATCTACACTAACTCAATCACATGATTCTGCTTGGCGAAAGAGGGATTAGAAGAAAGCTGGTGATCTTGAGTCTCACTTCCTTACCTCAAGTTATGCTATTCTGTTGCGTCTTGCAATGAACAACTTGTTGCCCACTATTGCTGCTCATTATGTTTCCAAGAGGATGACCACCTTACTGTTCAAGATTCAAAATCGTATTGGATGGCCACCTTCACTATCATTTCTCGAAAAGCATAAATTTTTAATAACTTTTCATTCTGACAATCCCAAGTAGTGATCATAAATTTAGATTTAAAAAAGAAAATTCAATCACCATTTGAGGTGATCAAAAAGAGGTTAGAAATTCCAACCACTTTCATTTAGTTGCCAGAACACGTTTGTTAAAATTTACGAGAAGGATTTTTGTAATAAAGAATTAATACTTAGTTTTTATCCATTAACTACAATGCATGCTATTTTTATTTTAGATGACTATCTAGATTAATAGATCTGTGATGTAAGCTGATATCCTCCAAGAAGTAGAAGTCTTGTTCATTAGTTTAGGAAAGAGTTGTAAATCTTATTGGAGATGCCCCTAGCTAGTGGGGTTGGCTGAGTCGATCCACTGTTAATTAAATCGGTTTACCTCTCTCTTTTATCGTTTGAAGAGGTCACTTAGAAATACAAAAGCCGGTTTCTAACTAGGATTGTGATATGTGTTGATATTGCCTTATTCGTATTTAATTTGACATGATTATTTATAAATTTTGTTGAGTGTCGATCAATTACTTATATATATACATGATTTTTATCGAAAATAAATTTTTTTTATCACTTAAAATTGTATCAAATATAATCATGTTTTATTCTTTGTCTTCCATTCCCCCATCAAATAGTTTTTCTATTACCACCAAATTGATTTCAAGAATCAAAGATACTCTAAATATAGTTATAATTTTTTCATTCTAATATAGTTAATTACATGTCAATTATATAAATATATATAGATATATAGATATAGATATAGATTATCATATCACTAATCACCAATCACCAATTAATTAATTAATATTAATATTAATATNATTAATATATAATAATATTACCATATCACTAATCACCAATCACCAATTAATTATTCTTTTTTAAAATAATCACCAATTAATTAATTAATTAATATTAGTATATATTAATATATTATATATTAATATATTAATATTAAGAATAATACCATATACCATATTATCAATTATCAATTATATATCACCAATCACCCATCACCCATTAATATTAACAATATTACCATATTATCATATTATCATTATCATATATTACCATAATAATATTATAGGATGGATAATTAATAAAATAATAAAATAATAACACAACGAAGTGTAGTTAGCACGACGGCTAAGTAAGGAAATCCATTTGTCACTTAAAAGTAGACAAAGGTTTGAAAACATAGATAATCTAAAAGCTTTATAAAGTTTTACCATGATTTGAAAATCTGCCTGTAACGAAACGATTTATAGATAGTATAATAGCGTATAAACGTTAAATCATATAAAGCTTTTCTCAAATAAGAATGAAGTCATAACTTGCCACTCAAAATAATTTTCATGCCCTTTTCAGACAAGTTTGCAAAATTTCACATTTCCAGGAATTTCATCATTTGCAAATAGAACCGCAGCTCTAATATTTATAATAATCTGAACCGCAGCTCAGAGTAACAATAATTTTCATACTCAAAAATTTTCCACTTAGTTTCCCCTGAGTAAGCACTTTGAACATTTCTCAATTCTCCTTCTCAAACCTTGGGCAGTGGCATTTCCCTGCCTTCCCGTCGATCTCCTTATCCCAACCTAGGGCCATGGCACTCCAGCCCTCCCATAGGTCCAACCTTATTCCAACCCCGGGCCGTGGCGTTTAAGCCTTCCCGAAGGTCCCCACCTTATTCCAGAAACTAAGGGTTTGAAAACATTTTTCTTTTTCTTTCCTGGAATCAAATAGTATTTTCAAAATAATTTATTTCATCCAAATATGGTTGTGACATCCCAAAATTTCGTCACTAGTTTTGTTACAAAAAAAATATTTTTGTCAAAATTGATTTTGACAGTTTCTGTCCAGAAATTACAGTTTTGCGCAGTCCGAAAGATTGAGCCGGTAAAAATAGTTCCCGAACTCTTTTTCACTTGAAATATTTATGGTAGAACCCTAACTCATAGTACTTGATGTTCATAAAAGGTTTTGGTCACCTAGGTTCACGAATTTACACAGAAAATTCCATTTTTGCCCTTGGCAGTGTGCTGTCCAGCATTTTTCCTTCTCTGGACCAGTTTTGGGAAAAATTCCGAAAATCATACTTATACTACTCCAAAAATTATGAAAGTTTATATGCGGCTTCTACACNGGCACGAACGATCGCAACTTAATAACAACTATTCTTCCTAAAAAAAANTTCTTGAAGAGGATGGGCGAAAAATCCCAACAGGTAAAACAAGGAAATCGCCAAAGCCAGAAGGGCAGCCATCTCAGAGCTTGAGACAACATGGAGAGGCTTGGAGTGACGGATCTTATCGCGCCAGCTAACAAGCAGGAAATAGACTGCCGTGAAGAAAACAGCGTTTGTAAGGTACAGAAGCAGTGGCAGAGATGGCTGCTGATTTTCAGAACCAATAATAATTTTGGTGGATTTCTTTTGTTTCACTGGAATAGTGGAAGTGGGCCGGGGAATTTGCTTCAACTCCATATCTGTTGCTCCGCTCCTTCAGAATCGAGTATCAGTGTTTTTGAGTGGTTGAATTTTCTTCCCCAAGCACCGCTAATATTTATAGAAGATATAAGTGAGATCCAGAGTGAGCAGAACAGAATGGTGGCCTGGCGTAATATTTAATTCTGTGGTTGTACTTTCTTGGAAATGATTAAATGGAGACAAACAGAGACCAGAGTGTGGAAACTGTAGTGTTGGTTCCTTCAACATAGGCTAACTTCCTTGACTGCAGGAGCACTCGCCCATCTATGAAGACTTTGATTTGTATAATATAAAAATAACCATATTCTGCACGTTGTATAACTAGCAGTGTGGTTTAGTCCATCTATTAATCTAACCAAATTTAGTTCATTAAATTTTTAAGTTGCTCTAATTTAATCTAAAATATAACAAATATTTATTGTCATTTTTTTTACATTTCACTACACTCTGATCTAATTCAAAGATTTAAAATCAAAAAACCTAATCAATAGTCAAAACTAATAAAAGTGAAATGCTATTTAGAGTTGATAATAAATAAAAAATGACATTAAGTGTATGCTGACTCTCCTGTGATCGGGATCGCCTCACGGAAAAGATCTCATGTTGTTTTTCATTTAATTTTTTTCACTCCCCTTTGATCACAGACAATTTTTCACCCAAAGCAAACTAGATGTAATTACCTTTCATCTCCAATTTCACTGATAATTGATCTTTTTTTCTCCTTCTTGCACAAATAACTTAAATAATGACATTCACTTTCCCAAGGACGGGTTAAGAGACTTCATTTTGTGAGCTAAGGTTCTTTGGGATCTGCTAATGAAGAAAAATGTCTTATTTATTTTAAAGTTCAAAGTGGTTCTCTAGGGAATAATAACATATATGTATAAAGATGTGGTCATTTTTAAAGCTATAAAGCTAAATCATAATGTCTTAATCGTTCTTGTGTCGTCATATAACATGTAGCTTTCAAATGGTATGAAGCAAGTTCTAGAAGTAACACAATCAAATGAGGGCAAATACACAGTACACTCAAGAATTAAAATATATTAATTAACGGAGTTCATACAAACGATATTAGAAATGCAACGAGGAATACAATCGAAATATTCAATAAAGACATTCCTAGAATTTCATAAAGCATTCTTTGTCATCGCATGAGCCAGACTATTAAACTCCCTCCGCACGAAACAAAAATAGACCGAATCAAGTTGAACAACAAGACGCGAATCTCCCGAATCAGAGCACCGAAAGGAGTTATATGCTCGCCGTTTGCTACCGCCTTTGTGACCACTTGGGCATCTGATTGCACAATGATAAGTGCAAAAGATGCTACGTTTGTAAGGTCGTTCTAGGGTCACTTTACACGTAATTGATAGTTTTTATGCTTGATTTGAGCTCAAATTGCATTAAAATGCTTGATATCGTCATTTGACCTTAGTCCAAACTTGGTTAATCATTTTGTAGGTAAAACATCGTGCAAAAAGGTGGAAAAAGCATCGATTTCGAAGATAGATTTACGGGCCAAAGCTGGGAAAAAGGACACAGGGCACGGACGCGCATCGGACGCGCGTCCGCTCATGCGTCCGGAATTTAGGTCGCAGAAGTTCGCACAGCAGAACCGAAGTCTACTGTGGACGCGAGGCGGACGCGGGGTGGACGCCGCGTCCGAATTCTGGCTCTCTGAAGTTGGGATCAGTCTGCTGAGGACGAAGGACGGACGCCCACGTCCGATTTCGACCCCTTTGAAGTTCGAAAGCTCTGCTGGGGACGCACGGAGGACGCGGGGCGGACACCCGCGTCCGATTTCGACCCCTCTGAAGTTTTGAAACAGCGCAGCAGACATCCCACTGAACGCGCCTCGGACGCGCGTCCAGTCGGGCGTCCATCGCGGATATTTTGGCGGTTTTGGCGAAGTTTAAATAGAGAAGGGAGCATTTTTTCCAGGGGAATCCTTCATTTTTTTTTCATCTTAGCTCACCTTAGGAAAATTCTCTCTCTAGAATTAGGTTAAAATTCTCTCCCATTCCACACTCAAATTCCAATCAATTTTCATTTCAACTAGCTAGAATTAGAGAGATCTTCACTTCAACTTTGGATTGATCAAGCTTATGTCAAGATTCCTACTACATTCAAGTAACATTTCCAATTTCTAGCTTTTTAATTCCATTTCTAGCTTTTGATTTGTTTTGTTGATTTGATCTTGAGTTTTGTTTTTGATATTGTATTGCACTTTGATTTTGATTCTAGTTTTCTTCCTTGTGATCAATTGCAATGATGATTTTGATTTTAAGTATGCTTGGCTAAAACTCTTGTGATTTGGATCAATTGAGCTTGTATGTATCTCTTGAATGCTAAATGTCTTGAATTAAGGTTTGAATGATGTTTAATGGATGCTTGATAGTGTTGTGGAGTGTTGTTGGGACTCTAGGACAATTTGGCCGGTTGTTTTAGGGAATTAGGGTAGAATCACTCACCTATGAGAGTAGGGAGTGATTTAGACCTCTCCAACCACTTTTCCTTCCCACCTTTGAGAGAAGGGGGATTGGAAGGCAAATGAAGCACATAAGGTGTTTGCTAAAATGCCTTTTTGAACTTAGGAGTTATGAGAGTAACCCTATTGTGTAGAAGAGAGTCCTTTGTCCATGAGAATGGCTTAGGTGTTTGTGGTTTTGCCTCAAGTATGTCCCTTAAGTGTTACCTCACCTTAACCTCTAGGAAATCAAGAGCTTACGTACTTGTGAGATTGATTTGAATCCTCCCTTCAAATAGATTGTTTCGTAATCATTTACCTTAGCTTGTTTACCATAGCATGCCATACACACCTACCTTTTTAGGATTAGCTTTCGAAAATTAGGCACCCTTATGACTAGTCCCTTGCTTACCGACCCCCTCCTTGCCGTTCCTTGAGACCGACACTCGGGAACTTCTTCCCGTTTTATCCACCTACATTCTTTCCACCTCCCGCTAAAACTCAAATCATCAAATGGCGCCGTTGCCGGGGAATGGCATCGGTGTTGAGTTAAGCAAGTTCATTAGGATTAGCATGAGTAAGTTCCTAAAGTAGAGAGACTAATCCACTTTTTACTGGTTTTCGAATTCTTTTCTTTCCTTTTTACATTTACTCACTTTTGATTACTTGACATTCCACTAGGAGCTTAACACTTGAGCAACTACATTTAGTTGCAAGTCTATTTTCTTGTTTTTGATTGCTTGTAGTCCAAAAGCCTTTGTATGCACACTCGCTCAAGAGGGAGTGAGGGGCTACTACCACTCAATCCCGAGATTTACGCATTGAACCGAAGGAGAAGGAGGGCTAACCGAGAACAACAAGAACAAGCGGATCAAGAGGAAGAGATGGCAACTACGAGTGGAACTATCCCAAACATGAACATAGACGATTCACCAAGAAGGAGTGAAACGGACACCCCCCGGAAAGAAAATAGAGGACCACAATTCAATGAACATGAGGCACCTCCTCCACCAAGGGAGGAGGCTCGACAAAGACCACAACCACCCAACCACCCACAATATCGACAAGAGAACGAAGAGTATGATGAACCATTACCAAGGAGGAGATATACACAAGGATTTGAGGAGCAATTTAACAATCCACTCTATGACATGCCACTAAGAAGGGAAGCACCAACTCCTAGACAAAGGAGGGAGGCTTTCTATCAACCACAATACGATGAAGAGTATTATGAGCCACCAAGACCGAGGAGGAATATCCCTAGGGATGAGCCAAGAGAGCAAAGAGGGGAAGCTAGACGAACAATTGCGGACTACATGACACCCGATTTTAGTGTACACAACTCCATCTACATCCCACCGGTGGAAGCCAACAATTTCCAAATCAATTCCGCCGTCATCACATTAGTACAAAACCAACCTTTTGGAGGATTACCGGCGGAGGATCCACACGTACATATCACCCGGTTCATCCGATCGTGTGGTATGTACCGTCAAAATGGAGTGACCGAGGAGGTTGTAAGACTTAAAATGTTTCCATTTTCGTTGATAGGAGAAGCCGCAAGGTGGCTTGATTCGCACAGGGACAACCATTTTAGATCTTGGGAGCAACTCCACCGAGAGTTCATGCAAGAGTTCTTTCCGTTGACCAAGACATTGAAAATAAGAAAGCAAATTCAAGACTTTAAACAAGGGTCATTGGAGACTTTAGCGGATGCATGGAGAAGGTTTAAGACACTTAAACATTAATGCCCGCCGGACGTCCTACATCCATGGGACGTCATTAGTTCATTCTACTCCGGCCTCACCGATGAATGTAAATTGCTTTTGGACTCATCATCAAGAGGATCATTCGTTTCTACAAGCCCCGAGGAAGCGGAAGAGTTGATAAGAACTATCTCATCAAATACCGAGAATTGGTACAACCAAAGAGAGTCAAAGGGAGGATTGTACGAAGTAAGCACCGATACCGCTTCCCAAGCCAAAATGGAAGCCTTGGGACTTGAGGTAAAACGGTTGCAAGCTTAAATGGAAAAGATGAACAAAAATCAAAGAGGCAATCCTTGTATGACCTTGGCACTCTATTGTAATAAGTGTGGGGGTGCACATGGAGCTCACGAGTGTACATCTAACTATGAGGATGGTGGTTATGAACAAGTCGACGCCGTGGGTTATCAAAAACCCAATGATTACAATGCCTATGGAAATAACAACAATCAAAATTGGCGGCAAGGTCAAGGATGGCACAATCAACCATCCCAAAGCCAATTCAATCCAAGGCCTAGTCAAGGTGGGCCGAGTTACAATGCACCTTACAATAGAGGTTCTCAAGAGAACCGGGGGTATCAATACAATCAATACAATCAAAGGCCTAATCAAGGAGCATATAGGCCACCAACGTATCAAGGCAACAATCAACCGAGAGAAGAAGCTCCGAAAGAAAGTTTTGAAGATAAGGTGATTAGAATGTTAGGAGAACTCAAGCACGATATGGTGAATATGAAAAATGAAATCCGACAAGAATGGAAGCAAGATTTGAGGCAAGAGATGTCAACCATAAGACAAGATGTCTCTAACTTGAGACAAGAGCATCACACTTCATTAAGAAATTTGGAGATTCAAGTGGCACAAAATTCCAAAGCATTAACCGAGAGACCACAAGGCTCACTTCCAAGTACCACGGTGAACAACCCAAGAGAGAGAGCGCAAGTCGTGACCCTTTGGAGTGGCAAGGAACTCCCGGAGCCAATCTTAAAGAAAAGCACAAATCCTAAAAGTCCAATTGAAGAAGAAATAGTTGAAGAAATTCTTGAAGATGACAAGGAGCAAGAAAAGGAGGAATCATCGCTACCTTTGAGTTCTAAGACCACCCAAGCTCAAGATAAAGGGAAGGAGAAAGTTGACTTACCGATGTATCAACCACCGCTCCCATTTCCCGGGAGGGTGAAGAAGAACATTGACAAGACGCAATATAGTAGGTTTCTTGAACTTTTGAAACAATTGCACATTAACTTGCCTTTTCTTGATGCACTAGGTCAAATGCCGAGGTATGCTAAGTTCTTAAAGGATTTGCTCACCAATAAGAAGAAGCTAGAGGAGTCGACTACGGTCTTGCTAGGAGAGGGATGCTCCGCGTTCGTGCGCCGTCAACCACAAAAGCTCACGGACCCCGGAAACTTCACCATCCCATGTCAAATAGGCGAAGCCGAGTTTAGCCGAGCTCTAGCGGATTCCGGGGCAAGTATCAATATAATGCCTTTTTGTCTTTTTAAGAAGTTAGACTTGGGCACTCTTAAGCCCACTCGCATTTGCATTCAATTGGCCGATAGGTCAATCAAACAACCCAAGGGGGTTGTTGAGGATGTGCTAGTGAGGGTTGATAAGTTCATCTTTCCCGTGGACTTTGTCATTATTGACATGGACCCCGATCATGAGGTGCCACTAATTCTAGGTAGGCCATTTTTGGCCACCACTCGTGCCCTCATCGATGTGGGGAGCGGGAAGCTTGTCCTTAGAGTAGGTGATGAATGTGCCACCTTTGATGTTTCAAAGTTGACCAAATATCCTATGACTACGGATGACGCGTGCTATTTTGTGGATATCTTCCACAAGCATGTTGAGTCCGTTTATCCCAATCTTATGGGAAAGTCAAGAAATGATGCTTACTTGAAGTTGTTGTGTGATGATGATGATAGTGGTCTTGAATCGTTTGTTTTTGATGAGAATGCCTTGTCTAGTGAGAATGATAATGGTTTTCATAATGCCTTGCGTGATATTCTTGATGTTGATGATGAGAATGATAATGATGGCTTATGTGATTTGAATGATATTGTGTTTGTAAATATCTTTGATGATTGTATTGATGATGCTATCTATGTTCATGAGACTCTTGGAGAAGTTGAGGAGGAAAGGGAGGAATGTGAAAGGGATGATTTGTTAAGTTTCGAGAAAGAAGTAGAGAAAGAAAGTATAATTAAAGAAAAACAAATGAAAAGTGAGCTCAAAGCTTTACCGGATAGTCTCCAATATGTCTTTCTAGGAGAAGATTCGACTTTACCGGTAGTAATCTCATCAAAACTAGATGAAAATCAACAAGACAAGCTTGTGAACTTGTTAGGAAAATATAAAGGAGCAATAGGGTGGAAATTACAAGACTTGAAGGGAATAAGTCCTAGCATGTGTACACATAAAATCTTGCTAGAGGAAAATGTTAAGCCCGTAGCTCAACCCCAACGAAGGTTAAACCCCAACATGACCGAAGTGGTCAAGAATGAAGTGATTAGGCTTATGGATGTAGGAATGATCTACCCAATATCGAATAGTGCTTGGGTGAGTCCTACTCATGTAGTGCCCAAAAAAGGGGGAATAACGGTAGTGAAGAATGATAAAGAAGAGTTAATTCCTACGCGTAGCGTAACGGGGTGGCGGGTTTGCATAGACTATAGAAGATTAAACGATGCCACTAGGAAAGATCACTTCCCATTGCCCTTTATTGATCAAATGGTTGAAAAGGTGAGTGGGCACGCTTATTATTGCTTTTTAGATGGTATGAGCGGTTATTTCCAAATACTTGTAGCATTAGAGGACCAAGAGAAAACCACATTCACTTGTCCTATGGGTACCTTTGCCTACCGTCGCATGCCTTTCGGTTTGTGCAATGCGTCGGCGACTTTCATGAGATGCATGCTAGCAATTTTTGAGGAGTATATAGGCGAGTTCATGGAGGTGTTTATGGACGATTTCACCATATGGGGAGAGACCTACGATGAGTGCCTAAACAATCTAGAAAAAGTCCTCAAGAGATGTCTAGAAGTGAATCTAGCACTTAGTTGGGAAAAGTGCTATTATATGGTAGAAGAGGGCATAGTGTTAGGCCATAAGGTGTCAAACAAAGGAATAGAGGTCGACAAAGCTAAAACATCCGTTATTGACACCCTACCACCTCCTAACTCCGTCACAAGTTTGAGAAGCTTTCTAGGTCACGTCGGTTTCTACCAACGTTTCATCAAGGACTTTTCTAAAATAGCGAGACCTCTAACCAAACTCTTGGAAAAAGACATAGAGTTTGAGTTCGGAGATGAATGCCTAGTAGCGTTTAATACCCTCAAAGAGAAGCTAGTGAGTGCTCCCATTCTAGTTGGACCAAATTGGGAATTGCCCTTTGAGATGATGTGTGTGTTAGGAACATCATGTAATAGGTTTTGATGATACCAACTGTTAAGTAGAAATCCCCGAGTCTCGACGCATAGGCAAAACGCTGTAAGTTCGACAAGTAAACCAAGAGCGAAAATACAACCGAGTAACTTTGAGCTCAACTCGGAAAATATTTAAGCTTGAGGTAAATTTGTTTGAACATCTTAGAAGTCTCGTGTATTGTAATCATATAGACAGATCAGAAGAAGGCATGGGACAACACTGGAGGAATAAGGGTCTGCGAGACATCAACTAAGTCTCGAGACATAAGCAGAGTTCGAGAGGTAGGACCTCTCGATACAGTTATCCAGTTCGAGACATAAACAGAGTTCGAGAGATAGACCTCTCGATATTTGAGTTCGAGACATCAAGCGATCAAGATATCAACCTTGGTCTCGATACACTAACAATTCTCCAACAAAGCTGAATGACGGTCATACTTAAAGTTTGGAGAAGAAGAATATCATGGAGATGGAATAATGAAGAGGTGCCGAACGTGAAGATTTCAAAATGGGCGGAAATGGATGACACGTCAGATTTCCACCACAAACGGTCAAAAGGTGCACCAATGCTGAAGTGGTCTGATTCCCTACAAACAAGGAATAATGGGAATATAAAAACAGTAACTTTTACCAAAAGACGAAAGTGGAGCATGGACTCAAGAAAAGTGAACTATGGAACATTCACTACAAGACAAAGAGGTTCAAGTTACAAGATCACCACTCCATGAAATATGCTGAAAATATGCAAGACCCATGATCAGCATGGGAGACAAATTTCAAACGGAATAATTTTCCCTCCAACGGAATTATTCCTCTACTCTCATATATAAGGACGTAAAGACACAGAAGAAAAAAAGGGGAAGAAGAGAGAAAAAGGAGTTAAAAAGAAAAGAGGTTCGAAATTCTTAAGAAGTGTCTGTCTAAAACGTTCAAGTGCAAGTGCTCAACTTGGAATATCATCCTGATATTCAAAACAGCGAGAAAACACATCTTAGTGTTTCAAGAGAGTTACAAAGCTTAAACTGTTATACATCCAGAAGGTGACCGAAGCTGCTCTACATCGAAGTTGATTCAACGATAGCTTGTGGTCAGATTGGAGCCTGTTACATTCAACTGTGACAACCAAAAACACCTTGCTTTGGATTAAGCAACAGAGGTGGAGTAACCTGGCAGCTGTCCGAGTGAAAGAAACCTGAGGCTTGACGCGGGCTTGGTGATCAAAGGTCAAGTGCTCGAGAGGTGGAGTAGC
>NC_044927.1:14630887-14633820 GCF_003576645.1 Ipomoea triloba
CCCCCCCTCTAGACTTGTACCCCATCCCCTTGGGACCAACAATTGGTATCAGAGCAAGTTCTCTGATCGATATAAACCTTTGTTTATATTGCCTAGAGATCCTTCTTTGAAAAATCCTTTAAAAGTTCTCAAAGCACGAGATAATTCTTCTAATATGGACAGCATGTTGTCGAGACATCTTCTCTTTGATCTTAGCAGGTTCGATGACTGGAAAACACGCATGCTTGCGTATCTATCAGCCCTCCATGATGAGATGGCCGAAGTTATAACATCTGGACCAGTCAAGATCATGATGATAAACACGACTACTGAGCAAACCAGAGATACACCAAAGTATGTCCCCAAACCTAGGGAAGAATGGACAAGTGATGATAGGAAGAGAAACAACTTGGACAACATTGCTAAGGATATTCTCTTCAGAGCTATAGACGAAACCATCTTTCCAAAAGTAAGAAAGTGCAAAACGGCGAAAGAGGTATGGGATACTTTGATGTTGATTGGTGAAGGTGACGAACAGGAGAAGGAGAACAAGCTCACCGTGGCCATGAAGAAGTTCGAGGACTTCAAGATGAAGCCAGGGGAGAGCATCGACAGCATGGAATCTCGTTTCATGAAGCTATCAATAGAGATCAATGATCTCGAGAAGGAGATTCCACAAAAGGAGCTAAACCTGAAGGTCTTACGAGGCCTTACCAAGGAGTGGGGTATGAAGGTGATCACAATGCGTGATCACAGGGATTTGAAGAACACCACAACCGACCAACTATTCAGAGATCTCAAAGCCTTCGAATTTGAGATGTTTCCAAGAGATGAGGATGTGGTGGACAGACGGAATGTGGCACTGGTTGCGGACCAACCAACCACCTCCTCAAGGTCAGATTCTAATCCCACTGATTTTTTATCTGATGAACAGTTTGCTTTCTTCATAAGAAAATTCAGGAAATTTATGAAGAAGACACCGGAAAGCAATACAAGTTCACCTTCCTCCTCAAGAAGGAAAAATGAAAAATACACATCCAGAGGAATGGAGGAAGAAGATCAAGGTCTATGCTACAACTGTAGGAGACCGGGGCACTTCAAGGCTGACTGTCCTTACCCTAAGGTAAGCAAGTATCAAGGCCTAGAATGTAGGAACTCCAGGAGAAAGGAGGAACCTAAAGAGAAGCCAGCACAAAGTGGCTTCAAGGGAGATACAAAGAAACATCTGCGCAGAAAGGCGCTTGTTGCTGAGGAACTCGAGAGAACAATCGAGGAGTCCGAGACGTCGAGCTCCAGTGAAAGCAGCAGCAGCTCAGAGGATGAGAGGGGGCTCATCTGCTTATACACCGAGGAAGAAGAGAATCAATGCCTAATGGCCATTGACAATGAGGTAACCTCTACTTCCACATCTCGCTGCTCTACTTCTACCTCTCGTTGTTCTTCTTTCAGAAGCGATGAAGATCCCTTTGAGATGCTTGAAACATTTAAAAGGGATCTCGCAGTCGCTAATAGCACTCATGCCAAAATCAGGGAAGAAAACAGCAAGCTAACTGCTGAAAGAGATATGCTTAAGAACGTCTCGAAAGAGAATTCAGAGCTAACTCTCAAAGTAAGTGAGTTAGGAGCTAAAGTAATCCAACTGACAGAAGAGTGCAAAACTCGAGAGATCACCGAAAATGATCTTAGAAAGGTTATAGCATCATACACTGATTCCTCCAAAGCTATGGAGAAAATGGTGAATGATCACAGACCTACAAGTGATAGAACCGGTCTAGGGTTCCATCGAGACCATCTCTCGAGAAATAAACAGACCAATGGTTTGGGAACTTCAAGAAATGGAGGATCTCAACCCAAACCAAATAAAGGTCATAAAGGACCAACAGAAAAGACCAGAGTAGCTATTCATAAACCGTCCCTATACACCAGCAATGGAAAGTATAGGAAAGCTACGAAGAATGGCCGGGTAAACAATATCGAGAGATCACCTCGCTATCTCTCGCAAGGCCATTCCAAGTACAAAAAGAGCTACATTCCATATAATGCGCCTCAAGGCAAATATGGAAGGTCTGAGATCCACATAGTTAGGAACTCACGGATGGAGAAAGGCAGACTCTATCCATCTAGTGAGGATTGGTCATCGAATCACAATGTCTGGAAGAAACCTCACTTTCAGCTATTTCACATGACCAAACAGCGTATGAAAGGCATGGTGCTTAAGCCGGTCGAAAAGTCTCTACCTAAGTTGATTTATGCACCAAAGAGGCCTAAAACTTTTGCTAGTATTCCTTATGATTATCAAACGTACAATGGCTACATTGCGCCTAGGCCTGGAATAATGGGCACAAGGTATAAATGGATGCCTAAACTCACTAACCCACCAGGACCCAAAGTTTGGGTACCTAAACTTGCTTAATTGCCTTGCAGGACACCAGGGACATGTGGTTCATTGACAGTGGATGTTCGAGACATATGACGGGAAATCTAACACTGCTAGAGAACATCCAACCTATCGAAGGTCCCTTGGTGACATTTGGCGACAACGAGAAGAAGGGACGCACAAAAGCTGTTGGTGAAATTCAAAAGAATGAGCTGGTTATTAAGGGAGTATCCTACGTTGAAGGGCTCAAGTTCAATCTCCTTAGTACAAGCCAGTTCTGTGACAAAGGCTACAAGGTTGTCTTCACCAAAAGCAAATGTCAGATTATGAACGAGGAATCTCTCGAAGTCGTCTTGGAAGCAGCAAGGAAAGGAAACATGTACATAGTGGATTGGAGGTCTGCAAAACCATCCCTATGTATGCTAGCAAGGAGCAAGGAAGATTTATGCTGGGAGTGGCATAGTAAGCTTAGTCATATGAACTTCAAGACTATCAACAAGCTTACTAAGAGGAACTTAGTGGAAGGACTGCCCAAAGTGACGTTTCGAAAGGATAAAATTTGTGAGGCATGTCAACG